>NC_065587.1:48441085-48747335 GCF_024542745.1 Macaca thibetana thibetana
TGGGTTGATATTTGATATTTTACCATCTATGTGCTGACCGCATCCATATATTCATATGCAGGGTCTTGATGAGGGCAGGTACTGTTAGGACTTTACAGAGGAGGCATCTGTAACTCAGAGAGGTGAAGTGACTTGCCCAGGGTCACAGAACAGGGATGGCAGATGCAGGACTCAAAACCATGGCTTTCTGACCCCAGAGCCCGAGTAGCAGTTAATGATGTATTCTCTTGCAGCTCCCAGGGCCCTGCATTGCCCTGTAGTGATGGTACCACAGATCAAACCTGGCTGTGGCCTCTTGGAATCATTTGAAGATTGTTTTTGTTTTTGAGACAGAGTCTCGCTCTGTTGCCAGGCTGGAGTGCAGTGGCGTGATCTCGGCTCACTGCAACCTCCGCCTCCCCGGTTCAATTCTTCTGCCTCAGCCTCCTGAGTAGCTGGGACTACAGATGCGTGCCACCACACCCAGCTAATTTTTTTTTTTTTTTGGAGTTTTGGTAGAGACGGGGTTTCACCATGTTGGCCAGGATGGTCTTGATTTCCTGACCTCGTGATCTGCCTGACTCAGCCTCCCAAAGTGCTGGGATTACAGGCATGAACCACTGTACCTGGCTTGAAGATTTTTTTTTTTTTTTTTTTTAGGATAAAAACGATGCTCGTGTCCTCATCCTCAGATCATTTAAGTCAGAATCTCTAGAACAGCCGTTCTCAACCAGGGATGATTTTGCCCCCCTCTTCCCCAGGGGATATCCAGCCTTGTCTGGAGACAATCTTGGTTGTCACAACCGGGGGCTGGGGTGCTCCTTGCATCTGAAAGGTAGAACCCAGGGATGCTGCTAAACATTGTACAATGCCCAGGACACCCCTTGCCTGCTAGCAACAAAGAATTATCCAGCTCCAAATGGCAATGGTGTCAAGGTTGAGAAACCTTGCTTTAGAACTGGACCGTGGGCCGGACATGGTGGCTCAGGTCTATAATCCCAGCACTTTGGGAGGCCGAGGCAGGCAGATCGCTTGAGCCCAGGAGTTCAAGACAAGCCTCAGCAACATGGCAAAACCCTGTCTCTACAAAAATAAGTAGGATGTGGTGGCACACACCTGTAATGCCAGGTACGCGGGAGGCTGAGGTGGATCACTTGAGCCCAGGAGGTGGAGGCTGCAGTGGCCATGATGCCACCACTGTACTCCTGCCTGGGTGGCAGAGTGAGAGCGTGTTTCACAAAAAAAAAAAAAAAAGGAGGGGAGGGTGTGGGTGTCAGTATTTTTAACTTCCCATTCGAACTGGCCAGGGCTAAACAGAGCTTCTCAAACGTGATAGTGCACAGGAATCACATGGGCTCCTTGTAAAACTGCAGATCTGGGCTCGGTAGGTCTGGGGTGGGGCCTGAGGTGTACTGAATGTCTAACAAGCTCTCCAGTGATGCCAGCACCTCTGACCCGCACTTAGAGTTGTGAGACTAGAATACAGTTAAAGGCGTACAGGCAGCTGGACTAGACTCTCACTGTTTTTTCTTTTTTCTGTCTCTTTAGATTTTCATTAAAAAAAAAAAAAAGTTTTCCTTCAGGTAGGGAGGTAGGAAATGCAGACTTGGCAAAGGTTGAATCTGTTGGTTGCTGAGAGTATGAGGCTTTGAAGGGAGAAGCAGTGAGGCTGCCGCAGGAAAGGGGAGCTGTGTTCACAGCAGTGTGCAGTGATTCACAGCTCAACTGTCCGCGCCAGCCTCCCGCCCGGCACTGAGAGCTTGCAGCCCCTTCCAGTCCCCAGCCCGCCTGGCCACAAGCCTTGGGCTGGCTTGCCCAGTAGCGATGACTCAGGCTTTCCACCTGTAAAACGGGTGGGATGCTCTAGCCACTGCCCCACCCATCCCTGGGGCCAAAAGCCCCCAGCTGCTCCCCAATTTCATCAAAGGCAGATCTTCAAAGCCTGAACCTGCAGCTGCTGTTCTTGCTGCTAATAAATCTCATTTGTGGCAGCTCAATTAGGAAGTCATCACAAAACTTTGATATTGAAAGAACGGATTAATAACCCAGCCCATGTGGGAGAGATTAGCCGCTTCTGCGGAGAGATCTTTGTAATCTATCCTTGTAGCCGGCAGCCCCTGGGGCAGCGCCTGCAGGCGGGTCTCTGGGAACAGAGGGCGCCTGGGCTGAGCTGGGGTTGGGAAAAGCCATCAGGGGATTGGTCTGAGTCGCTGCTGGATGGCACTTTCAAGGTGGAGTGTCTGGAAGCCTCTGGCTGGTGCACAGTGACTCCTGAAATGTTGCCAAGTGCATCGTTGCTCCACTGAGTGGCCCCAGCAGATGCAGGGGGATGCCAGTGGCCTGGAGGCCCAGGCAAGGCAGGAGGGAAGGGTTAGAATTGGTCTGTGGGCCTCACGCAGTTACTGCCCAGGCTCCCGGATGGGGAGGTCTGCAGGCTCCTGGCATGGAAGGGGCTGGCCCTCTGCCCAGTTCTCTGGGCTTGGGGAGGAATGCCAAGAGCTCAGACTGACTCACCCCGGGGGGGCGGGCCCGGCCTCTTGGCCCACGCTGGAAGGAGAGAGGCCTAAGGAGGCGGGGCCCTGGCTGTGGCTGGGACCTGTTTCTTGCCTGCCCTGGGAAGATGGCTGGAGCAGGTTTTCATTCTTTTCTGCAGCCTGGCTTCTGGAATAGGTGACTGACTAGTTAACCTAAGAGATTGGGCTCTGGAGCTGGAGAAACCTGCTTTTGAGGGTTCAAATCTAAGCTTCACCGTGGATCCTTGGCCAAGTGGTGACCTTACTTCTCTTAGCTTTGGTTTTCTCCCCAGTCAAATGCGAATCATTTTAATACTTCCTTCCTCAGAGGGTTGCTATGAGCATTCAGGTATAGCATTCTGGTTTAGTGCTCAGCAGAGGCCTTTCCTGTGCCTCCATTTTTTCATTTATTACAAATATAGATGAGGACATAGATATAAATAGATGTATTGAGAATACATATTGGAGGATACAGACATATCCGTATCCATTCATCCACCCACCTACCCATTTACCCATCCATCCATCCATCCATCCATCCATCTCCCCATCCACCCACCCACCCACCCACCCATCCATCCATCCATCCACCCACACACCCACCCACCCATCCATCCATCCATCCACCCACCCACCCACCCACCCATCCACCCATCCACCCACCCACACACCCACCCACCCATCCATCCATCTATCCATCCACCCACCCACCCACCCACACACCCACCCACCCATCCACTCATCCATCCATCCATCCACCCACCCACCAACTACTATGTCCTCCTAGGTTCTCGGCACTCTTCCTGGCCTAGGCTTACAGCAGTACACAAAACAAAGCCCCTCCTTCCTGGGCTTACATGCTAGTAGGGGAAAGATGAAAGAAGATAAACCGATACAAGCTATATATAATGTATCTGAAAGTGAAAAGCTCTACGGAGAAAAGCAAAGTAGGACAGAGAAAGCAAAGGTGACAGAGAATGAGAGAGAGGGACCAGGCTGGGTACTGCTGTTTTAACTCTGGGGAGAGGGTGGGTTAAAGAAGCCTCTCAGAGGAGGTGACAGTTGAGTAGAGACCTGCAAGAAGTGGAGAAGGGAGCCATGTAGGTTACTGGGGAGGACAGACACTAGAAAGTGCAGATGCTCAAAGGTAGGAGTGTGCTGAGTATGTGTGAGAGACAGATTGTTCTAGAAGTGTGGCTGGAGCAGAGTGAATGAGGGAGAGTTCTAGAAAAGGACATTAAGGGAGTAGATCACGGATATCTTAAAGACTATGTTAAAGATCATAAATGAATTCCAAAGGCAATATGTCTAAACCTTCAGGTACTATATCCCAAGCTTAGCATACATGATGCCTTCATGTTTTGACTGACATCAAATGTACAAAGAAAGGATATACTTTAACAAAGGAAACCTCATAGAGAAGTTGATTTGCCCATCCTTTTGTAAGAGAATAAAGAAAACCAATTCTCATGTACCTGTCCTCCTTATAAGGACAACAGGCAGCCTCTGGCTTCCTGTAAGGAGAACAGGCCTCTGTCCCTTGATTCATGAAAACGAAATGTGTTGTTAGAGGGAAATTAGCTCAAATGACTTAGAGCACTTCCACAAGGCATAACATTTGTACAGTCATTGATTGTCAGGGGTGATGGTTCCACATTTTAGATAACAACAGGTGACACAGGTGGACAGAGCATGTCATGTCTCAGTACCATGAAATCAGACCTCCTCTTTTGAGCAGACATCTCCCCTCATCACAGTGACTTCTCTCTCTTTTGCCTGCAGCCCAGCGATCTGCTCACGAGCTGCCCATGGTTGAAAGACAAGACACAGACAGCTGCCTGGTCTACGGCGGCCAGCAAATGATCCTCACGGGCCAGAACTTTACGGCGGAGTCCAAAGTCGTGTTTACTGAGAAGACCACAGGTCGGTGGATTTCTGAGCTCTTTCTCTGTCCCCCAGAACCATTCAAAAGTGACCATCTCTTTCTTCCACACAACATTGGTTTTGGAGGGTGGATCCCACCGGGCAGTTTTATACCCTGCTCTTTTCACTCAGCGTATCTTCAGGGATTGTGATGGCCACACCGTTCACCATGGCATGAATGTGCCATTCTACATTTTAACTCTTCTAGGTCATTTTGACAGAAAATAAGATTATCCCCACCCTCAACCCTTTTTTAAAAATTACTTTTTTACATAAGGAAGGAAATTTTAAAAACTTTTTGCTGTTATCAAGAAGGGAGGCCAAACAGCAAAGTGATAAAGCATGCATTCTCTGGCCCTGGATATCTTGGGTTCAAATTCTGGCTTTGCTATGTGCTTGCTCTGTGATCCGAGGCATATTACCTAACCTTTCTGTGCCTTAATTTCCTCATGTATAAAATGATAGTAACACAATTTCTTACCCCATAGAGTTGTCATGGAGGTTAAATGAACTCATACATGTCACGTAATTCTAATAGCGACAAGTACAGCATAAGCCAATTAATATTGGCTACTTGTATTTTTATTATAAGTAGTTCTGCAGTTAATCATCTTCTAGGATTAATAAATCTTGTACATGAATCTATATGTATATCTTTTTAGTCTATTTAGGGTTTATTCCTAGCAGTAGAATTTTGGAGAGTCATTCTGAAGACTTTAAATACATATTGCTAAATTACCTTCCAGAAATCTACAAATTGACGTTTCTGTCATGTCAGTCATAGTTTCACCCCCAAAAAAATCATTGTGGAATTGGTACTTCTTTCTACTTTGCATTTCCTTGCTATGAGAGGCATAGCGTTTTGTTTATTCACCAGGTGTATTCTTTCTTTGGTGCACTATCAGTGTCTTTTTCAGTGGGTATGTGGTAGAAAAGATGCTGATCTGAAGTAGGAAAATATCAGATTAAGCGATAATTAATGAAACAAATGTGTTGTTAGAAGGAAATTAGCTCAAATAACTTGGGACACTTATTTTGGATACTAGAACCAATTTTCTTTTTCCTTAACTGACATGATTTCAGTAGGTTACTTCAAAGGGGTGTTGATGTTTGTCTGTTTGTTTATTGTCCTTAGAACAATCCGAGAACATAAGAGGTGGGTTGTCCAGTTGGAGGGATTGTGCACTGCACAAGGGCACCTTCTCTGAGGGCTACCATTCATATTGGACAAGTCACCAGTTTACACATTAGTAAGACAACTTCTGGCGGGTGGAAGCAGATTGTCTTAGGCAAAGAATGCTGCTTCCAATCTCACACAAATCATCCTTTTGGGATGGGCTGGACATGTGACCGGGGTGTGATAACTGCATTCTCACAGCTGGAAGCATAACAGGAGGCAGAATTTATTTTAAAAGGGTTTGATGACGCCTTTGCAAAAAACAACAAAAAGGGTATTAAGTAAGGCTGTGGCAGTGGGAAGGGAGATGCAGGGATGCGTCGGGGAGTGGTTTAGAAGGCAGATGTCACTGAGGTTTGATGGGATGTAGTGGTGTAGAGAGGCATTAAGGATGCAGGTGGCAGGGCCAGCCACCAGGCAGGCTGCGTGCCACCCGGGCAGCTCTGCTACTCACCGGCAGTGTCACCTGCTGAAAGTCTCCCTCATCTATCCCCACCTGAAAAGCAGGGACAGTGCCTACCGCAAAGGTAAAGTCTGAATGAATTAAAGCAAGTAAGCTTAGCACCAGAAGTGCTCAGTAAGGGGCAGGGGCTGCTGCTGTTTTTCTGGAGCTGCTGTGGATGGGGAAGGAGAAGAGGTTGAGCGTTGAGATTGTTTAGTTCACGTCGTGCGCTTGGCCAGCTGAGCTTTAGCACGCAGGAGAGGAGGTCTGTGTGGGGATGAGGTTGGGCAGGGAGGACGAGTTCCATTTTGGAAGCGGAAGTGTTGAGTCTGATGTACCCGTGGGCCTTCTTGGATGAACCATGATCTCACCTCTGTGGAAAGGCAAGAGATTGGGAGGTACGTGGCCACGTGGTCTCGACTAAGAAACCAGATCCTGGCTGCAGATGTTATCTCAGGAGCTGTCAGCAATGAGATCCCAGGTGAAGTCCTGGGAATTGGCTCTGACCTCCCAGGATGGCCTCCAGTGTGAGAAGGGGAGACTTAGAAGCTGAGAGCCACAGACTTTAAAGGTGGCAGAGGAGGAGCTGCCACAGCAGGAGGAGGAGAACCAGGGGGGTCTGGTGCCCTGGAGACCAAGGGAAGGAGATGTGGGAAGGGTAAGCAGAGGCTTACCCTTGCAGTGCTATGAAGGTCCCAGAGCCCGAGGTCAGCCTGAGAGTCCAGAGCATGGGGGGCCTCGGGTGATTTGAATCACATGCACCCAGGTCACGGTGAGCTGAGGAGTCAAGTTGCTTGAGGGATCAGAGATGATGGAAGTAGAGTCCGCTGCAGGCAAGAAGACTGCACCAGCGGTCCCCAACCTTTTTGGCACTAGGGACCAGTTGCATGGAAGACAGTTCTTTCCAAGGGTTGGGGAGGTGGGCTGATGGTTTCAGGATGATTCAAGCACATTATTACATTTATCGTGTACTTTATTTTTATGATTATTACATTGTAATATATAATAAAATAATTATGTAACTCACGATCATGTAGAAACAGTGGGAGCCCTGAGCTTGTTTTCCTGCAACTAGATAGTCCAATCCAGGGGTGATGGGAGACAGTAACAGATGATCAGGCATTAGATTCTCATAAGGTGTGCGCAACCTAGATCCCTCGCAAGCGCAGTTTACAGTCGGGTTCACGCTGCTATGAGAATCTAATGCCAGGCTCATCTGACAGGAGGTGGCGCTCAGGCGGTAAGGCAAGTGATGGGGAGTGGCTGTCAATACAGATGAAGCTTTGCTCACTCACCCGCCACTCACCTACTGCTGTGCGCCCAGTACCGGTCTGTGGTCCGGGGTTGAAGATCCCTGGTCTATACCACATTGTTAGCCTCAGCGTTATTGACAGTTTGGCCCAGATAATCACTTGGCAGGGGCGCTGTCCTGGGCACTGTAGGATGTTCGACAGCATCCCCAACCTCCACCCGCTTGACGCCAGTAGCGCGGCCCAAATTATGACAACCAAAAATGCCTCCAGACCTTGCCAAATTTGCCCTGGCAGGGAATATTGTCCCTGGTCAACAACCGCTGGTCTATGGCTTAGAAATTTTCAGGAAAGACAAGGAAAGGAAAAGAAGAGCATGAGGAAAACTCAGTATCAGGGTCACCTTAAGCCTTCCCCTGTGCTCTCAGCAGTGCAGGCCCAGCGTCTGCTTGGCGGAATGCCTGCACAGCCCCCCCTGAGCCGTCCTGCCAAGTGGGGTGCAGGGAGGAGGCCTGGCCTCTGCTTGCTTTGCCTTGAGGGGCTGACCCAGCCGCACAGGGCTGTTGCCTGAGTGGTCTCTATTTACACTGAAATCTTTTTGTATATATACTTTTTTAAATCCCTTTTTTAAAAAAACAATGTTTTGAGACACACTGGCTCTGTCACCCAGGTCGGAGCTCAGTGGCACGATCATAGCTCACTGCAGCCTCGACCTCTTGGGCTCAAGCGGTCCTCCCACCTCAGCCTCCCAAGTAGCTGAGACTATAGATGTGCTCCACTGTGCTCAGCTAATTTTTAAATTTTTTTGTAGGGACATGGTCTTGCCATGTTGCCCAGGCTGGCCTCCAACTCCTGGGCTCAGGTCATCCTCCTGCTTCAGCCTCCCAAAGTGCTGGGATTACAGGCATGAGCCACTATGCCCAGTCTAATCCTGTTTTTAAAATAGCAATACAACATGAACATGTTTTCAGTTATTTAATAAATATCCTTTGAGAACCTTATTTTATTTGGGGTTTTTTGTTTGTTTGTTTGAGACAGAGTTTTGCTCTGTCACTCAGGCTGGAGTGCAGTGGCATGATCTCAGCTCACTGCAACCTCCACCTCCCAGGTTCAAGGTGATTCCTGCCTCAGCCTCCCGAGTAGCTGGGATATTACAGGCATGCGCCACCGCACCCAGCTAATTTTTGTATTTTTGGTAGAGACGGGGTTTCTTCATGTTGGCCAGGCTGGTCTCGAACTCCTGACCTCAGGTGATCCACCTGCCTCGGCCTCCCAAAGTGCTGGGATTACAGGCATGAGGCACTGCGTCCGGCCTGGGAACCTGATGTTAAATGGATGCTTTGCATTCCATCGTGTTGGGTACTTGATTTAACCATATTCCCTTTTATTGGTCATTAGGCTGCTTCCAACTTTGTGGTATTAAAAGCCACTCGGCAATGAACACCTCCTGCATTTCTTTTGTCAGCTAGGTAAACATTCATGCTCTCAATCCAGGTTGCTTGTGTTCAAAACCCAGTGCCACTACTTTCTAGCCATATGACTTTGGGTAGGTTACTTAGCCATTCTGGGCAGCGGTTTCCTCATCTGTATATTGAGGATGAAGACATTCCTACCCATGCGCTGCCCCTGAGATTAAGAGTTCATATGTGTTAAGTACTTATAACAGTGCCTGGCATGTAGTAAGTGTTTAATAAATGTAAGTGAATACTTCTTGTTATTGCTGTTGCCTAAGGTTAAGGCCTTTGTGTGGTATAATAGATTCAAGAGGTGCATTTTTGAGTATCTTGATATACTTTGGGGAAGGTTTATTTTTCAGGTGATGGACCAACATAAAATATGCTATACAACGAGAATTTGCTAGGCTCTCATGAGTCAGGGACCAAATTGATGTGGCTAGGGTAGAGGCTAGTTAACACCAGGAAATACATTTGGATGATTAGGAAGAGGTCAGAACAGAGTTCTCCCAGGGCCAGGTAGATACATGGCCTCAGTTTGGTCTGGGCATGGGTAAGGTAATAGAGAGTCACAGTGGCTTCTTGAGCAGGGGAGGGGCATGAAATGTCAATGACCAAGTAAGCATGGCCTCTCCAGCTTTGATGCATCTCCAGTACCAGGAAGCCATCCTGCTGGCCGCCTTCTGACCTTCCCAAGAAGCAAACGGCCTTAAAGTTCTTCATCTGCGGTGGGGAAAATGCTAATAAGAGATGAATACTGGCTGACACGATGGCTCAAGCCTGTAATCCCAGCACTTAGGGAGGCTGAGGCAGGCAGATCGCCCAAGACCAGGAGTTTGAGACCAGCCTGGCCAACATGGTGAAACTCCACTAAAAAAAAAACCAAAAATCAGCCAGGCGTGGTGGTGTGCACCTGTAATCCCAGCTGCTTGGGAGACTGAGGCAGAAGAATTGCTTGAATCTGGGAGGTGGAGGTTGCAGTGAGCCAAGATGGCATCACTACACTCTAGCCTGGCGGACAGAGCGAGACTCCATCTCAAAAAGAAAAAGATGAACACTTCCTCCTCATGCCTGGTTGACAGAGCCTCCATGGGGAGGGGGCGTTGCCGATGGAACTGTGCAGGGAAGAGTTTGAGGCTGGATCCTACCAAGTTCCTTATGGAGTTAGGAGCCAGCCAGCTTTTAAGCACTCTGGGAGTTTAATTATTCTGAAGCTATCCAAGGGCATCAATTAAGCATTTGTGGAATGAATGAATGAATGGTATTTATTCTCTAGCTTCTACTCTCTTGGTTTCAGAAGAAATTTCATATTCACCTCTTGAAGGCAGGAAAACACAGAGCCTGTTTCAGCTGTGAAAAGTTGGCTGTTAAGAACAAGAGTAATAATCACAGCTCCTATTATTGGCCATGTCTGCAGGCAGCCCTGTGCCTGCCACTTTCCGTGTGTGGTCTCATCTAAGCTGGCACCCGTGGGAGGCAGACAGTTTAGCTTGGAGAATCCAGGGGCCTCGTCCACAGGTGATATTCAGCATTGACCTGTCATTCAACCTCTTGGGGCCTCAGCTTCCCTGTCTGTAAAATGAGATAGTGACAGTCTTTCTTTCCTAAAGTTAAATATGTAAATAAGCAGCATGCACTTAGTGCTCATGGGATGTTCATCGTTATTTTTTGAAATGGGGTCTCACTATGTTGCCCAGGTTGGCCTTGAACTCCTGCGCAACACAGTGAGTTCAACATAGTGGACTCCAGCGATCCTCCTGCCTCAGCCTCCTGAGTATTTGGGATTACAGGCGTGTGCTTTTGTTATTATTTTTATGGTCTTGCAGTATTCATTGCTCAGGACATAGTCATCATTCAGTTGATACTGGCCCAGGTGCTGGCCTAGGCTGGGAGAGATTTGGGGGGCTGTAACCCACAGTGGTCACCAGCACAGCTCTGAGGTCGGATGGCCTGGGCTCAAATCACTGATCTGCCTTTAGTAGCTGTGTCATTCTGAGTAAGTCACTTTACCTCTCTGAGCTGACATGTCCTCTTGTGTAAGATACAGATGATGATTTACTTCTCTTGGGAGGCGAGATTAAATGAGATTCTACAGGTTGGGTGCTTTGCATAGAGCTCGGAACATTGAACATGTTCATCAGATGTTAGCTTTTTTTATTCTCATCATTATATTTTGGCTGTGGAAAGACAAAAACAGGTAAGACTTTATCTCATGGAACCAAGAGATATTAAAAAACAGTAATAAGTACTAATAATGAACATTATTAGTAATTTAGTAATCAGTAATTAGTAGTTCATTAATAATGAACTATGTGCCAGGCCTTATTCTAAGCACTTTGTATGTGCTAACTAATCTGATGCCTCATAAGAGCCCTACAAGATAGACTACTGTTTTCTCCATTTTACTGATGGGAAACTGAGCACAGAGAGGTTAAGTAACTTAGTGAAGATCACACAGCTGGTAGAGGGCAGTGGTGGGATTTGACCCCAGGCAGCCTGGGTGTATACCCCACACCTTGGACTCTGTTGTTCTATGCTTAAAAAGCCTAGAACCAGGTTAATTTTGCATGAAGACCCTTCAGCTGCTCTGAATCACAGGCTTGAACCATTTTGTGGTGATGGGGACCCTTGAATTATCCACTTCACCACTCTGGGCAGCAGTTTGAATCCTCCAGTGTTTCTGGCATCAAGGGGATACATTTCTGACCCTTTCATGCCTAACTAAAGAATCCCAGGTGAATGTAGTTCCTGCATTAATGACAAGAGACCATGGGGGTGTTAGAGACACGGTGGGCTCCTCTGCGGGGGCTGTCTGGCTCTGAGGGCTCTCTGCAGAGAGGGGCTTGCCTTGCATTCACTGGTCCTGCTCTTTTGACCCCAAGAGCTCACCTCCCAGCCCGGGCTGCCTTCCGCAGGGGGAATCCCTGTTGCTCAACTTCTTTTTTCCAAAACTCATCCCTGTTCCCATCTCCATGGACATTTGGCCAGCAAGGGCTCTGCGGGGCGGGGCGGAACAGTTGAAGTTTTCCAAGGAAGGGGAATCCCAGCTGTTTCTCACATTAAGGAAAGGTGACAGCCTCCTGGGCTAATCTTAGCCCCGAGTTTGGTCATCGGCACCACCAGCTCCAATGTTCTTTTTATAGCTGTCGACTAAAATGGAATTGGCAGTTTCCACTCCAGCAAGATGACAAATTGGAGAGTGGTGGAAAAACAGTAGGAGATGGGAGCGTGGTGTTTCTTAAGTTAGAAAAGCTTGGTGTTTTGGAAAATGGCATCTTATTTATAGCAGCAATAATAATAATGATTATTATATTATTTGTATTACTATTTTTGATTATTTTGGTGACTTTCAAGAGCCTGTGTGATCTGGCCCCTGCCCATCTCTCTGACCTCAGCTTTTTTGACTCTCTCCCTGCCACTTGGCTTCGCAACACCTGGCTTCACTCTGTCCTCAAACACCCCAAGCCCATTTCTGTCTCAGGACCTTGGCTTTCTCAGGGTGCTCTTAGAATGTTCCTCCACCATTTCTTTTATTTTTTCTTTCTTTTTTTTTTTTTTTTTTTTTTTTTTTTTTTTTTGAGATGGAGTCTTGCTCTGTTGCCCAGGCTGGAGTGGAGTGGCACCAGTGCGCAATCTCAACTTACTGCAAGCTCCATCTCCTGGGTTCACGCCATTCTCCTGCCTCAGCCTCCCAAGTAGCTGGGACTACAGGCGCCCGCCACCATGCCTGGCTAAATTTTTGTATTTTGTTTAGTAGAGACGGGGTTTCACCATGTTAGCCAGGATGGTCTCGATCTCCTGACCTTGTGATCTGCCCGCCTTGGCCTCCCAAAGTGTTGGGATTACAGGCGTGAGCCACCGTGCGCAGCCTCCTCTACCCCTTCTTTTCAAGCCTGCCGCCTCCTATTCCTCCCAGTCTCGGCTCAAAGGTCACTTCCTCCACGGGGTCCTCCTTGACCGTCATTCTAAAGTTGTCCCACTTCCCCAACACCTTGTCACCTTTTGTGCCACTGCCCGGCTCTGTTTTCTTGGTGGCACTTAGCACTGTTGAAATCACCTTGCCTGTCTGTTCATTTATCACCTGGTCTCTCATGCTGGACTCTTAGTTCCTTGACAGCAGAGACTCAGTGTTTGCTGCTGTATCCTCAGCATCCAGAGTGGTCCCCGGCACACAGTAGGCGCTCATTTGTGTCGTTGAATGAATACATCTCTTTCAGTTGTCACTCCAGCCCTGAGAAACGGGCAGCATCATTCCCATTTTACAGATGAGGTAACTGAGGCTCACAGATGTCAAGTCATGCACCCCAGGTCAGCCCACAACTGGTGACAGAGGTAGAATCCCAAGGCAGCATTTGTCATCAACTCCAGAGTAATTTTTTCTAGTCATGTCGGAGAGGACGAAGAGAAACCAAACAGAACAATTAGGGTCTTTCCTATTTATCATTCTCAGTAATTGCTGAAAAGCCATTTGGATGTTCTCTGAAATTTAAAAAATGTGTAACCCCTCAGGCAAAGTTCACGCTGGGAAGTCCAGGCTGTTCCTGACTTCAGTGGGAACCCTGGCCCTTGGCCACACGGCCTCAGGCGGAGTCGGGGGTCCCAGCAAAACATTGCAAAACAGGAAAAAATCTAAGGACACAAAAATAAAAGTGATGTGGCAGCAGGAACGGGGTTGCCATGACTTTGAGCGACTCGCTGAGCCTGGGTGGGATCCAATGTTTTGGAAGGTTCCTTCACATGACACAGAGTTTTGGAATTTTTCGGCTGGTAAATCCTTCTTAATTCAGGCCCCCAGGCTCGGCCAACTAGCTCCCTGGCTCTCTGTGTCCCGCGGGGGTGTAGATTGGAAACTGGCCTGCATCAGATTACTCAGCTTTGAAACTTAAATTGTTTGAAGAGAATTTTTTGTTTTGTTTTGCTGGACGATTTTCTTGGAACGGTCTGATGGCAGAGGCTCCCATCACCTGTCCAGAGGACAAATTGATTTTTTAGAAAGGAGGCGTGGGTGTGGAATTCCCTCTTTCCCACTGAGTCATCATATCCTGACATGAGTCACTTTATTACTTGGAGGTCCCCAAAGGTTGTATTTTGAGCTTTGTTTAATAAATATAAATGCATGTGCTTAAAATAATTTTTTTTTTGCTAAATTAAGTATTTTTTCCATGAATTAGTGCCCTGGAACAATCGGAACCATCTTAGAGCAGACACCTGCTCTTCCCACCTGTTTCTCTCCCTGGGTTCGGTTGTACCCGGCGTGGTGTTTTCTCAAACAATAGACCTGGTATGGGAGTCTCTCCACATGGGGTTTCCCTCTGAGAAATGTCAGACTTCAGGCAGGGCTGGGGCATGACTAAGGCTCTCCGGACCTTTGCCCTCAGTGACTCATGTCCCTGGTGTCAGTGGCCCCCTGGGCTGGACCCATCTCTTACCCACAGCTTTGCTGGGGCACGAAGCTGTTCTCCAAAGATGCAATCCAGATTGCAACTCCGAAGCTGCCCTGGAGATAGAGAAAATGGTCTCGTTTTCAGGGAGCTAAATATTTGCCTAAACTTGGTCCCCTGCATTGAAGAACAGGCTTTTAAGTCCAAGAATCCTGCAGTTCATTCCGTTTGCATCCATTTGAAAGAGGCCACAGAGAAATGAGTTTTTAGTGAGAAAACTCGTTGTGTCTAAGCACTTCCACCATCAGAAATTGTTCCTGGTGCCAAAGACCTTTGTGTAATTCCCACTTCAAAGGCTGGATTTTGCATCACCCAGCAGACTTGACCTGAAGCCTGGATTGGCCTCACACTATGTACCTTGGGACTCAGTTTTCCCATCTCTAAGATGGGGTTGGTGGTGTTTTAGCAATAGAAGGAGATCAAGGAACCGAAAGTGTCGGGCACATAGTAGGTGCTCAGAAAACATCAGCTGCCCTTCTACCTGCACTCTGGGAGCCCGGTTGACTTCACACAGGGTTCAGAGGGCAGGGCCATGCTGGTTTCTTGTCTGGGAGAAGAGTCCTTCCTGGAGAGGCGAATTTCTCTCCTGTCCTTACCCTGGAGCCATCAGACTCCTGGAGTCATAGCGTGGCAGCTGGAGGGAGTGTAACTAATGGTCTGCTTCCTCGCCTTCCCCATTTTACAGATGGGGAAGCTGAGTCACACAGTGTGGTCTTCAGACTTCTTTGAGATGATGGAGTTCGTCAGTGGAGGGCTGGGCGTGAAACCCCAACTTCCTGGTTCCCAGAGTAGCTGGCTGTCTGAAATGTGTGGGGATCATCCATAGATGACAGCTTAGGGCCGAGAAGAGTCACGTCTAGGGTGGGACAGGGGAGGAGCTGAAATCCGGCCTTTATGTAAGATTAACCTTGACTGAGCATCCAAGTGTGCCCTTTCAGCCTCGCTCGACTCACTCAGCCCCTGGTGCTTCCGTGTTCATTTCCCAGGTGTTTATTGAGCACCTACTATGTGCAGTGCCATGCCAGGCACAGGTGACGCGTGGCAGGTGAGGTCTCTGCCCTTGGGGGTGGACAGTCTGAAACTTGTTTATACGCAGGACACTTTCAGATGGGGAAAATGCTATGAAGCCAGGGAAGCCAGGTCACAGGCCCAAGAGAGAAAAGGGTGTGGAGTTAGGGGGGAAATACAGGATGTGCAGTTAAATTTGAATCCCAAACAGTGAGCTTCTTTAGTAAAAGTATGTTCTATACAATGGTAAGGAGTTTGGGACGTAAAAAGGTGTTCGTTGTTTTCTGAAATCCAAGTTTAACTGAACATCCTGTATTTTTATTGGTTAAATCTGGTAACCCTGGATAGAGAGGGGTCAGGGAGGTCTTCCTGGAGGAGATGGCTTTGAGCAGACCCCTGAAGGTGGGAAAGAGAGAGCCACAAGGACTGCTGGGAGAGTGTCCCAGGCAAAAGGAACCGCCCAGTGCCAAGGCCCCAGCGTGGAGATGAGCTTAGGGCATTTGAGGAATGGGAAGCAGGCCCAGGCGGCCGGTGCATCATGAGAGTGAGAGCTGAGCCTGGAGAGGTGCTGCGGGGGACAGACCCGGCTGGGCCCTGCAGACATGGCAAGGAGTTTGGATTGCATTCCCAAAGCCACAGGTAGTTGTTGGAGGTTTTTGAGCAGGGGTGTGGCATGGTCCGGTTGATGTTTAAGAGTGCTCTGGCCATCTGTGTGAACAGTGGACTTGGTGGGGGGCAGCACTCAGAGAAGCTGGGAGGTGAGTGAGCAGCCGGTCCGGTTGTCCCGGTGGGGGATGGTTGGGGGCCAAGCCCACCAAGGAAGTAGTGGGGCAGACTTGGGAATCAAGGGACTTCCTTTCCAGATCTCAGTAAATCCATTTGGGCAGTGTTACCGTGTTGGGCGGCTGAAATGCTGAGCTAGGGGGGCCATTCCTGAACCTCCCCCACCCCACCCCCGTCTGCTGGGCTCATTAAGCCCATGCTTCCAGGGAGGACACGTTTTTCTGCTAGTTAGCAGTCATAAAGAGCAGACTGAAATGACTTCAACCATTTTTATTTGGCTAATTTTTAAAAGCAGGGCCAGGACTGGGAAGCATCACGCACGGTTTCCTAACATGAACTGACACTTTGATTTCCTCCCCGTTTGCCTTGAGCCCAATGGCATGCTCACAGCCCGGGTGAGGACGGATTTGCCTTCCTCCTCCCAAAAGCTTGCTCATTTCTCCTGGAGTGCTGACACGAGCCCACAGCTCCTCCAGGCTGACTGCTAAGACTCCAGCCCCAACCCACGGCCAACCCTACTGCTTCCTGGCTGCTTTGTTCCATCGCAGGGTTAAAGAATTGCCAGCAAAGAGAAACCAGGAAACCAACCAAAGTATAGGGGCCATACATCAGCAAATGGGCTGGTGAGCGATGCCCATTCTTCTTGCATCTAGTAGGGGTTTTCTTCTGGAGTTGACTCTGCAGTGAAGTTAAAGCAAAGGCTATAATGTCAGCTGGGCGTGGTGGCTCATGCCTGTAATCTCAGCACTTTGGGAGGCTGAGGTGGGCGAATCACCTGAGGTCAGGAGTTCGAGACCAGCCTGGCCAACATGGTGAAACTACATCTCTACTTGAAATACAAAAATTAGCTGGGCATGGTGGCATGTGCCTGTAATCCCAGCTACTTGGGAGGCTGAGGCAGGAGAATCTCTTGAACCTGGGAGGTGGAGGTTGCAGTGAGCTGAGATAGTGCCATGGACTCCTGCCTGGGCAATGGAGCGAGACCCTGTTTCAAAACCCAACAAACACAACAAAAAAGGCTATGATGTTACTTTAGCCATCCTCCCACCCCATTTTTTTTTTTTTTTTAACTTGCAGAGTTGTGCTCAGTCTTCTCTAGACCTAACCCCTTTGCACAAAGTGGTTGGCTCCTTTCTCTTCACCTCTGACTAAGACTTGGAAGGGCCGTTTTCACACTGGCTCCCAGTCCTTGTTAATTTTGGATGGGAGAATTTTGCCTGAACATCTGCTCAAGAGACCAAAGTCCTTTATTTCATCTCAGCCCAGAGTGGTAGAAGCACACTTGGTCTTCTCAGTCCTGTTCCAAGGGGGTAGGTCTGCCCAGAGTCCCAGACCCAAGGTGTGGGTTGGGAGGTGGATTATACAGAACTCCTGGTCAATGGCACTGGGAATGCTGTCTGGGCCTAGTTGCTCTGATTGTGTTTGATTCCTTGTCTGCACCCATATTCCCAGCTCCTTCCTCATCAGCTGATTCCCACAAAGGACCCCATAATAAGGGCTTGGTGATTCCTCCTTGCAGGGTCCTGTGGCTGGAGAGGTCAGTGGTCAGATGTTTCCTGGACTCTGGCTGTGGGGTGCACACTGGAGGATCCTGAGATCAAGTTGTTTGTTTATTCAGCCAGTATTAATTGAGCAGCTATTATGTGCCAGATGCTGTAGAGCTGAGGATAAAGCAGAGAATGAGATAGCTATAGCTCTGCTCTGGGGGAACTCACAGCCTGGGGCTCGGTGGAGATAGCAAACCAATAGGTAGCTAAAATGATGTCAGGCTGGAAGAGAAAGTTATAGGGGGATGGTTTGGGATGAGGGGAGGTCTCCGTGAGCTGGACCTGAAGGATGGGAAGGGGATGGTCACAGGAGATCTGAAGAAAAGCATCTTGAGAGACGGAAACAGCAAGTTCCAAGGCCTGGAGATAGGCAGGTATGGCTGTTGGAGGGAAAGAGAAGGTCAGTGTGTCTAACGGAGTCAGAGGAGGAAAGCTGGGTAGAGAGGCTGGGTCCCCACCTCAGTAGACATAAGCAACCCTGAGTCCATGTCTCTCTTGAGCCTGGGTGGAATGTCCCGCCCTGCCTCCCTGTCTGGGGCTCCCTGGAGGGCTGGAAGGCATGCGTGGCCCATCTCATGGCCTGAGGTAGAGCTGTGCTAGAGCTCAGTCAGAGCTGATGGTCCATGCCCAGCCTCCCTCTCAGGCTGTGGCCCCGGAGAGCTCCCAAGAGACAGGAAGGTCAACAGGCAGTTGCAATGTGCCTTTTCCTTAAGGGGAAAAATATCTTTGTTTTAAAATAATAAAAACGTAAGCAAATTAAAGTGACCATGATGCTGCATGTTTCTTGAATCAGTGAAGAAAGGCATGAAGGTCTCACCTCACCATTCAGGCCCAGCCCCGGCGGTACAACCATATGAGTAGCTTGGGGGCACAGGCTTTCAAAGTTTAAGTAGACTTATGAATAGACTCACAAAGTAGAAAAGAATTGAAGGGCCATCCTGACCCAAGTACTTTGGTGGGTACTGAAGGTTTTTGCTTCTTTTCATTGCATTACATTCTTCATTGCAAATAAATAAAATGGCCATAGAAAGTATTTATTGGTAGGACAATGGTTGAATTAATTATGGGCCATCATGCTGTATATACTGATCTGCAGCATTTTTTAAAAATCTGCTTTTTATTTTATTTTATTATTTTTTTGAGGCAGAGTCTCACTTTGTCGCCCAGGCTGGAGTGCAATGGTGTGATCTCGGCTTACTGCAACCTCCAGCTCCCGGATTCAAGCGATTCTCCTGCCTCAGCCTCCTGGGTAGCTGGGATTACAGGAACGCGCCACCACACCCAGCTAATTTTTGTATTTTTAGTAGAGACAGGATTTCACCATGTTGACCAAGCTGGTCTCAAACTCCTGACCTCAAATGATCTGCCCACCTCAGCCTCCCAACGTGCTGGGATTACAGGCGTGACCCACCATGCCCAGCAAAATCTGCTTTTTAATAGAACAGGATCATACTTCCAGGTTAGAAAACACAGATCTACCTTACTCTAAGCGATGCCCAGTGCTCTTCTACTGATTTTCCATACTAATTACAGATGGCCCATAATTAATTCAACCAGTCTCCTACCAATAAATACTTTCTATGGCCATTTTATTTATTTGCAATGAGGAATTTAATGCAATGAAATGAAGCAAAAAACTTCAGTACCCACCAAAGTACTTGAGTCAGGATGACCCTTCAATTCTTTTTTACTGGAATCAGAACATGCAAGACTCCAGGCTCTAAAATCATAGTACTGATAGCAGCATTAACTATGGGCTGGGAATTTTATTAAGCATTTCACATACACTGTCTATTTTAATTCTCGTCACATCTCCTTGAGGTCAGTAAGATTAACCTTAATTTTTTTTTTTTTTGAGATGGAGTTTTGCTCTTGTTGCCCAGGCTGGAGTGCAATTGCGTGATCTTGGCTCACCGCAACTTCCACCTCCCGGGTTCAAGCTATTCTCCTGCCTCAGCCTCCCAAGTAGCTGGGATTACAAGCACCCGCCACCATGCCCAGCTAATTTTTTGTATTTTTAGTAGAGACGGGGTTTCACCATGTTGGTCGGGCAGGTCTCAAACTCCTGACCTCAGATGGTCCACCCGCCTCCTCCCAAAGTGCTGGGATTACAGGCATGAGCCACTGAACCTGGCCAAACTTTATCATTTTTGCTTATGAGGAAACTGAGGCACAAAGAGCTGCCACTCGAAGGCCACACAGCGAGTAAACTATGAGGACAGAACTTGAACCTGGACAGAGTGACATCAGGCTGAGAACACTCCATCAGCGTTTATTTTTTATTTTTGAGATAGAGTCTGGCTCTGTTGCCCAGGCTGGAGTGCTGTGGTGCCGTCTCGGCTCACTGCAACTTCTGCCTCCTGGGTTCAAGTGATTCTCCTGCCTCAGCCTTCCGAGTAGCTGGGATTACAAGTGCCCACCACCACGCCTGGCTAATTTTCGTATTTGTAGTAGAGATGGGGTTTCGCCATGTTGGCCAGGCTGGTCTTGAACTCAAGTGATCCACTCGCCTTGGCCTCCCAAAGTGCTGGGATTACAGGCCTGAGCCCCCACACCTGGCCCCATCAGCATTTGTTCTGAATTCCACTGCCCCATGGGAGTGTAATTCAGAGGTTGGGATTAGTGGGTTCTCCAGGCGAAACCCCAGGACTTGTGCACCCGTGGATGCAGGGTGGAGCGGGAAAGAGGAGCCCGGGAAAATGACCCCGAGGAGCCTCGCAAACCGCGCGCTTCCCTTAGAGGCCAGCCTCCTGGAGTGTGTCTTCCACATGCTGCATAAAATCGAGAAGGACGATGGATGTGGGTTTTCACTTCCTGTTGGGGACTTGTTTGTCCAGAACTGAGTGCAGCCCCTCCATGAGGGAGTACAGGTCAGGCCAGATTCCTGGGCTGCCCTTGGAGCTTCTGGTACTAAAAGGGTGCAAAAGAAAGAAGATAGGCCCTTGGCTCATGGTTTAAGTTTTGATTTCTTATTCCTGTGAGGTCTTTTTCTCTGTGTGTGTGTTTTTAAAGTTAATGGTGAAAAGACCCACTTTGGAAAGCAAAGGAAAATCAGGCACCGTGCTGCAGTCTCACTTAATAGACTTCGTCGCTTCATAAATTCCCTCCAGTCCAAACCCGTAGGCAGAAGTATTGCAAGCAGAAAATGCAGTTGGAAAATGTTTATGATTTTCTCATTTTAAAATGCTTGTGTTTTTCTCAGTATTAACATTGTGGAATATATGCGACAAATGATAAAGAAGACAGTGTTGAAATACTCTCTTGCCACTAGCTGTAATAACCGTAACCCATGTCTGTTGAACTTTTTTTTTTTTTTTTTTTTTTTTTTTTTTTTTTTTTTTGAGATGGAGTTTCTCTCTTGTTGCCCAGGCTGGAGTGCAATGGCACGATCTCAGCTCACTGCATCCTCCATCTCCGAGTTCAAGAGATTCTCCTGCCTCAGCTCCCCGAGTAACTGGGATTACAGGCGCACGCCACCACGCCGACTACTTTTTTGTATTTTTAGTAGAGACAGGGTTTTACCATGTTGGCCAGGCTAGTCTCGAACTCTTGACCTTAGGTGATCCACGCGCCTCAGCCTCCCAAAGTGCTGGGATCACAGGTGTGAGCCACCACACCCGGCCCCGAACATTTATATAATACCCTGCTTGGGCCTGTTACCATATTTAATCTTCAGAATGACCCCATAAGTTATGGGTACTATAATTATCTCCATATGTTGGATAAGAGGCAGGGAGAGAGATCGTGTCATGTCTAAGGTCTCACAAATCATTGGGGGTAGTCAGGGATTTGAAGCCGGGTGTGTCTGCTCCGAAATTTGGGGTACACAGGAGTAAAATGGCAGAGCGCTGGGGTGACAGAAATTGCTTGTGGCTGCAGGACATGCCCACGAAGGCTCAGGGTTCCAGTCAGTGTGTTGTGGAAGGCCTGGCAGAGAACACTGGAGAGGGCAGGACTTCCCCCCTGCCCGCCATGGACATCTTTCCCTGAGCCACACTTACCGGGCTCTGGGAGGCTGTGGGATGTGGCGGCTCACCGCCTCACTGTGGGGCGTCCCGAGGAAGAGCTGGTTGCTGTGGCTGGAGCTCAGAGGAGGGGAACTAGGCGGAGGAGCTGCAAGGCACAGGGATCTGAAACTGCACGAGGAGCACTGACTCTGAAGCCAGGCTGCCTGGGTTCCAGTCCGGCTTCCCCACAGGGTCTGGCTGTGTGACCTTGGCCTGTGCTCTCGCCTCTCTGTGCCTGATGTCTTCCCCTATAAAATGGGGTGAGGAGACCTGCCTCCTACGGGTGCTGTACAGATGAGACAAGCCTGTGTGTATGAGGTGCTTAGAGTGATGCCAGGCATGTAGTGAGCGCTCAGAAGAGTTGGGTAAGAACAGTGCCTGGAGAGGCTGGAATGAGGGTAGGAGCCGGGTTGTGCAGGGCCTTGAGGGCCACAGTGAAGCTTCCATGGTATCCTGAGGGCACAGCAAAGCAGGGAAGGGCTTGAGATCTGCATCTGCATGAATCTTTGTGGTAAGTGACCCTACAAAGATCCCACCCCCATGAAATATTTCTCCAGCCTCCCAGTAACCTTCTAGCCTCGCAGTGATCTGGTGAGCTTCTCTCGTGTAACAACCTTGACCTGTCTTTGAAGCCATCTCCTTCGTTATTAGATTATGTCAGTTGTTGCTTAAAGGCTGTGATTTAATAACTACTGTGGGTCTTTGCACAGCCCCCTTGCTTCTCTGGGCCTCAGTTTCCTCATCTGCCGGTGTGGGGCTGGCTAGTTTCTAAGGGTACTCTCAGGAACCTGTGTGCTGGAATTCTGTGGCTGTCAGTGGGTGCAGTTTTGTCTGCCATGTACACTCACCAGAGGTAGGAAAAGGTCTTCTTCGTGTTGCGTCCCTTGACCCGGAGAGGACAGTCCACGAGAACTCTCCTCTTGGTGACGCCCTGTTCGTTGCACCGCCATTTTGTATTTTTTGTTTCATCTGCCGCTATTGGTGTGAGCCTAGGAAGAGAGCTGGGAATGGAAGCTTCATGGGTCCTACTTAATACTTACTGACCACATTTCCAGGTACTATTTTCTCCCTTTCCTCCCCATTATGAACTTCTGAAAATGATCCTTTTTTTTTTTTTCCAAAGCAAGCTCATATAAGTGGAAAAAGAAATGATACTGTTGGTGGCAAAATTCAATAATTCAGTTCAGGCAAGGAGAGGCTATGGGAGTGGGTGACAAACCAAACATCAACATGTTACCATTTCCTCTGTTCATTTCTTACTCAATCTTCAGGCTTCAAGCTCACTTTGCAGTTGTGGATGAAAACACACTTTTTGATGAAGACCCTAGTCTGGTCTGTACAGTCACACTCCTGGTGGTGACCTCTACCTGAAAAGGGGACATGTGTCTCTGTTGGGTGGTCTTTGACCTGTCTTTGACAAAGAAATGAGGATTGTCCTGACCAGTTCTATACAGGACTTTGCACACTGAAAGGACTCAGGTCTTGATGACTTTGCTTCCAATTCCTCGATGTCCATCCGGCGATCTTCCCTTGCCTCCTTTTGAGCATCACACATGCCTGCTCAGTTGTCTGAGAAAACAGGGGGCATGTCTGATGTTAGCCTCTGGCTTTTCCTTGGCCTCACCAGCAGCCGTTGGAGCCAGTGACACTTCTGTCTGTTCACTCATGAGATGTTGATTAGGCATTTGCGAGTGTTGGGGAGATGGTGATGAATATGACTTGGTCCCTTCGGCAGGGACCAAGGAACACTAGAGTGAGAGTCAGTACATGAACCACCTGTTCTCTTCCCTTGTAACATAGCCCATGTTTTGCTGAGTCATTTCAGGGATTGCGCTGTAAGGTCAGGACTTACAGACTTAATTGTTACAAAGGGCTCTAGTGTGTTCATTGCTTGTTCCTTGTTAAGATCATCTAGAGAGCAATCACAAGACTTTATGTTAATTTTTCATGGGGGAGGGGCTGGGAGTATGTTTAAGTAATGCTTGAAACCCAGATTTCATTGGGTGAATCTTAAGAGCCAAGACTATGTGGGTTCAAACCTCAGCAATCACAGAAGATGCGAATAGTTGTGCTTAAAAGTAGGGAGGGGTTCAACTCTGCACAGCAACATGTTAAAGCCTCTGAGAAGTCCCGCAGTGAAGAAAGCCATTCGACTTTGACCCAGCAGTTTCCAAATGCTTATTAGCATGTAGAATTTTTCCCACTTCTCATAAAACTATTTAATATCCTTCAGAACCAGGGTTCCACAAAACATCCTGGAAATACTTGTTGAAATGATTTGTTTCAGCTGAAAACTACCCCATGACCAGTATAGGTGGTCAGCAAGAGAAATCAATTATTTGCAAATGCAGAGGTTTTTTTTTTTTTTTTTTGGCCCAACTTCTTGGACCCAAACTGGGGAAGTAGTGTTCTGCTTCTGGACAGGAGAGTTTACTGAGCAAAACCTCTTCATCAGTTGTTAGGACTGACATGAGATCCAGGCTGTCTGCTGAGGACAGGTGGAGGGTGAGCCCCTGTCTTTCTGCTCAAGAGTGACTCATGAGCCAGGACACCACTGAAGTCACTGGCTTCTCTCATGACTTGGGGCTGCATCTTTAAGCCTGTGTTCTCAGACCACCAAGAAGGCATGTCTGGGACAGTCAGGGACCTGTCATGGTGCTTCTTTAACAGCTTCGGCGTATAATAAAGTATAACATATAACAATGCTTTTAAAAATTATTTAGTTATTTACTTGTTTTGAGACGAGTTCTCACTCTGTTGCCCAGGCTGGAGTGCAGTGATGCGATCTTGGTTTGCTGCAATGTCCGCCTCCTGGGTTCAGGCAATTCTCCTGCCTCAGCCTCCCAAGTAGCTGGGATTACAGGCATA
This sequence comes from Macaca thibetana thibetana, assembly GCF_024542745.1. Taxonomy (NCBI): domain Eukaryota; kingdom Metazoa; phylum Chordata; class Mammalia; order Primates; family Cercopithecidae; genus Macaca; species Macaca thibetana. Next base: position 48,465,478 of record NC_065587.1, read on the forward strand.
TGCCACCATACCTGGCAAATTTTTGTATTTTTATTTTTAGTAGAGATGGGGTTTCACCATGCTGGCCAGGCTGATCTCAAACTCCTAGTCTCAAGGGATCCATCTACCTTGATCTCCCAAAGTGCTTGGATTACAGGCATAAGCCACCATGCCCAGCCCTTAATAATGCTTTTTTTTTTTAAGAAAGAAATATGGACATTCAGATATGGAGAAAAAAATGATAATAGGATTCTGGACAGTTTCTTTTTTTTTCTTGTTTTCTGTTGTTGCCCTGTTTCTTTTTGGCTATCAACATTATTTTATGTTTTAATTTTTAAAAATATAACTTCAACTTTTATTTTAGATTTGGGAAGTACATGTGGTTTATTACATGGGTATATTACATGACACTGAGGTTTGGGTATGAATGAGCTGTCACTCAGGCAGTGAACACAGTACCCAACTGGTAGATCGCTGGTCCCTGCCCTGGTCCCTGTCTCCCACCTCCATTAGTCCTCAATATCTGCTGTTCCCATCTTCATGTCCATGTATATATACCCCATGCTGAGCTCTCACTTATAAATGAGAACATGTGGTGTTGAGTTTTCTGTTCCTGCCTTAATTTACTTAGGACGATGTTGCCTTGTTTTCTATTGACACCATGTCTTCCTTTTGGAAAAAGGAAATATTCATATGTATAAATACATATATACACACACGTGCACATATTGACGCATACACACCTCACTGAAATGACATAATACGTAAGCTAAGATAAACAGAAGTTGGTGAGTTTTTGTCTTAAATCTTTGGTTTCTAATAGTTCCTTCAAAGTCTGTCATTTTTGAATTTTTCTAGATGGGCAACAAATCTGGGAGATGGAAGCCACGGTGGATAAGGACAAGAGCCAGCCCGTAAGCACGTGACGCACTGACTGTCAGGCAGCTGGGTGTCTCAGTCCCCCTCACGTTTCCCTCCTTCATGCTCTTTCCTTCTTTCCCTCCTTCCTTCATCAGTGTTCCCCAGAGCTTTGGACCTAACAGGTACTCAATATGTGCATATTAATGAGTGAATTCAACATTTATTGAGCACCACGCTCTCTGATTTATAACTGTGACACCTTATTATATTTTGATGGAGTATTTTTCTTTGCTGCTGCTGAGAAGTTAAATTCCCCGGAAATTGAATTTCCACTGGAAACCTATGAAAGGCACATCAAAACACCCATTAGACAGCGGGCTGCCGGGATGCAGTCAGGGTCTGGGTAGGAACTGAGGCATGATTGCAGTTAAGTTCATGACAACTCCTTCCTTCCAGAACATGCTTTTTGTTGAGATCCCTGAATATCGGAACAAGCACATCCGCACACCTGTAAAAGTGAACTTCTACGTCATCAATGGGAAGAGAAAACGAAGTCAGCCTCAGCACTTTACCTACCACCCAGGTAAGGAGTGTCTTTGACGACCCCTTTGGTATTGAGAGGCGGTAAAGGCATGGGGCTCAGGACTCCTGAAGTCTGCTCCTAGTCAGGTAACTTTGGCCAGATGACTCAACCTCTCTGAGCCTCAGTTGCATCATCTGTGAGACAGCATCTTCCTTATAAGGTTTCTGGAAATTAAATGCACGTAAATCCTTAGCACAGTGCAAAGTAAGCTGATGTCAGTGATATTAGCTCTTACTGCCTTAGTACTTTTCTTTGGGGGAAGGGGGAATAGAAGAAGGGTGTGTGTATGCATGTTTAACAGAAGGGTGCTAAGTGGATGACTCCTGTCCCTGGCTTCGATTTGACCATGATAGAGGGGCTATGCCCTAAAACCTGCAGAATCTTTATGTGACCCCCCCCCCATGTGGGTCATCACCCTAAGGCCTAATGGAGTGACTGGTGGATAACAGGGTCAGGAGGTCTTATTCCCACAAAGTACAACCCCAAGAAAGGTGATGAGTACCATTTTTTCATTCATTCATTTGTCCAGAAAATATTTGAGTGCCAGGCACTGTTCTTGGCTTGTGGACACAGCTGTGAACACGACAGGGTAAGAATCCCTGTCCATGTGGAACTGCCATTCTAACAGAGGGGATTAGGTCATAGATGATATTGATATTATTGGTATGCTGGATTAGGATTGTGGCGGCAGAAAAGGTGGACAGGAGCAGCCAGGGGAAGCATAATTTTACATTTTAAAAATGCTTCTCTGAGCTCTCCCTTGGGAAATAGGCTGTAGCTTCCCAGGCTGAGAAAGGCCTGCTAGCTACCTTCCAAGATTGGAAACCTATAATTGGAGACAATCACCCAGGGTATAATTTCCATCCTATGGCAGTTTCTCAGGGAGCCTCTGGGCTGCTGGAAGCATTAAACTGAGGGGTGCCCTGGCAGCCTTGCCTTGGTGAGCTTGACTTGTGCCCACAGTTTTGTGTTGACCCGTGTGAGGACACTGCTGTCCTGGGACTGACATGACGCTCTATCAGGGGCAGGGTTCAGGTCACCAGGACCCAAAACTGTGGGAGATCGCTGGGAGGGCTCCAGACTGCAGCTCAGGAATCCCTTTGAGCAGACAGGCTCTCAATTATGTTTCCTGTGCTCTCTCCTCTCATTTGTGGCCCGGCCTTGGCTCTTGTCTGGCTGAGCATGGCTGGAGTGAGATCTCAGTCTCCCAGCTGGGCCAGGGAGTGAGGTGACGGCCTTTGAATGGCACCTCAAGGGACAATTTCTGTGGTTAGAGACAGCCTTGCCTAGTCTCCTTATCTCCTCCAATCCCCAATACTTGGAGGTCCCCCACCACACACACACACACACACACACACACACACACACACACACACACACACGCAGGCACACGCAGAGTTGGTCACAGTCCTGTTACTGATTCATTTACTCCAGTAAAAAGAAAACTGATTCCTCAACTCCTGGGATTGGTAATGCTTTAGTATGGATGCTGGGGAAAGAGTGATTTCAGTGATTGGTGCTGGGCAGGGAGAAAGGAATGGCCACAGCGACAACACAAGTGGTAGTCATGATGGATGATCCTAGTAAGAGAACAGCAGCGACAGCAAGCATTGAGCACTTACTGTATGCCAACCACTGGGCTCAGTGCTTTGCACACACATCTTATTTAATCCTCCCAATGATCCCGTGGGGGTAGGTATGATTGTTCCTGCCAGGTAACAGATGGGGAAACTGAGGCTTGAGCCAGTAGTGCTCATTCCCCCAAAGCGCTACAAAACGGAGGAAGGGAACAGTCACTATTTGCTCATTCCTTTGTCTGGAAAATATCTGAGTGCCTATTAAGTACCAGGTGCTGTTTTGGGCCATGAAGATCAAAAACCAGACCAAAGTCCTCTCTGTGAGGAGCTGACATTTGGAGGAGGGGCGTATTTAGGTAATAAATCAGCAGGTAAAGCATCTATGACATGTCAGACGGGGATAAGCAGTAGAAAGGAAAGCAAGCGGAGACAGGAGCTGCTGGGGTAGAAAGAGTGGGAGGCATCATCTGAAGTCAAGCGTTCTCCTCCGAGCTGTCACCTGGAGAAAGGCTGTAAAATCCCAGGGCTGAGTCAGACCTACCCGCCACTTTTCCAATATTGGAGAAATCTATAATTCAGGATGTTCATTGCCAGGGTGAAGTTTCCTACCTAAGACAATTGCACGGGGAACCTTTTGTCCAAGGCTGATAAGGAACGGGGACCAACTGTTTGTCCCACCCGTATGGACTCCCAAAGCCATGTTCCCAAGCACCGTCCACGAATCCTCCGTGCACATCCGTGGCTCACTGCCATGGGTGCCCCTATGTGCTCTTTTCTCCTCCCAGTCCCAGCCATCAAGACGGAGCCCACGGATGAATATGACCCCACTCTGATCTGCAGCCCCACCCATGGAGGCCTGGGGAGCCAGCCTTACTACCCCCAGCACCCGATGGTGGCCGAGTCCCCCTCCTGCCTCGTGGCCACCATGGCTCCCTGCCAGCAGTTCCGCACGGGGCTCTCATCCCCTGACGCCCGCTACCAGCAACAGAACCCAGCGGCCGTACTCTACCAGCGGAGCAAGAGCCTGAGCCCCAGCCTGCTGGGCTACCAGCAGCCGGCCCTCATGGCCGCCCCACTGTCCCTTGCGGACGCTCACCGCTCTGTGCTGGTGCACGCCGGCTCCCAGGGCCAGAGCTCCGCCCTGCTCCACCCCTCTCCGACCAATCAGCAGGCCTCGCCTGTGATCCACTACTCACCCACCAATCAGCAGCTGCGCTGCGGAAGCCACCAGGAGTTCCAGCACATCATGTACTGCGAGAATTTCGCACCAGGCACCACCAGGCCTGGCCCGCCCCCGGTCAGTCAAGGTCAGAGGCTGAGCCCGGGTTCCTACCCCACAGTCATTCAGCAGCAGAATGCCACGAGCCAAAGAGCCGCCAAAAACGGACCCCCGGTCAGTGACCAAAAGGAAGTATTACCTGCGGGGGTGACCATTAAACAGGAGCAGAACTTGGACCAGACCTACTTGGATGATGGTAAGACGCTTGAGTTTTGTCACTGCCTGTAAGGATGGTGCCCTGAAGCATCTCTGCCCAGGAAGTTCACTGCATGGCCTACAGATTCCTTAACCTCTTTGGGCCTCAGTGTCCCCATCTTAATTTAAGGAGGTTGAATAATATGACTCTGAAAGCCACCCCCAGCTCTGTGCAAGAATTACCTCCCAGCAGTAGTTGCAGAGGGGAAGTAGTAACAATTTTAGATGCCCCCATCCAGAATCACCCCCATGGAAAAAGCAAATGAGGGCAACCCGGCATCCCCTGGGTCATGAACTGGGTCCATTTAACTGCTTCCACACTCTTTCCAATTGCCAAATTTAGACTGAGGCCAAGAAAATAGAAAGGAAGGAAAGCTAACCTCCTTTCATTCCTGTACAGAAAAAAAAATCCCACTTTATAGCCCTCTTTTGTATATTTTGAGGGAGGGAGAGGGAGGAAAAGGAAGAAGAAAGCTCATTGAAAAGTGGCTTTATCAGAACAGCTTGCAGGCAGACTGCGGGCACTTCTGTACCCTGTGCTGGTGGAACAGAGATGCGCATTGATGGGAAGGAAGCAGTGGGCTTCCGCTGTGGTGAGCCCAGCTGATGGGTGGTTTGGGCCAAGGAAAAGATGCAGAGAAGGCTTTGTGTGAGTCTGTAGGTGCCCATTTGTGGGCAAGGGGTCTGGCCAGAGGGTAGTCTTGTGGAGCAGCTGTGATGAGGTGTTGGTCCAGGATCTCAGGGAGGAAGGACGAACCACATTGCTGAGACTCACCTGGGAGCCACAAGGTGCATTGGGAGGTCAGAGAGGGTGGGGGGAGCAGAGCAGCCTTGCCTTGGGGGATCCAGACAGAAAAACAGGCTGTTGGACTTTCTTTATCTTTACTTTTCTTTTAAAAATTTTTTGTGGATATATAGCAGGTATATATATTTATGGGGTACATGAGATGTTTGAAGACAGGCATGCAAAGTGAAATAAGCACATATAGAGAATGGGCTATCCATCCCCTCAAGCATTTATCCATTGAGTTGCAAATCCCATGACACTCTTTACCTTATTTTAAAGTGTACAGTTAAGCGACTGGAGTTTTTTCTTAATAGAAGGAGGAAAAACCTAAATTACTGGCTGTCATTCCCAGTTCCAGTCTTGTATTTTATAGGCAGTAGCTTCTGATATACCCTGAAACCTCAATTATTTCAGAAAATTAACTCTCAGGAGCCCAGCCAAGGGGTAGGAAGTAAAGTAAAAGCTTCAAAACAGCCACAATAATTACCATCAAGACCGGGTACTAAATTTCAGACACTGTGGTGCCAGAAATATCCTCTGCTGCATAGTCAGAGGCTGTTGACCTTTACTCCACGAAACGTCTTGACAAGCCAGGTTATCTGGGGGCTCTGTGACTTCTAGTATTCTGCATACTCAATCTCTAGGGAGACAATCGATCAAAGACGTCCCCTGAACTCACCAAGCAAAGACCTCTGGGGCCACTTCTTGTGGGGTCATCCTGCCCCCCATGCCTTACAAGGCTGACCTCTAGGTATTGCTCTGTTAATAATTGATCCGTCTGATTCTGAATAATCAAGCACAGGTTGAGTTAGGATCGTGGTGCTGTGTTTTGAAAGGGACACCTGCATACAATCCATCCGTGAACAATGTACATTCACAGTGGTGAAGATAAAGTTTTGGTGCTTATTTTCAAGGGGGCAATCATGTAGAGAATTAACTAAGGCAGAACGTGATGGATCAATGAAGCATGGTGGTAACCAGACCCCTCTCCACGTGAGGCCTTGGGGGATCAATTGTATTGGAGAAGAGGTGCTTTATAAATAAATGCGTGTCTGTGCAGGGCCGGATCATTTTCCCCAGCTGACTCTGCACCTAGGGCTGGTCTGGTCTCCAGAGCGAGAACACACTGGCCTCTCCTACCCCGTCCATCTCTTGTTAAAGGCAAATGGTGAGTGCCTTGGATATTAGGGTGCCCGTGTCCAGGTGGCCAGAGGTGGTCATGACTGGCTGCGGCAGCCCCAGATCCATAGATGTCCTTGTTGTTTCCACCGAAGATTGTGTTACAGAGAAAGCAACTGAGCACAGAGACCCTTTTGGGCCTCCTGAGGCCCTTTCTGAACACAGGCAGGTTCAAAGTCGTGGTGAGGGGGAGTCTCGCCAGGTCCAAACCTGAGTCGGCTCTAAGGATGTCTCAGAGAACTGAATGAGGTGACATTTAGGTACATGCTGTATGACCCCAGCCCATGGGCTGTTAGGAGCTGTTTTTTGAAGGAGGGTTCCATGGCTTTAAAAGATGAAAAAACTAGGTTAAACCAAATTTATTTTTGTTTTGGTTTTGGTTTAATTATTTGTTGCAGGACTTCTGAGAGCCTTTACCATGCTAGCGGACATTATAAATCTCTCAAACTAGGGGGTGCAGCACAAAGGAGGGCACATCGCACACTCCAGGTGGTGCTGTCCACACCGGACTGTACTGCGTTCTGTGCGAATGGAGGCCTGGGAGTTGTGCTACACAGCTGACCTGGAAGCTCCTTTCCTAATACTTGGCAGAAATAACATAAAGGAAACTCAAGAGCTCTGAAGCGCAGCACTGCCCTGTCCCCTGTGCCACAGTCCAGCTTCTCAATTTGGGAGCTGCACATTCCTGAGGCCAGAGCATGATAGGGCAATGGAATGGTTTCCACCCATGTGGCCTCCAAAAGGCAGCAAGTGCCACTAGTTATGTTCAGTGCTCCACCGGCCTTGTCTCCAAGGCTCTGCCCAACCCAGGACCCTCCAATGGGCAGGTCCCCTGGTGGCTCGTGCCCAGTGGCAAGCCCCAGACTGCATCTCCACCGTAGCCACCGAGAAGACGTGGGTGCAGTTTTGTCTCTCAACTGCTGGAATTTCAGATTCTCCTCAAGAGTCTGTCTAGCCTGTGCATCTGTGGAACATTCCAGATGTGCCGCCATCAGCTCTGTGGATATGAGATTTGGACGTCTTGGTTTGCTGTGTTGTGTTATTTCTGACAAGTAAACTGGAAAATCCCCTGGGTCATTCCTCGGGTGTCTGGTGGGGCAACTTCCTCGATCTTTAGATCCTTTTCTGTCCCTTTCATTTATGATTCCAAGGGAGTCTGTCGCACACGGCACATATTTGGCTGCACGGAGCCCGTGCTAAACCCCAGCGTGCTGTGCTGCCCGTGCATGGGCATTTCTGATTTGTCATTTATTTCCCTTGGGATTTGCCAAAGTGGGCTTTCCTTGGGAACTTTGTGAGAGCTGGGCTTATGCGTTTTGAGGGTCGAGGGAAAGTTCTGTGGCTGGAAAAGGAAGCAGTCACCAGTGGACACACAGGTCCTCCCTCCCCCATACAAGTGCAAACAAGCCATCTTTGAAGCTGATCCCGCCCCTGCCCTAGGGTCCAGGGAAGCCCCGGCTCTGAGTTATCGTTTCCTGCACCTTGACCAGTGATCCCAGCGTCGAGTCTGGGCATCCCACCCCGCTGCCTCGTGGGGCATCTGTGCTTTATCTCAGCCCTTCCCGCCTGCATTCCTGCACACAGACGCCGGATGGCTTGGCCCCGTTAGTTCTTGGAACGCCAAGGCACTCCTTCTGCTTTCTCCACTCAGAGTACTTGAGACGTTTTCAAGAAGTCACTTTGGAAAAGCAAAATAAGTAATATTCCAGGGCCCAAGGCATCCACTCCCCCGAGCCCCGTGCTTCTCTACACACCCCAGTTCAGGCACTTTCTTACAGTTCTTCAAAAACACATGGTTTGTACACTGTCACTTGCATTCTCTCTGTTGTCGTCCCCCTTCCGTGACTAGTCCCTTGTTCTAAGGCCCCAAGTTGTACCTAGGGAACACCAGCAGCTCCTAGCAGTAGCTGCTCCTGGGACCTAATTCTTCCCTACCTTTCTCCCCTACTCCTCTCTCCTTCCCAACCCTCCCTGTCCTTAACCCTCCCTTCTTCCCTGTCTCCCTCCCTTCTTCCCTGTCTCCCTCCCTCTCTGTCCTTGACCCTTGACTTCTCTGTCCTTGACCCTGGACTTCTCTGTCCTTGACCCTCCTTCTCTCTCACCTACAAGTATTTTCTGGCTGTCTACTCTGTGCTGGGCACTGTTCTGGGACTTGGGGATCCACTAGTGCACACATGAAATGAAATCTTTGCTGTCCCGGTGATTTTTTGGTAAGGGAGATAGACATTAGCATGGAGGGCAGTAAGTAAGCAAGCGAAATTCAGACAGCGATGAAAGCCACAGGGGAAATTCCACGAGGTTAGGAGCGAGAGGGTGGCTGCCTGGTTTGGGGGCGAGGTTGGCCCCTGCAGATGAGTGGACAGAAAGGCAGCTCTGAAGAGGGCCTTTGGGGATGGACACAGACCTGGGGAGGTCTGAGGGAAGAGTGTTTCAGGGAGAGGGAACGCAGGTGGCGGAGGTCGTGAACTCTGAGATGTGGGCTTGCTCCCGCAGGCTTTCAGCCGCAGTGCAGTGTGGTTTGATTTACTGTTTGAAAAGATCACTCTGGCTGCCTTTGCAAAATGGACTGTAGGGAGGCAAGGGTTGAAAAAAGGGAGATGAGTGAATTTGAAAATGAATCCCGTGACAGGAGCGTGATGGAAGGCGGTGCATTTCACAGGGGTGTGCCCCGCATGCCCTGCCATGAGTGCGGTTACTTAAAATGCAACTGGAGTTGCCAAAATGTGATCAGTGCACAGGTAGTTCTCAGCACTGCCCTTGCATAAAATGAGGGGCGGCTGCACTTTTTAACGCTCAGGCCGCAAGCGAGTGGGAGAGGCACTGGGGAAAGTGGACTCAGAGGTGACTTTTACCAGTGCTCTGGTGGTGCATTCTAGGAGCCGCGCTGACTCCACCGCTGAACTGGGGGTGCAGAGGTCATCGGGCCATCTCACCACCAAACCCACCACAGGTTTTGAAGTAGAGCGCTTACTACAGCCGCCCAGAGACTCAGCCACAGATGAGAGAACGTGGGGGCAGGGGTGTGGCCTGGGACTGAAAGGAGATGTTTTACCCCATTCTGGAAATGTCCAGAAAAGAAAGGATGTGGTCTCGGTGATGGCTGCAGCCCCTGCAGTGGCTTGTGAGGACAGCAGCTCGTGCGTGCGTGTAAGAATACATTGATGTGTGCAGGAAGGGTACAAATCGGTGTGTTCATTCTTAAATCTACTTCTGCCCTGTTCTGCATGTAAAGTACTTAGTTACATGCACATTCAGAAATCAGTAGTGCATTCTGTATATTTCACAAGTGGGCCACCCACGGAATTGCCACCTGGATGATGACAGTCTTGTCTGTACCCCAGAAGCCCCCAGATACCCCTTTCCCTTCTACAAAAGTGACCACCATCCTGCCTTCTAACTCCAGAGATTCGTGTTGCCTCTTTGTACAAACAAAAGTCAGATTTCATGACTCTTTTGTGTCTTGGGTGTCAGCTCCATCACTGACTCTGACCTCGGGCAAGTTACTCGCTGCCTTGTGCCTTTGTGTCCCCAACTATAGAATGAGACGATCACAGTTCCTTCCTTCGAAGGCTGTGCTGAGGATGATGAGTTAGTGCATGTCATAAAAGGGATCTTCCATAAATGTGACCTGCTGTTTTATTTGTTTAGGATTTTTTTTTTTTTTTTTTTTTTTTTGAGACAGAGTCTCGTTCTGTTGGCCAGGCTGGAATGCAGTGGCATGATCTCGGCTCACTGCAGCCTCCGCCTCCTGGGTTCAAGCGGTTCTTCTGCCTCAGCCTCCCAAGTAGCTGGAACTACAGGCGCCCACCACCACGCCCGGCTAATTTTTATATTTTTAGTAGAGACAGGGTTTCGCCATATTGGCCAGGCTGGTCTCGAACTCCTGACCTCAGGTGATCCACCCGCCTTGGCCTCCCAAAGTGCTGGGATTACAGGCGTGAACCACCATGCCCAGCCTTGTTTATGAATTTAATTGCCTTGATTTCTTGTAGGACATGGTTCAAATTTTAAAAATATATTTGTATAGGAGAAAAAAATGGGCTATTCTGATTTTTGGAGATGGGCTTCCTGACCCTCATGCCCTGCTTCTTCCATGGGGTAGATGAGTGGGCATAGCCCCAGGGCACCGCCCAAGCAGGCTCCCTCCCCCTGCTTCCTCCAGGGGACCTCAGGATGTGTATCTGCATGAGGGAGATGATGCCCTCGTCGGGGGCTGCTGAGAACTCCAATGCGTGTATCCCCCGCCATGGCTCCCTGGAGGAGTGTGGACCAGTGGCCCAGGTTTTGCCAGCTGTGCCTCTGGCAGAGGGGCCATGGGTGTGCTTTGAAAACGCTCTGCCCAGAAGCTGGGTGCACCAATGCGTGAGAAACAGGCGGGGGAGGAATGAACAGAGAGACCCACCCTCCAAAGCTCAGGAAGCAGGGAAAGGAACCCAGCAATGGAAAAGCGTTTTGTAACTGGCCTGCTTTGTTCAGCAGTTCAGGGATCTTTCACTGGGGCCCCTCAGTGCCCACGGCAAGCCTGGGACAAAGCGGCTCCTTGTGGGGAGGCGTGCAAAGCCCATGCGGAGCCTGGTCGCTGCGGAGCCCTGCCGTGAGCCCGGCAGCCACGATGACCCGGGCAGGGCTGGGCCTCCTGGTGCCGACAGAGGGTGAGACGCAGGAGTCTCCGTGCTGATGAGAATTGAGCCAGGCAGTTGCCCAGCCTAGTGGCCCAGAGGCTGTGGGCACCTGGAGAGCCCGGTCTGAGTATCTCAATGCAGGCCTTGCTGGTTCACCAGTAACCACCAGAAACCACCAGCACCAAGTTTAACTCACACGGCCACCTGGAGCCGACACCAATAAAAGGCCAGGCCCCTGCTGGGAGGGCTTTTGCCAACATCCTTTTTTTGCCGTCATTTAAAAATGTATCTTTATAAAGGCACTATGTTCCTATGTTTAGAAAAAATACATAAAAAAGACATCCAGCAGAAAATGTCTTCCCCTTCTGTTCTGCTCTGTAATACTGGTTTTTCTCCAGCCTCCTAGAACAGTATTTGTCAACCTTTGTTTCATTATTACCAACCCCCACCCCCAGCCAGGAGCCTTTTAAGATAATTTTTTCCTAATCTCCATGCCATGAAACGTCAGTGCCATAGACACTGTGTGTCTGTTCATGTACCATAGCCCTTTGCAGGGCCACAGAGCATTGTCATATGGAATATTTTTTTTGACACCCCTCCCGCAGAGAACCAGTTTTTACCCCCGTGGAAGCAATGTCATCCACCTTGAGGATGCATGCTTTAGGGTTTTTTTTTTTTTTAATGTAATCCCGAGCATATGCAAATACACACATATTCTTATTTTCCCCTTTTCTACTACAAAAGGTGGTAAAATGTACACACAGGTCTGCCATGGGTGAAACTTCCATATCACTTGCTGTTATACACAGTGCTAATGAATTGTCCTGTACCTGTCATTTGGTCAATGGGGGCCCGTTCTCAGGAATGGGATGGTTGGTCTGAAGGCCCAGCCTTAGTTCCAGGACTTGTCTGGCAAAGAGTTGCTGTGGTTGTCCTGCCTGCCTCTCAGTCTGGCCTCATCACTGCCCTCTTTTGTAACTTTGGCCAAGTCACTTATGATAATGGTGCCCGACTCTCTGGGTTACTGTAAGAATGAAAATGGGAGCGTCCTATAAAGCTGTTTGCCCAGTACCTGACACGCACGGTGAGTGTTCAGTAGTTGCTGATCACTCTTCTTCCCCTAACCGCAGTGACATTTTCCTCCTCCTCCTCTTTCTTGTCAGTTGTGAGCTACAGGGGCAGGGGCACAGCTGGGCTCTGAGGAAGAGCCAGGAGGCTGACTCTTGGCCTGAATTCTGAAGTATGTGGTCAGGCTACCTCTGTAAATTCAGCAAAGGATAGTTTGAGCCTTGAAAATGTCGAAGTCCAGAAAACTGTTTGCCTACAGAGGAGCCCACAGAATCTATACGAGTTGCTGTTGGAAGATCATTGAATTGAGCTAGTAGCTGTTCTCTGTCCCTCTCCTGGGTGTCTAAATGGTATGCAGGTATCTGTCCCTGGGGGCATTTCTTGTTTCCCTCTCTAGTTTCCCCTCCCTTTCTAAGAATGTCAGATTTCAAGCTGTGCCTCTTAGCTGTCCTTTCATCCCGAATGATGTGGACTCTATTTCTGGCTTATGTAAGAGAGCTACGACTCCAAACCCAGAAACGCTCAGTGATCTTGAAATTCTGCAAAGCAAGTGTTTCTAAAGGAAGATACACTTGCATTTGGAGGTCAGAAGCCACCAAACTACAAGAAAGTCCCTTGCCAGACTTGCTGTCCATGCAGCCCTCATTCCAGAGCAGCATCTGTCCCACCAAAAGCAGACGGCTCTTAAAAAAGAGGACCAAGTGACAGGCAGCACCCAGTGTCGTTCATGGGCTCCCAGTCGTCTGCCGGAACCAGCACTTTTAATTATTCTGAGTTGTTTATGCTACATTTAATTTCCAAATGAGGCTGTTCTCTTGTGGTAATAGGTGGCTATCCTTGTGAAAGAGTGAGGTGCTCATTTAAGCAAGATTTATGGGTAGGTCAGCATCATAACCAATTTTAAAGGCCCTTCTTTGTACTTTCATTCTTACTAGAACATAGGACAGAAGGGCTAAGACTCACTTCCTTGCTCTGTAGGTGTGCCATGCTGAATGTACCAGCTACCTCACTCATTTCAGGGTGATGCCACCACTCAGGTGATGGTTTTCAACAGCATTACATGTGGGGCTGGAAACTGCAATGGATTTTTCCCTGATTCCAGCCAGAACCTAAGATAATCCAATTTTTTTTTTTTGAGAAGGATCTCTTGCTCTGTCACCCAGGCTGCAGTGCAGTGGTGCCCTCATAGTTCACTGCAGCCTTAACCTCCCAGGCTCAAGCAATCTGCCTGCCTCAGCCTCCTCAGTAGCTGGGACTATAGGCACATGCCACCATGCCTGGCTAAACTTTTTATTTTTTATAGAGACACAGGGTCTTGCTATGTTTCCCAACCTGGTCTCGAACTCCTGGACTCAAGTGATCCTCCCACTTCAGCCTTCCAAAAAACTGGGATTATAAGTGTGAGCCACTGTGCCCAGACAGAATATCATAATATTTAAAAATCTGCATAACTTTCTAATATCGGCGCTAGCTGTAGTCTGTTTCTCTCTAGAAACGTAGAACTTGAAAAAGAATTTGGTTGCTTTAGTCTATGAATTGGGTGGCAGTTAACTCATTATATATACTAGATTTTTCTCTGTGTTCCCTCCCTTCCCACCCTTGATAAACCCATTTTGGATCAAGGGCAAAGCTTTGTTTTCCCGGGGGAAAACCCACAAAGAACAAACAAATCCCCTCTGCCCTGAAGTAGCCATGGTTACCAGTCATTCCTAGACTTGAGATTTGGGTGTGTTTCAGTGTGTGCTGCCTTCAAGTATCATTCTGGACTCTCTCTTTGCTCTGAACCAGTTCAACTTTATTTTAGCACCAATTTTCTTTTACTTTCTACCCTTTCAGAAAGAAAAAGGCGGGGTGGGGGGGCAGGGGGAGCTTTCTTCCTGGGGAATGATGAAACCATTTATTTGGCTCTTCTCTGCTGCATTTTTGACACCTCTTTAATTTTTTATGGATCCGGGGATCTGGTCAAGTTGTGCCTGTGAATAGAGGCAGGGCTGGGGCCTGCTTTGCCCATCCAGGGTGTCAAGAATCTTTCTCTAGATGAAGTCGAAGACAAACTGAGGGGTGAATTTGAAGGAGTCCGTTCTGGTCCTCAGCCACAAATCCTGCTGCTCTCAGGTTTGGGGATGACATCTGTCTCATCCCTTTAAACAGTCATATAAAATCAGATCTCTGGCAAGGCAGCCAAAGTGGAGAGTTCTCTGGTCATTTTACAATGAGCCTTGAGCACCCCAACTTGGTTTTATGGTAGGATTGCCTGTTGCAAGCAGTTTGGACTTAAGTCCCAGGCGGTCCGCAAACCAACAAATAGGTTTCATCTGAAGCCTGTTAGTTCCACTATCCCAGGAAAGCTGAAGGGACACTCCCTAGTTGTTAATTTCCAAAACTCTGGGCAAAGTAGAGGTTCTGTTGCATAAGCTGACAACGTGGAGGACGTCTTTGAAATGTGCTGCAGCCGGTTCTTATAGATTTCTGGAAGTTGATGGTGCCTTTTGAATACTCAGCTTTATTAAATGCCCAAAAAAGAATTGACCCCAAATTGATGAAAGCACCTTTCGCCTTCTTACAGATGGATTGAGTTGTGGTCTGCTTCAGCGCTTGGAAAAGGAGCGGCCAACTGGTGCTCCTTGGGCTGCATTTCGCCCGCAGATATTTTGTTTGGCCCATACAGTATTTGAAAAAATATTTTGATTAGATGCCAGTGTTGAAAAACCGGGGATTGCACATAAAAATAGGGATTTCTGACTTTGCTTAGAAAATCCAAGGATCTAGCCACCCTGGGCCCCATCTCCTGCATAGCGGCTACCAGGAGTCAAAGCCAAGGCTGACCCTGAGCAGAGGCTACTTCCTTTAGTTGGAACATCCACTTGCCCTGTCCACAGCCCCCGCCATTCCCTTTTGTCTTCCGTTGATAGATGGAGCGTCCGTTGTTATTTACATTCCCACTTGTTTTGTTGTTCTTCTTAGACTTCACCGATTTCACGCATTCAAGGTTCCTGTCTGGACCCATTAGGCATTTGAATTGTGCCCCCTGTTACGGAAGTGCCATGCATATCCAAGGCTCCCTAATCCAGGACCGGCATACAGTGGGGTGCCTCAAAAGTGTTCCTTCCCTCTATCTTCCTTCCTTCCCCTCCTTGTGGCTGGGGAAGATTTTTAAATGGAGTAAGATTTTAAAACTTTTTGTTAAATATTTTGAACATATGTAACTATAGCATAGTACAAGGTACCCCTACATACCCACCACGAAGCTTCAGCTGTTATCAATGTGTGGCCAATCTGATTTCTTCTACACCTTCATCCTCTGTTGTCTTCATTACCTGGTAATTTTGTTTTGGGGGTTTGTTGTTATTCGTTTTGTTTTGTTTTTTTTTTTTTAAGAGATAGGGTCTTGCTATGTTGCCCAGGCTGGAACATAGTGGCTATTCACAGGTGCAATCATGGCGCACTGCAGCCTTGATCTCCTGCGCTCAGTCTTTCTGCCTCAGCCTCCAGCATAGCTGGGACTGTAGGTGCATGCCATGGTGCCTAGCTACACAGTAATATTTTGAAGCAAATCCTAGACATCCTATAATTTCATGTATAAATAGCATGTATCTCCAAAAAAAGGACTCTGAAAGTACAAGACCACTGGCATACATGGAAATTAATAATACTTCCTTAATATCATGAAATACCTAGTGTTTAAACTTCCGGTTGTCTTATATAAATATCATAAAAGTGTTTTCTTCTTTGTTTTTGTTATAGTTCATTTGCGTCAAGAGTCAGACCAAGCATTGCAAGCGGATGCTTTTAAGTCTGTTTTAATGGAGAGGTTCTTCCCCTAGATTAAATCTAGAGGTTCTTCCTCTAGATTAAATAATAAGATCCTTTTTTGGTTTCATCGTTAGTATTATATTGCAGTTTATTTGTTGAAAAAATGAGGTGGTTTATCCTGTGAAATTTTTCAGTCTGGCTTTTGCCAGTTATATCTCCATGATGAGGTTTTTAGTGTGTTCCTCTCTCCTCTGTATGTCCTGTAAGTTAGCAGTCAAACTGAGAGGCTTCATTCATTCAGATTCAATTGTTTTTGGCAAGATTGCTGCACGGGTGGTGACACATCCTTCTGACAGGAGGTACATGAAGTTGGGTTGCCTGTCTTTTGGTGATTGATAGTCAGTGCCTTGCTCCATTAATCCAGTGGTGCATGAATTATAAAATGGTGATATTCTATTCTAATTCTGCCATCCCTTCCTCTACTGTTAGCTGGAAAACTTCTATAAAGAGAAACTTCCCTTCATCAACAATGATAGAATTCATATAGGAAAAGCAGGATGAATGCTTGATTCTTTCCCTTTATTTACCAGTTTTTAAAATAATGGGTTGGTTCATTAATATCCTACAGTGATGATCCATTAGGGCTGTTTGTGTGTAGTTTTTTTTTGTTTTGTTTTGGTTTTTCGGGGTACCATTATGAACTCATGAATTTAAGCATAATTGGTGTTTTAAGATTTTAATGGGTTTTTTTTTTTTTGGTAGTTCCTTTTGTCCTTATCATTTGAAGGACTGAAATAATATGACTTCCTGTCCTTTCTTTCTCTGGCTTAGCAATGCACTCAGATATTCTGAAGCCTCAGGGAGGAAATAATCCTACATATGAACTGAGGATTGCATCTCCTACATGTGTGAAGGGGAAATCATGAAATAGCTCTCAAATGCCGGCTGACTGAGATACTCCTTGCAGTGTTATGGAGTCTTTAAGCGTGATTCCAAAGCAGTTAGAACTTGCAAGGCAGGGGAGGTTATTGGGAGGGTTATTAGGGAGGTATTGATTAGAATGTAGAGGCTGCTGTAACCAAACCCAAAGTAACAGTGACTTTAACAAGATAGATGATCTCTTTGTCTTGTAACAGCACAGGGATAAGCAGTCCATGGCTGGTGTGCTGGCCACACCGTACCAGGAACCCAGGCTTTTTCTGTCTTATCACTCTCCATTCTCGGGGTGGTACCCTCATCCATGTCATCCAAGATAGCTCCTGGATGGGAAAAAAGAGGAAGGAGAGCACGCCCTTTCCTTTTAGAACATAACCCAGAAATCACATTTATCCCTTCAGCTAATACTTTATTGGCCAGAGTCTTGTCATGTAACCACACTGAGCCACAGAGGAGGCTGGGAAGTGTAGTTTTTAATATTTATATTACCCAGCCATGTGTACAGCTGAAACCTGCTACTGTGGAAGACATGAGAATGGATTTTGGGTCTTTGTGCAGGATAGGTATGATCATAATGAGAAAACAGCTGCAAAAGGAGGTTGGATATTTTGTATGACTTGATATTCCTAGCAGTTTCTTTATTCCACAAATATTTATTGAATCCATACTGTGTGCCAGTGAGGACATAGCAGCATGTGAAACAGAGTCTCTGCCTTCACGGAGCGTACTTCTTAGTCAGCGAAACAAACTGAAATAAGTATGTATTATAATGTCAGGTGGTAATACGTACTATAAAGAAAACCCAGGCCAGGTGTGGTGGCTCACGCCTGTAATCCCAGCACTTTGGGAGGCCAAGGCAGGCAGATCACTTGAGGTGAGTAGTTCAAGACCAGCCTAGCCAACATGGTGAAACCCCATCTGTACTTAAAATACAAAACTTAGCTGGGTGTGGTGGCGTGCACCTGTAATCCCAGCTACTAGGGAGACTGAGGCAGGAGAATCACTTGAACCCGGAAGGTGGAGGTTGCAGCGAGCCGCGATTGTACCACTGCACTCCAGCCTGGGTGACAGAGTGAGATTCTGTCTCAAAACAAAAACAAAAACAAAAACACCCAAACAAACAACAAAGGAAAACCTAAAACAGAATGAGGGCGAGGCCTTAAATGTCCAGTTATTGCCGATTTTCCCCAAATTCAGGAAACTCCTCTCCTGATGGTCAGTCCAGGAATCTCAAAACATTTTCTCATTAACTTTTCTCCTGAAGCAAGTCTTGTAGCTTCAGCACTACTGACATTTCGGGCTGGTTGATTCTCTGTTGTAAGGGGCTATCCTGAGTGTGGCCGGATGTGTAGCAGTGTTCCTGGCCTCGATGCACCAGATGCCAGTAGCACCCCAGATGTGACAATCAGAAACATCTGCAGATACTACCAAGTATCCCCTGGGGGGCAGAGTTGCCCCTGGTTAAGAACCACCATCTGAGGATTTAGTGTCCAGCTCTGGTAGAAGTAACAGCTTTATAATATTGAGTGTTGGCCACACCGTGTGTGTTTTGGGGAAGGAGCGTCCACTCTACAAAACGATTGTTACTGGTGGACTGGAGCATTCCTAGCACTCTGAGTGTGGGAAGCCACTGGAAACTAGTGTCTCCCCTCGGCACCGCCTGTTCCCTGGTGCAGCACCCAGGACGGGGGCCCCAGGGTCAGAAGATGTTGCTGAGTAGTTGGTGTCAAAGGAAGCTTGATTCTGAGCCTTGATTCTTCCTTGCTTGTGGCCTTGGGTGAGGCATGTGTGAAAAGTGACTTACGGACTGCCCAGTGCCCTGCAGGTACCAGGGAGGGCTGATGCTGTGATGCGGATGCCGCCTCCTTTGGCATTCAGCTGGTGGGCTGGCTGCCTCGAGGACTGCTCAGGGGGCATGTTGCTTGAGCATTTGCTTTTTTGGTTTGTTTCTTATCAACTGGTGTCCTTTCCTTCTTTGAACAGATATCCACTGAGCATGTCAAGTGAGCTAGGCTTGGTGCTAGGTGCTGGGACATAGCAGTGAACCAAATGGATGGGGCCTCCCCGCTGGCAGAGCTTGCTCTGCAAGGGGAAGGCTGTTCATCAAATGTCAACCAGAAAATGATGAGAATTTCAGATGTGGGGGTGGAGACTAAGTGCTGCATTCAACAAAGTGATGATGGGGACGGGCATAACTTCAGACGGGGTGGTCAGGACCAGCCTCTTTGAGGAAGTGACTTTGGGTTTGAGACTGGGAGGAAGAGAGAGGGGAGGGAATTCCAGGCAGAGGGAAGAGCAAGCATGCAGGGCAGAGCTGGGAGGAAACGTGGTTTGTGTGGAGGACACAGAGAGGTCTGGTGTGGCTGAGAGTAATGACTGCGGCGTCATGGAAAGGGAGGAGACAGGCCTTGAGGGTTGAGAGCTATGGATTTTATTTTGGGAGGAAGGGGAAGCTACTGGCAGGTGGAAGGTTGAAGTTTTGGAGGGAGTGTGTTTGCCTGACTGACAAGTACAGGGAATATTGTAATAATATGCTAATGATCCCTCCCCCTTACTGGGAACCGTGGAAGGCAGGGATGGTCATCTCTGCATCTTAGACGTGAAAGCACGCTGAGAAAAGGGAGGGATTTGTCTGAGGTTACAAAGCCAGAGGCACAAGCAGTGGGTGGTTAGAGGCACCTGTGTGTAAGAAGTGATTCTGAGTCCATGTGTAAAGAGAATAGGGCATTTATCCCGGGCTGCTCCCTCTGCCTTTTCACTCCCTCATCTGATGAAACTCCAGGAAACTGGCTTTTGCCCAAGACCCACTGATCTGACCTCCTCCTGGGCCCTCCATGTGGATTCCCTACAGGAACCTCACATTCAACCAGCGCTAAAGTGAATTCCTGCTACTACCCCTACTGTCCCTCTGGCCCCCATGCTCAGCTCCCATCTGTTGCCTAAGGAGCGTGGGGGTGTGGCCTTAGGTGAGTTACTGAATGCCTGTGACCTCAATTTCCCCATCTGCAAAATGGGGATATTAACAGTGCTGAGGTTTAAAGGAAATGATGTATGGGAAGTGAGTATAACCAGGTCAGCCACACAGCACTCCATAGAGAGCAGCTATCAGCTTCATCCTCTTCCTTGGCCTCATCTGTATCTGTCCAGGGCCGCAGAAATGTCTTCATCTCTGAACTTCGGACGTGCCAACCCCCCTTTAATATCTTCTCACCAGTTTTTGGTCCCCACAGAGTCTCTCCAAGATTTGAATGGACCCTTTATTCCAGACAGATCTAACACCCCTTCATCACAGCTTCCTGTGTGAGGGAATAGCCCCTTCAGCCAGTGGGAGTCCCAGGCGGGTGCTGTGCCCTACCCAGGCAAGGCGGCAGGTCCTCTGAGTCCTCAGGGTCCTGGTCCGGTTCCTCTGTTTTCTCTCTGGACCATTTCAGAACCAATTCCCTCAACTATCTCTGGGATTTTTTTATTCTGAGACAGAGTCTTACTCTGTCTCTCAGACTAGAGAGCAGTGGTATGATCTCGGCTCACTGCAACCTCTGCCTCCAGGGTTCAAGCAATTCTCCTGCCTCAGCCTCCAGAGTGGCTGGGATTACAGGAGTGCGCCACCATGTCCGGCTAATTTTTGTATTTTTAGTAGAGACGGGGTCTCGCTGTGTTGGCTAGGCTGGTCTTGAACTCCTGACCTCAAGTGATCCACCCACCTCGGCCTCCCAAAGTGCTGGGATTACAGGCACGAGTCACCACACCTGGCAGCTATCTCTGGGATTTTTAAATTCCTACTGTTTTCTTTTTCGCTGGACTTCCTATTATCTGTTTGTGTTTGGTGCAGGATTGTTCCAGACCAGGGTCAGTTTTTCCTCCTGTGAGACTGACAACTTTTGCAAGAAAGAAAGGGAAAGGAGGAGGAGGAACGGAAGGAAGGGAGGCTGATAAAGTGTGGTATTGGTGAGAGGGTGTGAAACATGTCCTCTCAGTCCTTATTGGTGGGCATCTGCACGGGTAGAACCTCTTTTGAAGGACAATTTGGTGAAATTAACCCAAATAATTTAGATGCACACATCTTTTAATCCAGAATATCCCACTTCTAGAAATGTATCTTTAGAGGTGCTAGCCCAGCTGTGAGCCAGGCTGGCTGTTGATTCCATGTCACTGGTCCCCAGCCCTGCACAGTGTTCTTTGGCATGAAGCTTGGTGACTTCAGGAGCTCTTGGTTTTCCTGGATCCCCAGAGACAGGTGGTGGCCAACTTCCTCAGGAACCACGATAAGCCTCATCTGTCTTCAGGAAGCCGGGTCCATTCAGACATCTGCTGCAAGTCGTGTGTGGGATGTTGACTCCAGCCTTGTCTATAGTAGCAGGAGACTAGAAACAGGCTAAATATCTGTTAATAAGATGCAGGCACACAAGGAAATACTGAGCAAGAGTAGAAGGGAGACTTTCTCTTGATTGTGTTTTCTTTAGAGTGGTTTTTGTTTTTGTTTTTTTTTGACACAGGGTCTCACTCTGCCACTCAGGCTGGAGTGCCATGGTAAGATCATGGCTCACTGCAGCCTCAAACTCCCAGGCCCAAGTGATCCTCCCATCTCAGCTCCCCAGGTAGCTGGGATTACCAGCATGTGCCACCACACCCGGCTAATTATTTTTTGTAGAGATGGGGTCTCACTGTGTTGCCCAGGCTGGTCTCAAAACTCCTGAGCTCAAGGAATCCACCAACTTTGGCCTCCCAAAGTGCTGGGATTACAAGCATTAGCAACCACGCTCAGCCCCCTAGGACAGAATTTTTAAAAAGAAAGGGGCAGATTTCAGGTCCTAGAAGTGACCCCGGAGGCTAGAGTGAAAATGAGGATTTAGAAACAGAAACCTTTCTGTTCCGGTTGGGGCTGTGTTTCCGGCTGTGTGTATGCATGATGAGCCTCGCCCACCCCTCAGCTGTGAGGGGAGGCTGACATGTGGCTGTGCTGAGGCTTTCTTGCCTCTAAACCTTTGCCCATGCCTTAACCACTGCCTGGAAATCCATCCCTGCTCTCCTGTGACTTTTTTTTTTTTTTTTTTTTTTAAGACAGAGTCTCGCTTTGTTGCCCATGCTAGAGTGCAGTGGCACAATCTCTGCTCACTGCAAGCTCTGCCTCCTGGGTTCAATCGATTCTCCTGCCTCAGCCTCCCAAGTAGCTGGGATTGCAGGTGTACGCCACCTCACCTGGCTAATTTTTGTATTTTTAGTAGAGATGGGGTTTTGCCATGTTGACCAGGCTGGTCTCGAACTCCTGACATCTGGTGATCCACCCACCTCGGCCTCCCAAAGTGCTGGGATTACAGGCGTGAGCCACCGTGCCCGGCTCTCTGCTGTGACTTTTGAAACCTGGCCAGCGTTCCAAGGCGCTGACAATGTCTCCGCTCTGCACCTGGAGGGTTTCTCGCTTGCCTTGAAGTCCTGGAAATGAACATGGTCTCTTTCAGGTGTTTCGTTTATTTATTTTTCTCTCTCGCTCACGTTCGAGTCTGTGGGTGGTGAGCACAAATGCTATGACTTGTCCACACTGCCGACTGCTCCTGGGCTGGCTTTGCACGTGGGAGGCCCTAGACAACATTTGCTGATGTCCACCCTTTGCTCAAAGACCTGGCTCAGCTTCCTGCATAAAAGATGCTCACCCAATATTCGTGGAATCGAATGAATAACCAGGCATGAAATAGAGAACCGAGACTGCCTGGGTTTAAAATGATTTAAAACTATTTGTCATAAAAGAACAATAATAATAATAGCAGCTCATGCTTAGATGTTTACTGTTTACCAGACATTCCTGTAAGACTTTGCTGCATTAGCTCAGTTAACCCTCACAGCAGCCCCATGAGGCATTTTATAGATGAGGGAACTAGCCCAGGGAGGTTAAGTAACTGGTCCAAAGCGAGTGAGTACATTTGTATATGTTCTTTTTTTTTAATTATAAATTTTTTATTTTTTTTGGAGGGGACAGGGTCTTGCCCTGTTACTGAGGCTGCAGTGCACTGGTGCCATCATGGCTCACTGCAGCCTTGAACTCCTAGGCTCAAGCAATCCTCCCACCTCAGCCTCCTGGGTGGCTGGGACTGTAGGCGTGCACCACCACTCCTGGCTGTTTCTTCTTAATTTTGTAAAGACAGGATTTCACTATGTTGCCCAGGCTCATCTTGAACTCCTGGCCTGAAGCAGTCCTCCCAGCTCAGTCTCCCAAAGTGCTAGGATTACAGTATGAGTCACCACACTCCCGCCTCTTTAGGTTTTTTTTGAAAAAAGATGCTGTATGTTTTTTGGGGAGTTCAGGAGTGCAAATAGAAACCTCTGGCAACTGCTAACAAGACTTGCCAGTGAATAAACCCTGAGGAGGCAGATTGTCCTGGGCCAGGAATCACGCTGTTATCTCCCGTCAGCAGGATGGCTTTGGAACTCAGGGCCCTCTCAGTGCCACACAGTCCAGCCGCAGAGGGCACAGTGGATCGACAGAGGCAGATGCTTGGGGGACTCCACAGGCCAGGCCAGGGCATGACCTCAAAAATGTGCTGGCCACTGGGCCCGTGAGAAAATCGATTTCTCACCTCCAACCAGCAGCGCTGCCCAGCACCGGGTCATCCTGCAGTTGTTGTGACAGCAAACCCAAGTGCCATGGAAAGGATTGTGAAACCCGGGAGCTGGCTGCCTGGACAGCAGGACACTGCGCTTGGCTCCATGTGCTGGGGGCGGGGGCGGGGGAGGGCCGAGGTCGGTGGGGCTGGGTGGGGGGCGGGGGTGCAGCCTCATCCTGCTTTTCTCCCCCTCCCGTGCGCCTTGTCGTTCTGTTGTGCTTGGCACCAGCTTGTTTTGGACACAGAAGCACTCCTTTTGCAGGGGAGACCCGCGAGATCGCACCCCCTTTGCATGCCAATTGTCTGGCCCAGCTGGCATGCACCCCTGTTCTGAGGGCTGCGTTCCAACTCCCTCCTCCTCCCGAAGATAGCATCCCCGTGGACCCAGCTGGCAGAGAGTATGAGGTGGCCAGGGACGCCCAGGAATTGGGCATGTGAGCCGGCCAGGGCTTCCCTCTCTAAACAGCAGCAGTGTTTGCATCCTGGCCTGGCCAGGGTGCTCCAGACCGGGCCAGCGGGGCCTCCCTCCTGCTGTGGTTACAGGCTGTTTCTGGGGGTGGAAAACAGAAACCAGCTCTGTTTTCCAGGCTGCCAGGGTTCTGAGAAATTCATGCCTCAGCCCAGGAACTGGAACTCCCTGCTCCTGCCCACCCGCTGGCCCGTTTGGAGAAGGGGGCAGCAGCTCTCGGCATGCTAGTTTCCTGTTCTGTTCCGATTAGGGAGAAGGTTCTGAGGATGGCCTTGTGACTCAGAATGCAGACGGCTTGGCTCCATCTAAGAGGGCCACCCCTTTTGGTCACAGGCCCCTTCCCCAGTCCAATCACCCCCAGCTGTGTGATGCCAGAGTGTGCCAGTCTTGGGGGCTCACCCCAAAATGGGCTCTGGCCAGGCCTATCCTGGAAAGAATGTCCTGAATTCAAACTAGATCTTACAGCCCTTGGTTTCTTCTTATCAGAGTTCTTAGCTGTTCAGGGTCCCTTCTGTGAGGCTGGAAGGAAATCAATCAAGTAAATTCCTGCTGGGTGGGTGTGACAAATGGGGTTAGGGCCCCCTCCTGTGGGGTCCTTGAATTTCAAAGAGGGGCTCACTCACCCTCATGGGGCTCTTAATAGTGATGTTTTCTCACTGAGGTTGGGACCTCTGTTTTGGAAAGTTTGGCATCCTGGCCCAAATTTCTTGCACTTTGGTCAGTTCCACTCAACACAGAGTGCCTACTGTGTGCCAGGCAGAAAACAAGTCAAAGAGCATTGCTTCGGGCCAAGTGTGGTGGCTCACACCTGGAATTTCAGCACTTTGGGAGGCCAAGGCAGGTGGATCACTTGAGGTCAGGAGTGCAAGACCAGCCTGGCCAACATGGTGAAACTTTGTCTCTACTAAAATTACAAAAATTAGCTGTGTGTGGTGGCACACGCCTGTAATCCCAGCTACTCGGGAGGCTGGGGCAGGAGAATCGCTTGAACCCGGGAGGCAGAGTTTGCAGTGAACCGAGATCGTGCCACTGCACACCAGCCTGGGAGAAAGAGCAAGACTCCGTCTCAAAAAAAAAAAAAAAAAAAAAAAAAAAAAAAAAAATTGCATTGTTTCAGGACCTTGCACTGTGGTTTGTAGTGTGGCCAGGTGTAGTTATACTCTGTGTGTGGTGGGGGGTGGTAGGGCATGGATAAAGAACACTGGGGCTAGTATGGGCAGGAGAAATAATTAGGTTTAATCAGGTCCTCCTTGAATTTCAGTGGTTAACTCAGGTCACTTTAGGCTGAAGAAAAGCTTCTGTCTTTACTATTAAATGAAATGTTATCAGGAAGGCAGGAATCCAGGGTAGGCCCTGGAGCCAGAACTTCTGGATGTAAAGCATTGCTTGGCCACGTGCTGGCTGTGTAACTCTGAGTGAGGCCCTTCGCTTCACTGAGCCTTGATTTACTGAACTGCAAAATGAGATAAATCATGATAACACTTACCTCATGGGTCATTGTGGACATTGGGTGGGTTAGTACATGTAGACTGCTTAGAACAAGGCCTGGCACAGAGTAAATACCCAGTAGATACCAAATACCACCACTGCCACCACTATCATTATTACCATCACCACCATTGTCATCTATCAACACCTGCTCCCAGCCAGGTAAATTGGTAGGTGCTGGGTGAATGAAGTGAGGTTCCTGCTCTGTGGTTCTTACGGTCTAGTAAGAAAGAAGAAGAAACACTAGGAAGAAATAGATTTCAGCTGGTGACACATGCCATGAAGAAAAGAAACAGGGTGCTGGGGGAGAGAAGACTTTAGACAGGGGTCATCAAGGAAGGCCTCTCTGAGAGGTGACACTCCTGCCCTAAGTGTGTTAGAATGCTCTCTAGATGTGCCAGGATGCGCAAAAATACCAGCTTTTATATGGTGGGTGCAAAGGAGACCTGTCTCCTTTTGTCATCTTTCTCTCCAAATAATCCTTTCCCCACCGCCTGCCTTCCTCCCTCCTTCATTACCTTCTTCTCTCTGCCTCCCTTTCTCGCCCTCTCTTCCTTTCCTTTCAATAGTAAATTGCTTTTATTAAATGCATATAAATATGTTTAAAATATATGACAACACAAACACATACTGTGTACTTACCCCTCCCCCTAACCTTAAAGAACAATAGGATAGTCATTTCCTCTGAGCTCTTCTGTGTAGAAAATGTTTTCTGGCAAATCTTTCAGTTACATTTCTCTAAAAGATGACTTTGAAAAAACAGTTTTCCCCTGATATTGTTATCACACCTAAAAATGAAGAATTCTTTAATATTATCAAACTCAATGTTCAAATTCTCAATTGTCTCATAAATGTCCTAATATTTCTTTTTTTTCTTTTTCTTTTTTCTTGAGACGGAGTCTCGCTCTGTCGCCCAGGCTGGAGGGCAATGGTGCGATCTTGGCTCACTGCAAGCTCCACCTCCTGGATTCACGCCATTCTCCTGCCTTAGCCTCCCGGGTAGCTGGGACTACAGGCGCCCGCCACCTGGCTAATGTTTTGTATTTTTAGTAGAGACGGGGTTTCACCATGTTAGCCAGGATGGTCTCAATCTCCTGACCTTGTGATCCACTCGCCTCGGCCTCCCATAGTGCTGGGATTACAGGCGTGAGCCACCGTGCCCGGCCATATTTCTTTTTTTAAAAGTTTGTTTGACTCTGGACTCAAGGAGGGACCAGATATTGTGGTTGTTTGAAATGTCTTTTCAGTTTCTTTCATTTGCTCATACCCCACATTCATCTGTTCTCTTTGCCATCTTTGTACTGAAGAAACCAGTTTTTCCTGTAGAATTTTCTGTAGTCTGGGTTTTGCAGGTTGCAGTCCCATACTGTCGTCTGATGCGTGGCTCTGTCCTTGGTGTTTCCTATAAGTTGGCAGTCAAATCTGGAGGCTTAATCCAATTCAACTTCAATGCTTTTGGCAAGACTGTCCCATCAGTGTGGCGTGTTCCTCCATCAGGAGGCAGGTGGGTCTGGTCCGCTCATCTCTGATGTTCACAGCCATGATGCTCAGTGATTCTGGATACAATTTCCAACACATCATCTTCATTCACACCTTAGCATAATTGCTACCCTGCATTTTGTGTTTGCCACTTCCTTTTCATTTTCTTCGTATATTTCACTCATTGTCTTTGCATTAGCTGTAATTCTTTCCTTTTCTCTGCTGCATAATATTCCATGGTAAAGCCTATTTACCCATTCTGCTGATGGTGGGCATTTGATTGTTTCCGGATTTTTCCTCTTTCTGGCTACAGGACTTTCTGTAGGGTTATCCTGACAAGCGGAGTTGCTTGGTTACAGGTTGTACACACTTCCAACTTTAGCAGACAATACCAAATTGTCTTCTGAAGCAGTTGTACCAGTTTACACTCCCATCAGCAACACATGTGTAATTCATTGCTCTACAACCTCACAAAGTTTGATGCTGTCAGATAAATTTTTTCACTTAGCTGGTACACGTAAAATGGTATCTTTCAATGAACAGAAAATATTCATGTGGTTAAATTTATTTTCTGAAAGGTGTAAGTTTTCTGGGTGTAGTTTAGGATGATGTGTCCTCAGGTCACTCAGGAGCTTGTTAGAAATGCAAATTTCCACCTCCACTCCAGTCCTGCTGAATTAGAAACGCTGTGGCTGGGGCCCACAGTCTGTGCTTCTACAAGCTTTCCAGCTGATTCGGAGGTTCCCGCCAGTTTAAAGCAGTGGGTCAGAAAATCTTTCTCTACTTTGATGTCACAAAGATTCTCTTAATAGTGTCTTCCAAACTCATTGCAGTCTTACCTTGTACCCTTGGGTCAGTAATCCATCTGGAGTTGATTTTTGTGTCCAGTATGAGGGAAGGTTCTAATTTCACTGTTTGTTATATGGATAACTAGTTATCAGCAACCACCTATTCAAAAGATGTCATCTGTTGGTGTTATAAGTGTGGGCCTCTTGCTGGGCTCTGGCTTTGTTGCGTAAGTCAGTTTTTGTCTGTGTCTAGCCAATAACATGCTGTCTTTTTTATGAAATTGACAATAATTGGCTATATCTGTAGGGGTATGATACATACTGTCTTTATTGCAACAGCTCTGTAGAAATGCTTAATTTCTGGCAGGTCTAGTCCCAGCTTGTTGTCCCTCAGAAGCATCTTGGCTGTTTATGGCCTCTGGAGCCAGCTTGTCGGGTGCCGCAGAGTCACATTGAATTTGAAATCTTGTTTATATTCTTGAATCTGTAGCTCAATGAGGGAAAAATGAACATTGTATTGATTTTTTTTTTTTAATTTTATGAGACAGAGTCTCGCTCTGTCACGCAGGCTGGAGTGCAGTGGCATGATCTCAGCTCACTTCGACCTCTGCCTCCTGGGTTCAAGTGATTCTCCTGTCTCAGCCTCCTGAGTAGCTAGAACTATAGGTGCATGCCACCATGCCCAGCTAATTTTTTTTTTTTTTTCTGGAGATAGTCTTACGCTGTTGCCTGGGCTGGAGTGCAATGGCGTGTTCTCGGCTCAATGCAGCCTCCGCCTCCTGGGTTCATGGGATTCTCCTGCCTCAGCCTCCCGAGTAGCTGGGATTACAGGCACACACCGCCACACCTGACAGATTTTTTTATTTTTAGTAGAGATGGGGTTTCACTATGTTGGCCAGGCTGGTCTTGAACTCCTGACCTCAAGTGATCTGCCTGCCTTGGCCTCCCAAAGTACTGGGATTATAGGCATGAGCCACCACACCTGGCCAGTACTGAATTTTTATGGTGTTTTTCAAAGCCTGCTAAAAGTCGTCTTTCATACTAGAAATAAAGAGCCACTTCCCATGAGGCTCACTGTCCTTCCCAGCTTACTGACCCTGCCGCATGGGTTTGAAATGCTTGAGAAACTGGCTTTGGCCCTGTGGTCCACCTCTCCCTCCCCATGGACACTCAGTGGCCTGAGCGGATGGATGCCCAGGGTTGGGCCATGGAGGGCTTTAGTTAGAAGGCTGGCCCTCCTGTCTCTAAATGGCTCAGGTTTCCTGAGGAGCTGCTGCTCTTCAAACCTGCTCCTGCTACAGTCTTTTCATGGGCAATTTCTAGCTATGTCCTAGTTGGCATATGAAATAAGCTGGGGATGGAGATATTCACAAATGGAGAAACAATTTCTCCTTCTTTAATTGGACCAAGTGGAAAATGAAGGCTTAGGGTTCCAGACTCCATAGTTCTCGTCCTGACCCTGTTTGCTCAGCAGTTAAATAAGCCTACCAAATGCCAAGCACGGGGCTGGGTGCCCTAGGGGCTGTGGGCCTCTGCAACTTTGGGGCCAGGATTTCACTAGTTAGATGGGGAGATGGGGTGCCAGGCAGGAGTGCAGCATGAGCAAGAGCTCAGAGGCACTGTCTCCTCCTTTGTGACCATGAAACGTGATCCCCAGTTTCCTTGGAATCTGTCTACAGAGCCGAGGACTAGAGCACCTGATGTCCACAAGATGAAGTCAGCACTGGGTTGCCAGTACCCAGAAGCCATAGTTGGTTCATTTATTTGTCCGTTCTTTTGTTAAATCATTCATCCAACAGCCATTTACTGCTCACTGCTGGGGTAACACAGTGAAGAGGCTCAAAGTCCTGGCCCTCCTGCAGCTTGCAGTTTAAACATATAAATGATAAAACCAGGCGTGCCAAGTGCTCTGACAGAAGAGAAAGCAGACTGGGGGGACAGGGCATGATGGGGTGGCATGGTGGCCTGCTTGCCATTCCAGTAAGGGTAGCACCTCAAAGGAGGTGGCATTTGAGAAGAGGTCTCATCAAGAGAGCCCTACAAATGTCTAAGGCAAGAGCAGCAGCCTAGGTAGAGAGAACAGCAGGTGCAAAGGCCCTGGGGTATGAGCAGGCTTGGTGTGATTAGTGTATAGTAAGGAAGACTGTGGACTAGGGGAGAGTGAGGGAGAGAAGCAGATCATCTTCAGTCTTAAAGGCCAAGTGGGATCCCTGGGTCCTGACAGTGGGTGGGTGCTGGCAGGCGGCTAGGGAGAGTCGATCAGTGGATCAGGTGGCTAGAGAGAGTCTTTGCCGATGGAATTCCGATGAGGTGGCTAGCAAGTGGGCGTAACACCCAGGCTCCTGCCACCCTCGGGAGTGACCTGAATTTCCCTTTCAGACAGGCCCCGCTGTGGAACCAAGATGTTACACCCTTTCTAGAGAGGATGGCTGCAGATGCCCCTAGGCCCAAAGCCAGAGTCAGACTGATACTACAGGAAGGCCTGGGCGAGGTCTAGAAACCCCAGTTGCTGGTGGGTTTGTTGGAAGTGAGCCTACGTTTTCCCCTTCTGCCAGAGAACATTGCCAATGGAAGCAAGCTGGGGCACCTCCAGTCATTCCTCTCTGCAGCCCAGGCCTTGGCTTTAACTCTTGTAATACACCAGCACCATTTCACCTTTTAGATGTGTATCGGGCTTGGCATAGTGGTCCAGAGGGGGCCAAGCAGCTCTTTGCTTCTTAAATCTCAGTGTCTGCTCCCCGCCACAGGTTACCCAAAGCTAACAACGATGCCAACACTCTCGCCCCCATTTTTCTTTGTGTACCATGTGGGTGATTTCTACTGCCCAACCCTGATAAAAGCTAGGGTCTCCCAAGGGACCAGTGTTTGTGCCGAGCTGCATTCAGAGAAACATATTCTTGTTGCCAGGTGGTAAGTGAAAACTAATTTCTATCTTCAGGTAGCTGAGCCACACTGCTCTGCTACGTAATAGCTGCAGAGCCTGGGTTTGTTACTTCTCGGAGACTTGGTTTCATCATCTGTGTAATGGGGGCGGTCAGTACCTACTTCTTGGGATGACCGTGAGGATTAAAAAATTATATATGCAGGCTGGGCGCGGTGGCTCACACCTGTCATCCCAGCACTTTGGGAGGCCAAGGCCAGTGGATCACGTGATGTCAGGAATTTGAGACCAGCCTGGCCAACATGGTGAAATCCTGTCTCTACTAAAAATACAAACTTTAGCTGGGGGTGGTGGCAGGTGCCTGTAATCCCAGCTACTCAGGAGGCTGAGGCAGGGGAATCGCTTGAACCTGGGAAGCGGAGGTTGCTGTGCTCTGGGAGACAGTTGAAAGCCAGACCTGATTGGAAAAATTCTGAGCAAGTCCTACTGAGCACCTACTGTATGCTGGGCTCTGTCCTAGGTGCTGGGGATACAGCAGTAGACAAGAGAGATGAGGTCTCTGCCTTAACGAGGGTATTACCAACCAGTGAGGGGTTGGTGTTAAAATGTCACAGGTTTCAAGATACAGGGTTCTGGGATCTGATTCTTGCTACTCCCTCCCAAAAAACCAGGACCACAGGAGCCATGCACAGCTGAAAGGCAGTGCCTGTGAAAGCTTGCCTGCGAGGCTGTGACCTATCTGATGCCAAGCTTCTATGAACATGGCACATGCAAACAGACCTGCTGTGGGGCACAGCAAGATGACATGTGTGAGGTCATGGTGCCTGCACACCTGCAGTTCCTTAGGAACTCGAGGTGAACGTGGTTGCCCGCCTCACATCTTCCTGAGTGGCATCTCCAGTCCCGAAGAGCAGCCTCTGGTACTGCTCTGTTGGCCTCGTGTTGCATGTGGATCTGGGGTTTGAAAGGCGTCATTGAAGTCTAGTGGTGGAGGGTGGGTTGGGAGAGGACAAGGAGGATGCCTTACGGCCCCCAGAAGCTGATTTGCGGGACATGTCCTGTCTGGTGTTGCTTGGTCGGCGTCGGATGCATTTCTCTTCCTGGAGCTCAACTCAAGGCAGGTGGCTCCTCTTGCCATCTTGGGGCTTGGTGCCTTCCTGGCCACAAACTGATCTGCCAGTGACACACTCTCCTCCCAGTGAACCTCTTTTACTAGAAACCAGAGTCTCAGAATCACCATGTCTACTCATCCCAAGAGCTGGGGACAGTTTGGCACGTGGTGTGGCATCTTTCTCGTAAGCCCCGAGGTCTTGCTCATAAAATGGCTGGTGGCGGGGTGCTTGTGAGTCTGCTGTCTGGGCTGGTTTCCGGAGGCCTCTGGTTTGCAGAGAGCGTCGGTGACTCACACTACTCTGCAGGTCGCCAGCCCAAAGCAGTCGGCACACACTAGGGCGCAGTGAGGCCTGGGAGGGGCCCCTCTCAGCAGGATGTGAAAACGCATCTCTGAGAGCATGGCTGATCTCAGCCCCGCCTACTCTGAAAATGCAGAAATAGCTTCCAAGGTGAAAGTGCTTTGGTGGAAGAGGGTGGACTGGCCGTCATCCATTCAGTCTGTTAACAAGCATCCTCTGTGTGGCGGCTGAGACACACTGCTGCTGCTAATAGAAACAGCTACCACTTTTGGTTATTTCTTAGCTTGGTATAATGCCATGTATGTGCATTCCCATATTACAGATGAGAAAAACTGAGGCTCAAGGACTTAAAAGATGGGTTCTGATTCCCAAAAGAAGTAATGTGGTGCAGAGTTATGATGTGTCTTGCACGTTTGAAGAACTTTGCGTGCATTGACTCACTGATTCTCTCTCAAAATCCTTAGAAGCTGGGAATAGTTTTTGCCTACCTTTAACAGAGGAGGCACAGGGAGGGTTAGGATTTGCCTCAAGTTTCATGAACGGATGTGGCAGAGCTGGGATTTGGACCCCAGCCATCTGTGTATCCCTGTGACTCTGACCCCATGATGTGAGCCCCTCGCCAGAACAGCTGAAAAAGGGAGGAGCTGTTGACTGCAAGAAACAGAGATTTGAGCCTGATCATGGCCGGACAAGCAGGATTCAGATGCAGAGGAAAAAGAGGGCCTCCTAGGCATCAGCCAAGCGATGCAAAGGTGTGGCGGGGGGGGGATATCACGGTCTGCTCCTTGTTCAACCCCTGCCACAGACCAGCCATGGGATGTTGGACCTAAAATAGAGGGATGCCCGCTTACTTGAACCTTGATGACTTCGCTGGCCAGACGCCTACCTTGTGAGCATAGACCGAGACTTTGGAGAGGAATGTATTTTGGGGACTGTATCAGTCAGCTCAGGCTGCGTAACAAAATATCATAGACTGGGTGGCTTAAACAACAGAAATTTCTCTTCTCACAGTTCTAGAGGCTAGCAATCCAAGACCAGGATTCTGGAGAATCCTGTCAAGATCAGGTTCTGGAGAGGACCTGCTTAGGTCCTGGCTTGCAGACAGTCACCTTTTCTCTCCCATTGTGTTCTCCTGTGAGACAATGAGACTGACCTCTGGTGGCCCTTCTTCTTAGGCCACTAATTCTATCATGAGGGCCCCACCTTCATGACCTCAGCAAGCCCTAATTATCTCCCAAAGGCCCCATCTCCAAATACCATCGCAGAGGGGGTTAGGGCTTCAATATAGGAATTTGGCAGGTGTGGTGGGGGTATAACTCAGTGTGTAGCAGGGACTGTATAGGTGAAAGGTTTGATCAAGGGACAAATCAGGAATGAAGGTTCTGTCTGTGTATCCTGGGAGCTACTGTCTCTTAGGAACACCTGGTGCAGTGTCACCCATGAATACGGTCCTTGCTGGTCACTTCGAGTTGATAGCAGTATGTGCAAGGGCCACGCCTGTGGATCTCACTTGGAGAAATTTAAGACAGAGCCTGGTCCCTGCTCAGATCTTGAGAAATTTCTTTGCAGGCAGCCTAGTGGCTTCTCTTGCCTGTGAATCTGGAAAGTATGGAGGGAGTATGGTTGACATCTCTTATGGGAAATCCAAGATTTAAAATACAAAAGATAGATCCAAAGGTTTGTGGAAGAAACTGTGACATGGCCAGGGATGCCTGCTTACAGGACGTGGGCTTGGGTTGGGCTTCGGGAGAATGTGGATGTGTTGGTGGGAGGGGATGTCCCATGTTAGGGCTGTGCTGTGAGCTGGTCCTGGCATATGTGAGTAAACATAGAATGATCTGGAAGGTGAACTTACGGGAGGGTGAGATGGAGACTGGGCTGGAAGATTCAATAAATATCCAGTGAGTTCTTTCTAAGAATCAGGGCCATGTTGGTATTTGAATTTGATCTCTATGGAACCAGGGGGTTTTGCACCTTCTCCCAGAAGAGGAGGAAATTTTACAAGTTAGGGTGGAAAGCCTTCTTACTGCTCCCACCTGCTAATCCACCTGGGAGTGTCTGACTACCCCCAATGCCATCTCTCTTGGATAAGCAGAGACATATACTCAAATGGCTTAAAAGAAATGTTTGGTTAATTCCTCTCACCCCCAGAGGGGGTTTATGGTATATATCTTCCCCAAAAATCAGGTATTTATTTTATTATCTCATTTGTGATCACAGGCTGATTTGTGGGTTTGAATTACTGTTTGTTTCCTGTGTCTCATTTCAATATAATAAGTGCTTTTCTTTTGCCTTTTTTTTTTTTTTTTCCCAAAGGCAGCAAGTTATTTTGCAGGGCTTGCTCTCTTGGCTAATGTTTCTTAGCAGAGGGTTGGGGCTGAGGTGTTGATGAACTGGCTGAAGGACAAGGAAGTAAACTGTGGTTTGTTTAGAATGCTTTCCTGCCTGTGGTTGCTACTTTAGAAGCCGTGTGGTTGCTTGATAGGAGAGGTGCAGCTTAGTTGCATGTAATCAGAAGAAATTCTGCTGAATTGGAGAATAGAAATGGACTGTTCAGGCCCGAGTTCACACAGTTGGTTAGTCCTTCCTTGTCGGGTAGCTTAGTTTAGAGAAAGTTACCAATTGTTTCTCCCTAGATTGTAAGTTGACGTGCAATCATTGCAGAAAAGCAGACAATGGAGACGGTGGTAGCATGTTCTACACTGGCTAGGAGGGGACATCCGACTTGCATTGCAGAACCACAAAACTGGACATCCCTTAGACCAGTGCCTGATTCCCATTGGCTCCACCATGGAGATGCACGCAGGGTTTCCCTTAAATTCCATCCCATTGAAACCTGCATGCCTGTGATCTCAGAAGTCTGGGAAGCTAGTTGTATAATTTGTCAAGGAGACAGATTCTTGGGTCTGTACTTTTGTCTGTAAGGCTATTTGTTGACCCCTTGTGTTTTTATGAAAATTATCACCATTGATTAAGCTCATCAGCGAACCACTTCTAATTTACATCCTAAACTATCATCTAGTCCATAGGACCAGTGGGATGACTCACCAGTTTATGCCTGGGGGCTAAAAATGCAAGGCCACTGTATAGATCTTAGGCTGGAACCTTGTATTAGGTTGGCGCAAAAGTAATTGTGGTTTTTGAAGTACCCCTGTGTCTTTGGGAGGATTTGTAGATGACACTTAAGGACCATGTAGTAAATCTAAATACTGCCTTTTCTCTTGATGTCCCATCTCCATATTACTGACAACTGACTAGCACATTCACACGGATCAAAGGATTCAGCTCCCATTTAAACATGTAGGGAAACAGAATAGTGTTTTTGGTTATTGGAGTGGCCTCTTTTAGACTGGTCTTTGTCTCTTTCTCTTCCATCTTCTTTAGGGGACCATATTGTGGGCCTAATAAACACAAGCCAATGAGCCAGCTATAGCATCTCAGAGTCTCGCTCTGTTGCCTAGATTGGGGTACAGCGACACCATCTTGGCTCACTGTAACCTCCGCCTCCCAGGTAGCAGAGGTTACAGGCACCTGCCATCACGCCCAGCTAATTTTTGTATTTTTAGTAGAGATGGGATTTCGCCATGTTGGCTAGGCTGGTCTCGAACTCCTGACCTCAAGTGATCCACCCACCTCGGCCTCCCAAAGTGCTGGGATTTTTGCTGGGATTACAGGTGTGAGCCACCGTGCCTGGCCTATAGCATCTCATTTAATCCTCACAGTGACTTTGCCAAGGAAGTGTTCTCTTCCCCGTCTTGTGGCTGAGGAAACTGAGGCTCAGGTACTGTTGAAGTGCTTGTGTTCCAAGAGCTTCTGATGTGAGTCTACATTTTAGCAGAGGCCCCAGGGCAGCGAGAGGATCTTTCAAATTGGGGAAACCCTAGCCTAGGAGTAGTACCCATAGAGCTGGGGCCATATCTGGTCTCTACCCAATGCTAGGAGGCTGTTCCTGGACAAGTTGCCCCATCTTTCTCTGCCTTACTGACTTGACCTGAGAAATGGGACTCTCACCACCACCCCCGGAGATGTCTGTGAGGATGAAGGAAGGCAGAGCGAGCAGCCACCTGCGGAGGAGGGTGTTTGGCGGTGGTCTGGTCTCGGGTTGATTTCAGGCCTCAGTTGAATGAAGACAGGCCCTGCCTCTGTCTTCCACAAAGAAGCTGACAAAGAATGAAACTCCATGACTAAACAGGAAGCTGTGCCTCCGAATGCCACAGACAGAACCATCATGTGATGCTGACAGAACAGGGCTTGGCTTCTCGAGTCCCCTGAGATAGGGCCATGGTGCCCTCCACCCCCATATTAACACTGGGTACCATGCAGTTTGGTGGGCAAAGGTTTGGAGAGAGAACTCATGTTCTGCCTGGATGGTCTGAAAAGCCTGGTCCCTGGGGTTCCAACTAGATTTGAACGACTTCTCACAAGGGTATGACTTCAGACCAGTGCATGACGCCTGAGATCCACTTAAGTGCTCCTTAAATGGGTAGATATGGATAAAGTGAAAATGTGTTGGTCATTACCGAACTTTAGAGCTGTCCACTGAGCAAAACAGGGAGTGGCGTGCTCTAACGTAAGTTCCAACAGGATCACCCTGCTGTGTAGGGCCGGGGGTAGCAGTGGAGGCTGTTGGTTTCTGGCTATCTGGGGGTCAGTCCAGAAGCATGTATGGGATGTGTGCTGTGAACAAGGAGTCAGGGGAACACACTTAGGTTGGCCTGACAAACTGGAAGGAGAGAATGTGTTTCCCACCATGGGAACAGGTGAGACAGGGGAGGAGAGGAGGAGCAGGGGTGAGGATCTGGAGATTGGTTTTGGCCCTGTGAAGTTTGAGATGACCTGTGGGCAGGTAGATATTGCAATCTGAAGTTTAGGAGTGATGGTCTGGGTTAAAACTATTAATGTGGCCATCGTCAGGGTAGAGGTGGTATTTTAAGGCCCTGAGTGAATTATCCGACAGTACTGTCTGCTCTTGGACTTGGAAGAAGTCAGTTTTGAGTGGAGACTGGGCAGTTTAGTGTGGGAGCTGCCTTAGGGCCACATCCACCTGGAAATGTTTGCTTTGGGAGATGGCCTGAGATGCATGGTCAGAAAAGGAGGAGAGATGAAGTGCTTCTTTTGCCCCAGGGCAGCAGTAGCCAACCCCAACTAGACAATTCCTGTTGGAGCCCAACATTTGGAAATCCAGGCCTCTGACTGCACAAGCGCTAAAAGGATCTCATTTATTGAGCGTTCTTTCGCCCTTGAAGATGAGATTTCAGGGAGCTTACGCCTCTACTTGAAAAAGCATCCTAGTTTACTTGACATTTCTAATAAGGCTGCATTACTCCCTGTAAGAAATTGGACTCAGAAAATATTTCTAAATCAGGCATTTGGAATGGACTTGGGTATTTCAGTTGGGCCATTGAAAGAGGATTGGGAAGACAGGTGTTTTGAAAGCCACAGGCATTGTACAGACGTAGAGAGGGGTTTATTTACAATAGACTCCCCAGGTCTCATTCTCTTCAAGTGCCTTTGTCAGTCTGATAGGGCAGGAGCTTTTTTCCATTGTTGACAAAAAACAGGAAGAAAATGTGCAGTTTTACGAATTTCCCTGACCACTGAGGTGATACCACTAGTAAGAAGGAAACTAGGGCCCAGTTTAGTATCTGTAGACGCCTGAAGGCAGATAACAGTTGAGTAGATCTTTAATGAAATTCTAATTTTCCTTTGACTGCAGCAGAAACTGGCTTTTTAATTTTCTCTTTGTAGTTGGCCATGATTTGAAACCCCACAGCAGCCCTTCTGTCCAGCTTGAACACGCTCCCCTTGGTCCCGCACCCCACATAATGTAATGCAAATTGCACAGAGTCCCTCATCTCCATGATTATTACCCTAGGGTTGGGTTACTTCTGGCACAAAGGCGAAGATGTTGCAGAATTTTGGCTTGAACTACAGCCAAAGGGTTAAGTTCCCTCCTGGGCTTGGATGATATTGGCATGAGTTGGAAGCGTAAGAGAGATCAAAGGTGATTTTTTTTTTTCTTCTCAAAAATGATTTTGCAAATCTTTTTCAGAGCTGATAGACACACACCTTAGCTGGATACAAAACATATTATGAAACAGAATGACTGTGATCTTTGATCCGAGAAATCAAAGTTAAAGGTAATTGATATCTTCTGCTTCTCCTTTTGTTTTCCAGCTGTGTGTTTCCTTAACTTGAATTTTTTAAGTATAAGAAAACTTGACAAGCTGAAGGCCCTCTCTTCTCATTCTCCTGCTCTTAAGGGCTAGACCCCTCCACTTCGGAAGTGGACACTCCTGGGGACCTCCCTGAGAATCTCAGGGTTGGGCGGGAGAAGGGGGGATGAGGCCCCGGTAACTTGCATGCTCCCCGATTCCAGGGCTGGCCTGCATGGAAAAATGCAGCACCGTCTTTGGAGCCTGCTCCTTTTTGGTTTTGCACACTTGGTTGCGGGTGTCCAGTTAAATGAGGCTCTCCATCCGTGGCGCGCGTTCTGTACTGGGGAACAGCAGAGTGGGCAGGGAGGTCAGAAAACCTACCTAGAAAGCCACTCAGGAAGCCCCGCCCTGTGCTTAGGGCACTTCCAATCCTGATTCCCTCAGCTCAAGGTTTCAGCTCCTCCCGGGGGCTTCCTTGTTGTGGCTTTTGAAGTCGCATGATTTTGCTACTTGGTTTCTGGATTTGAAATCAGCCCCTTGAACTGCTTCCCAGGGTGCTCGGCTGTGCCCCTCACCCAACAGATGCACCTCGCTGGGCCTCCACAGAAGAGCCTGGCAGCTAAGACGACCCTACCGCACAAGTTTCAGGAGGCCCTGGGGGTGTGAAGTCCAGATGAGACATTGAGGAAGGTTGCATTACCTCTCTGTGCCTCAGCTTCTTAGATGCTGTTGCTGTTATTTAATCTCCATATTCTAATTGGAATAAACCAGTACACACAGTGCCCAGACCATCTTAGAGCTTATATTAGCACACCCAGGGGAGCTGACACTTCGGAAGCACGATTGCCAGAGGATGGGGCCTGCTGAGATGAACCCCTACTTCCCTGTGGCCGAAGGAAGCCCTGGGAGGAGGGGCACATTCTCCAACCATCTGCCACTCTCCGGCCTCAGGACTTCATGTCTGAGGAATCAGGATAAAAATGCAAGTAAAGTGTCAGTGCTGAGGTTGTAAGCCCCTCAGGGAACTTGTCGAAGGGCGGTGCCTTTTTAATGTGTGTTTTGGGCTTGGGGACTTTGGCAAGCCAGCGGGCTCAGGCCTGTGACTGACTCTGACCAGTATGACCTGGGAGGGGACTTACTGCTGCTGCATCACTCTTCAGACCCCACCCACAGTTTCCGGCTACAGTCCTAGTAAGGGTTTTATGTTCTTTTCACTGAGCCTCACTCAAGTACGGCCAGGTTTCTCTGGAGAAGATGAACACTGGGAAGTTACTTAGTAAGTGCAAAGCAGAGGTCTGGGAGAGCTCTGTCTCAAGTAACAGGCCTTTTCAGTTTTGAGACGTCAGAGGGGAAGAGCCGGGCACGGTGGTGGCTCACGCCCGTAATCCCAGCACTTTGGGAGGCCAAGGCAAGGTCAGGAGTTTGAGACCAGCCTGGCCAACATGGTGAAACCCCGTCTCTACTAAAACCCTGCATGGTGGCAGGTTCCTGTAACCTCAGCTACGCTACTTAGGAAGTTGAGGCAGGAGAATTGCTTGAACCTGGAGGCAGAGATTGCAGTGAGCTGAGATGGCACCACTGCACTCCAGCCTGGGTGACAGAGGGAGACTCAAAAAAAAAAGTCACGGGAAGGCT
This sequence comes from Macaca thibetana thibetana, assembly GCF_024542745.1. Lineage (NCBI taxonomy): Eukaryota > Metazoa > Chordata > Mammalia > Primates > Cercopithecidae > Macaca > Macaca thibetana. Next base: position 48,505,203 of record NC_065587.1, read on the forward strand.
CAAGACCAGCAGGCCTGGTTGCTTAGGGAACTTACCTCTTGGCCTTCAGAGTCGCTTCCCCTGAGGACAGTTAGGACCAAAGGCAGAAGAGCGCAGAGAGGACTTCATGTGCTTTCAGCTTCACGCATCCTGACCCGAGCAGGTGGGGGTCATGGGAGTGAATTCAGCAAGGCACTGCAAGGCAGAGAAAACAGTCAGTGGTGACTGGGGGTGGTGCCTCGGGCCCCCTCTTGGCTCTCAGATTCTTTGATTTGGCCTGGAGAATGCGGCCCTCTCGATTCCCATTCCAAGCCTGAGGAGTGTCTTTCTGGCCATGGCTTTGTGGCCGGGCCCAGGCTCTCGTGGGCACTCACGTGGTCTCACCAGATTTTAGAAAACATGCTTGAGGTTTGAGCGAGAAGCAGGACCCAACCTATCCGCTCCTTCCTGTTGCTGCTTTCTCAGGGGATTCAGTTCCAAAGTCAGCAGTCAAAGGGAAAGGGCCTAGAGTGAAATTCACCCTTGAAAGTCCTTTAAATTGCACCTGAAGTATTCATACATCTGTGTTGTTTTCCACATGTAATCCTGAGCAGCCATCCTGCTGCAAACTGAAGTCTGGGAACCTCTGAGCTCTGGCAAAGGAAGGGAGGAGAAAGTAGATGCAGGTGCCTGGGCCTGGGCCTTTTAGCAAAACAGAAAACTCCTAGGGCAGAATGGGATCTAACTTAGCTTTTAGAAATCCAGTAAGAGGCACTGGCTTCCCCAGATGGCCACCCTCAAAAAGCAGGCAAAGAGAACACCCTGCTTTTTCTTTTTTGCCATTAGCATATATATACACTAGGAGCTGACAAACTACAGTGCTTGGGTCAATCCTGGCCCCCAGCCTGTTTTGGCAAATGAAGTTTTACTGGAACACATCTATGCCCATTTGCTTACTGTCTACGGCAGCTTTTATGCTACACTGGCAGTGCTTAGTAAGTGAGAAAGAGCCCACAAAGCTGAAAATATTGTCTGGCTCTTTCCAGGAAAGTTTGTGGACCCCTGGTATATCATCTTTTTATGTCTGCAGCCATTTTTATTAGAATACTAATATCCTTCTTACTGAGTGGAAACACCTGTTTATAAATGACTTTGTCATATATACTGAAAATGTTACACTATGTTTTGTGCGTAATTTTTATGTACTTAAGATCAGTTCACTTTTTCCTCTCCAGTTTCAGGCTTAGTAGTCACCCTGAGATCATTCTCCATCAGCCTTTTCAGCAGGACACCTCTCTGTAAGGATGATCAGAGGTCGAGAGCACCGTGGCAGACTCACAACTGCTGGCCTCAATTCTGTTCTGAGAAAGGGACGCTTTCTCCAGCAGAGCACTTGCCTTCATCACACGGCCTCTCTCTGCTGGCTAGGCAGAGTCTACTGTAGCCTTCCCCTGACTTCACGCAAATGACACAGAGGATTCTGGGATCCCCAAAAGAAAGAGGATCAATACTGTACAAGTTAATTAAACGGGCCCTGAGTTCAAATCCCAATCCCCCGTCACCTGCTAGAGTGTTGGTCTGCCTGTCTCTATTTCCCTATCTATAAAATGGGAACAATGATATTACTAGGAGCAGTGTGAGAATTAAATAATAGTCCCTGGCACACAGCTCTCAGGAGATGTGAATGGCTGGTATTCTTTTGTAGAGAGAAAGACTCCAAACAAGTAACAGATCAGCAACCCATTTGTCAATCGAAAAAGGAAAATCAGCTTCCTTAAACTAAGGGACCTAGGCTGATGGTGCAGGGTCCTTGGGGTGGGCTAATGCAAGCATTAAGCACCTGCTGTCTGCATGGTGCCATGCATGAGTAGGGCTACTTGAAAATTCAGTACTTGCTTTTGGAGGGAGTGAGGGCACTATGGCTGGAATGTGGGGCAGCTTCCAGCAAGGGGCAGCATTGGACAGGGGTAAGCACTGCACCTGGCCCCATTTGGGAACAGGTAGGAGGAGAGGCACAGTTGCTGGCCTAGGGTAGATTATTGGAGGTCTAAAGTGCTGACGGCAATGATACAGGAGAGTGGCTCAGCACCCAAACCTCAGAGGCCGACTTGGGGAGGCCAGTCCTGGCTGTGACCTGAAGTTTCCCAATCCCTTTCTAAGCTGCTGTGTTCTGTTCATAAATACATGTTGAGTACTTCCCATGCACCAAAGCACCATCTAAGGGATATGAGGGGAAGGAGAGCATCAACGCAGCAGGGGATAGTGAGGAGACGGGAGTGCGACTGGGCTGAGGGTGGCCACCAAGGGGGGCTTTGCCAAGGAGACTGAGCCTTGGGTGATGTGAGAAGGAAAAGCATTAGACTGGGGAAAGCATGATGCTACCCAGAGGAGCAGCGTGAGGAAGGTGACACAAGAGGAGAGAACAGGGCTGAGTCGGGGACAGACAGAGACCAGGAGAAACGGCATGGTGAAAGGGCACTGGGGTTCCCCTGCACCCTGGTACTCGAGTCTGCAAATGTGGGGCCTCCCTGTGGATGCTGCATGAAGTGGTTGAGACGAGACCCTCTCTCAGAACTTAAAGCCCAATGTGGCTGTACTCTGTCACCACCACCTAGCAGGCATTTCTGTTCTAGAACTTTCTCCTTGTTGGTAGTCAGGGGAGCAGGCGCCGAGATTGCAGAAAGAGGCGGTTCCTACCCAGAGAGGTTTGGGCGGGAGTTGAACTCAGGGCCCCCTCACCACCCCCAAATAGCAAGAAGGTCTAAGTGCATAGGGTTACTGGATTTTCCAGATGAACTCTTCACTTCTACCTGAAAGTAGCTCCCAGAAAGCAGGACCATTTCCATCCAAGGGGAGGGAAACACGCTTCTGTCTGCTTGAAAGTTTCCCTACTTCCCGTCCCCTGCCCTAGCCCTGTGTTCTGAGAAGGGAAACAGCCCTTCCAGAGGGCTTTGGTGCCAGTGTCTCTGCCTACCAGCTATTTTTAGAAAGCTGAGCCTGTGGAAAGTTTTCATTAAGGATCCACTCCTCTCACTTCCTAGGTTGAGAAAACAGGAAGCCCTTTGGAATCTGGGCTTTGAAAAGCTTCACATGAAGCTGCCCCGACCCCACCTGCCCCAGGCATTCAGCTTTCGCTACATGAGAGTCCTGTACAGCATGGTCAGCTCGTCACCCCTGCAGGAAGCACTGAGGGTCCGGGCTGACAGTCCTTATGCAGCTTCTGGTTTAGGGCCCCTGGGAGTCAGCTGTTACCAGGTACACAGTAGGTGCCCAACTAGTGCTGGTTAGCTAAATATATGAATTTGTCCTCTACATTCCTATTAGTGAATCCATTTCCACATGTTGGAAAAGTTATACATAATGTATGTATTTCGAATACATATCTAATACGTATATACTGGTCTACAAACCAACACTGGCTGTACACTGGGCACTGTGATCTTTACTTGCATTATCTCATCCAAGCACCTCAGCAACCTGGGAGGTAATATTTTTAGATGCAATTTACAGATGAGGAAACTGAGGCACAGAGTGGTTATGTCACCAAGGCAAGGTTCACCAAGCAAGGAAGTGGCAGAGGTGGAATTCTAACCCTGGCTGGCTCTAGAACCTGACCTCTCATGCCCATGCTTGTGGCATGCCTGACGTTCTGGCACAAAACAAAGCCGATGGTTGCAAAGCACAGAATTCAGAGTCTAACATGAAGCGTAGGGATTTTACTGACCATCCCAGCCACTAGCCACTGAACACCAGGCACTGTGCTGGGCGCTATCACGTATGTGAATGGTTAGCATCCTTACAACAGCCTGAAAAGATATGTGCTATGATTCCCACTTTACAGTTGAGCAAATTGAGGCACGGAGAGGTAACGTCATACAGCCAGAGGAGCTGAGAATCAAACCCGGTTCATTCAGCTCTTTGCATTCCCCCGCCTCTCACTGTTATGGAGGTTGCAGACCATCTGGGCAGGGGTTTTCCAGGGAAAAGCACCCTGAACCTAGGAGGGCCCAGCTTTGACCATGAAGAGACTTTGGGCAACTCTGAACATTTAACCCTCAGTGACAATGTAACTTAAGCCTAAGGTGAGAAAAGGAAGTAGGAGGAGGTGTGGGAAGAATTCAGTGTCAGAAGCAGGAAATGGAAAATGAACCTGCCTTTGATGGGACTCCCAAAGGGGTTTACATCCTCATCCCTTCCACCCCACAACTAGTCAATATGGTCTGCCTGCAAAACTGAAGGTGTAGGCATACCTCAGGGAGCATGCCTCACGGAGGAGCTGTCACCAATAGCACCTTCTTCTTTCCAAGAATGTTTCAGGGAACCTATTTGCAGGATCCACTATCCTAAGATCTCACCCAGTAGCCAAGGCGGGAGAAGGTAGCTTGCTTCTTGATGCCAGTGACTGGTACTGCTCTTGGTTCCCTGCTAGGAACTCCACGCATACTTCTGGGGAGGGGGGTGACCAAACTTTCCAGAACTGGCACATGATCCTTCACTTGGTTGTGCTGAAATGGAAACTATGTTTCTGTTGATGGCCAGTCAGTCTCTGGGGGGCCCTCACTTGCTCTTTGTAAGGGTTCCTCTTTTGAGAACTGTAAGTTTTATGGATCAAGAAAGAACCATGTTTTATCAGACTTAATAGGCATTTTCTGGATGTGGAAATAGTGGGAGTAGTTTGGTCCACAATAGAAAGCCTCAAGCACATGACATCAAATGCAGAAGAGGAGAAAGTTACTTCAAACATGCCCTATGGCTCAAATCCATTTCTGCCACAAAGATTTGAAAAAGTTACCATTTGAGCAATTTTCACTAATAGATCTTTAGCACAAAATATTGTCTGAAAAAAATATGATGTAGGAAAGCATTCCTTGTATTAAAAATTGTCAAATATACAATCACAAGGAACAAAAAAAAAAGTATGTAAATAAATAGAGATGGGCAGAGCGGTTCATGCCTGTAATCCCAATACTTTGGGAGGCTCCGGTGGGAGGATCGCCTGAGCTCAGGAGTTCGAGACCAGCCTGGGCAACAGAGTGAGACCCTGTCTCTACTAAAAATTTAAAAAGGTAGCCAGGTGTGGTGGCGTGTACCTGTAGTCCCAGCTACTCAGGAGGCTGAGGCTGCTAGGAGCCATGATCATGCCATTGCACTCCAGCCTGGGTGACAGAGCAAGACCTTGTCTCAAAAATAAATAGCCTGATAGAGGTTCTAGAAAGCGAAAAACAAATAGCCTGATAGAGGGTCTAGAAAGCGAACCTGATGCATGTTCTTGGTGCCCTCTCACTCGCGCCATTCTCTCTCTCTCCCCCTCCTCTTTTCTTTTGTAGTTAATGAAATTATCAGGAAGGAGTTTTCAGGACCTCCTGCCAGAAATCAGACGTAAAAGAAGCCATTATAGCAAGACACCTTCTGTATCTGACCCCTCGGAGCCCTCCACAGCCCCTCACCTTCTGTCTCCTTTCACGTTCATCTCCCAGCCTGGAGTCCACACGCGGATCAATGTATGGGCACTAAGCGGACTCTCGCTTAAGGAGCTCGCCACCTCCCTCTAAACACCAGAGAGAACTCTTTTTGGTTTATGTTTTAAATCCCAGAGAGCATCCTGGTTGATCTTAATGGTGTTCCATCCAAATATTAAGCGCCTGCTGACCAAAAGCACATTCTGCACAAGACAGGACACTGGAACGCGCCTGAGAACAGAGTGACTGGAGCTTGGGGGGATGGGCGGGGGACAGAAGATGTGGGCGCTGTGATTAAACCCCAGCCCTTGCGTTCATTTTTCCAGGTCACAGATACAGCTCCTGTACCTTTTGAAGGAAAGGAGTTCTCAGAGCAACCAAAGGAATGTGATCCAAGAGCCCAGCTTACAGGCTGAAGAAACCCAAAACCCTCTTGATAGAGGTAGAAACTGAACTGTCAGTCCTTAGAGCTCGCCCCAGTCCATGCCACAACTGGGCCACGGCTAAAGCTTTATTTTTGAATTCTTATTCCAAAACCAAACTGTCTTGCCCGGACAAGATCACCTGTTAAGACTTCTTGGCGTTAAGTTATGACATGTATATGCGTTTATTATTATTATTATTTTTTCTGCTTTAAAAAGCTGGCCAGGGCACCTAGCACTGGAGCTATTTTGGCGAGCTGTTCTTTAACCCCTGCAGCACGCAGTCCTGCTAACACAATTCCCATAGACTTGGGGGGCTGACCCAGGCTGCAGAGAGCAGGCACCTGTCTGCTGCATCTGTACAACCCGGATGCTTTGCAAGGTTCCGGCTTGCTTGCTTCCTAGCAGCCAGAGTGCGTTTCGGTAAAGCAGTGGAGAATCTCAAGCATGTGCATTTAATTGAGGAATAGCAGAAGGGCTAAAGCAACCAAGAAAAGAAGTGCGGGTACTTTTGTTAAGTAAAACAGCCCAAGTGCTTCTGGAAGTGGGTGTCTACCAAGATAGAGGAAAAGGGCTGAATTCCCTCTATCCTAAATTCAAAGTGGGACAGTCGAGCTCAGGATGCGCTTCCCAGCTTCACTGGTTAATTTGACCTGAACGTATTTAAAGACCCTTTCTGCCCCTGAAGACCTATTCGCACTAGAATTCTAACACGAAGAAGTCTACTCGAATGCATCCTTTAGTTTGAATGAGCTCTGTTCAGACCAGTTGTATGTTACATATGATTTCCTTCCTCCCAACTGTTTCCACTGAGCGCACCCATAGTCTCCCCTAGTCTTCCTCTGTGGGTGCGATTTTTGTGATTTTTACAAACAAAACCCTTGTAGTTCTTGGCAGGTGTGTTTCTGTTGGCATTTGCTGCAGATACCCCAGGACGGGCGGGGGGATTCATTTTTAAGCCATTCAGTTGTTTCCTCAATAATCCACAACAAAGTGAAAATATTCTTAGCACTCAGACTGTACTTACAGTGTTTTCTCAGTCCAGTCTGTAGGCAGAAGGCCTCAGAAGATAGTCCTGGCCACTCAGTGCCCACTGTGGGCTTTGTAAGTCCTGGCTCTGCCGTCAAGGTTACCCAGAGGCAAAAGCTTCCTGGGAGCGGGGCCAGGTGTGGTTGGTACTCCAGATAGAAGACAAAATGCTCAGATTCGGGCCTGTGCACTTGTATGCAACCTATTGGTCAATACCTAGCATTTATTTTTCCCTAACAATGGACAACCTTTCCCTCACCCACCCCTAAGCTCAGAGTTTAGGAAAATTCTCTTTTAAATAAACAGAATGCCAGTAAGAGGTTGACCCCCACCGTAGAACTTCTGGGATGCTAAATACTTCCTCACGAACAAAATAAGTTCCTTATACTAGCAGCTTCACCTAGAGAATTCTCTCTCCGGCAATATGAATTTTTCTCTCCAGCAATATTGACTTCACTGGGGAAAAGCTAGGAGTGTGTGGTGAGTGATTTGTTCTCCCTTGACCTGGCTAGGAGCCATTTTTTATACATGAGGGAATTTGAGCTTTCCTCAGTTATCTGAATGTTTTACCCAAGTGCCTTCCTGCTATTGTAGCAAAGTAGCTCAGCTTCCTTGTCCACAGGGTGAAAAAGGACTAATGCATTTTCCATCAGTTTTCTAACTATGTTAGCAAAAAGGACCTCCTGGTAGCTCAACCTCCTGTACGCATGTGTGTGTGTGTGTAATACACACACAAATAAACCCCTCTGTTTTTCTAAGACATCTTAGCTGGATATTATAGGAAGCACTTTCATAAACAACTGTACCAAATAGCAAAGGAAAGAGAAACAAAAGCATTAGATTTGAGACATAAACAGGCAAGAGAAAGTGTATTAGGAACTGACAGCTATCAAGGAAGTTTTGTCAGTTACAAATGCTAGGAGGAAATTTTGCCAAGAAGGATGGCTCATGAAATATTTCCAGTATGGGAAGAGGCAATAAGATCCTCTAAGAGAATGAGAAAGTAGGGATGTATAAATGGTAAAGATGGGCGTGTTGCAGGTGTGTTAGAAGGATCTCAGTTAAGTGAAGGTTTGCACTTGCTACATCTAAGTTAATGTAAATATGTAGCACTCTGACAGGTCTACCATGTTGCTGAATGTAGTATATTTCCAAAGTTTGCAAGTCTTCCTGTATTGTAAAAAAATGCTGCTGCTTGATAATATGTATAGCAATCCAGATTAATTAGTATGTTATTAAATTTTATTTTCTTACCTGTATTTTTATGCTTTTTACCTGTCCTCAAAATATTACACCCCTGTTGGAATTAGATTTATATTTATAAATGGTCAGAAATCTTTTTAAATGTCTCTTTTTACACATAGGTTGATTTTTTTTCTTAAGATAAATGATGTATTCTTGAAACATTTGTTAATTATTCCAGGAAACAAAAAAATCCATATAATAAAACTCCCACTCAGAGCCTATTGGTCACCTACCTAGAAGACAGCATCTCAGGAGAAGGAATGGCTTCATGGAAGAAGGAACCACCTTTTTCTTGCTCAAGAATTATGCTGACTTCAGCCCTGAGCCTGGATCTGGTCACTGAGAATCATCAAGTGTCTAGATCCCCCCAAATAAGTAATCTAGTAGGTGGTTTTGATTTTAAAAAAATTGACACCAAAACCCTGCCTGCATTGTAATGGAATTTGAAAAGAATTCATGTTCACAGAACCCTACGTTCAGGCTAATATTTACAGAGGGGACCAAAACTAAATCCTGGTAGATAACTCCTGTATGCTTTATCCAAAGGACATCCACAGTTTTCCAGCATACACATAACCAAGGATGAATTGATTCCTTCAAATAACTGGGAGGCACTGATATTGCATTTTTTGTTTACATCCAGTAGCCAGGACGCCTCAGTGAGCCAGTCTTGGGCAGAGGCTGTCACATTTAGGCAGATCAGGAGTTGATATGTTCTAATTCTCACTCTGGACTATGGTGAAACTGAATTTATCATGTCAAAAAAAAAAACAAAAAACAAAAAACTTTCCAAGTGCTTTCTATTGCTCAGAAATGAAAGAATGTTTTCGTTTCAAGTTTACAAGAGGCATGGATGGAGTTGTGACGTTCTTGACAAGCTGGGCTAACCTTTCCTGAACTCGTTTGGAAAGGTTTCCTGAACTCGTGCTCGGTGACCCAGCGCATCTTAACCTTGGGTCTCCTAGGCTCAAGGCTAGGGCATTACGTTTCATGGAACCAAAACAGCCAGTTGCATAGCAAGTATTTTCCTGCATTCCAATTAAATGCTTAAGAAAAAGCAGCATCATATAAAAATTGTGATCATAAACATCCATTTCCCTCAGCTTTTGTGAGTGCCTTGACTTACAGCCAACATCACTGTTTAATTCAGTCTGTTTAAAAGCAAACTTTTCTGGTGGTTGGTAACAGAGAGTTTCTCCCTGAGCCATCAGGGTCCTGAGAGCTGGAAGTGAAAGGGTTAATTAACATTCTGCCTTTATGCAGCTGTTGGCTGACTAGAATCAACTCCCTGCTGAGTTCAAGCTTTGAATGGAATGGATGCAAATGATGTTGTTTCCATTAGAGCAGGTGCTCACAGCATTCTGATTGGCCTGAGCAGACCGAGGCTATGGCTGTTGGAACAAGCTTAGCATCCTGGACATCTTGTCAAAGAACCTCACTCACCCACTATGGCCTCTACAGCCCTCAGAGGAGAGAAAACCAGTACAGTTCTCCGACAAGCAAAGGTCTCTCCAACACGGTGGTGCTGGCAGGCTTAGGTTTAGACAATCCTGTTAAAGGCGTTTGAATACATCACATTCCTATGCAAATGTTTTTAATCTCCAGTTTAATGTAGTTTATTTTTCCTATATGTAAAGTATTTTTATACGACTTGTATCATGATAGTTTAGCAATAAAACAGTTGGAAGCAACAGCTACTTTGGTGGATCTTTCTTTTCCGGAGAGGCTACTCAAATATCCCCTTTACATTTCGGGCTCCCTCGGCAAGGAACATTTTGTGTGTGCACATACGTGTGTGCGTTTACTCCTCGTCTCAGCCCTAGGAGGTAGGTACGGTCACGCTGTGCTTGTGACTCAGGCTTAGAAGCCACTTGTCGGAGGTGACAAAGCCACATGGTCAACCTGAATTTGATTCTCTCTAGCACAGCTCTGCTGTAATCTGTGCCTCTAGACTACTTTTGAGGTAGCATATTCATAAAGGAGATTTATGATGCCCACCTTAGACCAGCTTTCCAAGGGTCCCGAAGCATTCAGTCAACTGGGCCAAGCCAGCCACTTGGAAGGCAAAAGCTACCATTTTTATTTGAGCATCTTGCAAAATATCAAGGTTAAAGAAAAAAAAAATGCACCTTATACCTTCGAATCCACAAACAAGTACTAGAACCTTCTAGCCAAGTTCCTCCTCAAAACAGCTTTTGCCATCCTGTAGCTAAAGCACCTAGAAGGTTTAGAAGTAGCTGCTCTTTTTAAAGTCTTCATAGGGTTCGAACCTCCTCCCACCCTTTCACCCCAGGGAAATGGGATATCTGCCCCAGGCCCTGTGCTTTAGGGACCCACGCCACCCCATCATAGCCCCGCACTTGGATTGTCTTGCTGGGAATTTTCTAGCCCCGCCCCCCTGCTATTCCAGTGCCTGTAACCAGCACTACCAAATGGGCAGGTGTCCCAGGCTCAGACAGGGACCTGCATGGGTCCTGGCTGCTGGAAGTACCTATCTTGAACTATCCTTAGTCTCCCTCCGTTAGCTGGGACCAGCTGGCTCCCATTTCTCCCCTTCAGATGCCCCAAAGAGCTGTAGAACCTGCACCTACAGGGTCCAGGCCAGCTTCCAGAGGAGCACCCTGGTGAGCAGATTGCTCTGATGGCTGGTGCAGTATTTTCATTGTGAGTTCTGTGGGATGGTGTGAGACTAGATCACCAGAATGGTGCTGATTTAGGAATGGCTCAAGTTGCTTAGGCAGACAGGAGCCCCACAAAAAACACCTGCCCAGGGCTACACCTAAGAGGCAACTGTGCCCCACTAAGACGATTGCGGCCAACTGTTTTGCTTTAACTCACTTTCCGAAAACCTTACACCACTTCTCCTGAATCGAAAGTCAAAATCACTTAAGCAGAGGACAAGGCTAAAACTATACAGTCATTTTTAAAAAAGAAAAAAAAAAAACAAAGTCTGTGTTGTACATTTATATTTAAGCCACGCTTAAACACAAATTTGGCCTGTGCCTCAGTTTCCCCAGATATAAAATGAGGACTCTAGTCCCCACCTCACAGGTACTGCATACTTAATCAATATTAGCTATCGATCGACTGTCCCATCATTTAACAAACAGATTTCAGATTCACCTAAGGCTTATCGTGGAGCCTTGAGCTCACCTTGAGACCTCATTTGACTAATATCTGGAAGGAAACATTTAGAGCTCTATGGGATTTTAATTTTTCTAAATAGATCATTAAAGCCAGAAACTTGAGTTTATCCAATTTTCAAAACCTGAGATGACAAGGAAGTTTGTATTGGAGCATCTTGGAGTCACTTTGCCAGGAGTTTGCAAATCTGAACATGTTCCTTGCTGTATCCAACAGCACGGTGTAGTTTCGTACAAAGGAGCAGAAACAGAACAGTAGTTTCGTGCCAAGTTGGAGTTTAAGAAGTGGTAAGATTGACAGGAGAAAACAAATGCTGACTCCTACTCAGCCTCTTCATGTTCATACATTCGAAGGAAACTGGGTTCCTGGTAGGTTGAGTATAAAATAATGCTGAGCACAGAGCCACAGAGCCACAAGGGTCTTTACGAAATGAAAGTGAAGTCATTTCTTTTGTCTGCGGATCCCCAGTAGCTGTGATGGGGTATAAAGGACACGCTTGCTATAAACCTCATGACATTTTGTGGTACGAAGGTGGACGAGGTCAGACCAAACTTTCTCCAAAAAGGGCTTCTCACTCTAAACCACCTCTTGCCCTGCCCTCTTGGTAAAATTCAGAAGTTGAGCCTTGTAAATGGTCCGATGAGGAGTTATCAAAGAAACAAAACCCCCTGCTGTCTATCTGCCCTGTCCCAGGCTCTCTAGGAATCCCTGATTTACTAAAAACTTCAAGCTCTGAAACACTGTGCTGGATAGGAAGTACAGTGACGATTCACTCTGATTCCCAGGGGCTATGCTTTTTACATCAGTGATCCCTAAATTTTTTGTTGAAATGGGGACACCTCATCCTTCTATGAAATACTGACAAAACTCCTTGAAAACACATTGCCAACAGTTTCTGCTGCTGTGCAAACTGCCAGAGGATATTTGATTTAGAACCCTCTGCCCTTAATACCACGAGAAAAAAGCATTCACAGGACAACTGTGGAGAGGGTTGTATTTACACCTTCACATACACACGCGCCAGACTCCCGTGTCACCTCCCCCACCATGTGCCTTCTTCTCTTTGGTAGCCAGGAGGCATTTTGAGTTCAACATGCCCCCAAATTTCCTGATTCCCAATCTCCTCTTCCTCCCTCTCCCAACACACACCCCTCTTACTCATCAGTTTATGGCAACACCATCTATCTACAGTCGCTTAGTCAAAACCCTGGGAATAACCCCAGATCTCTCACTGTTCCCATTGCCCACATACCAGCAAATCCCGCTGGGCCCCTTCTGAAATCCTCCCACCTCTATGCCTCATGCTCACCAGAACACCCTCATCTACCTGGATGACACAACAGCCCTTCGCTGGTGTACTTCCGACCTCCCCATCCACACAGCAGCCAGATCGAGCTTAAAGCAGCCTCAGATCCTATCACAGCCCTATTTAAAGCCCTCCACGGCTTCCCTTTGCATTCAGGATGATCCAAATTCCAGGCAAGAGGCTCAGCCATCTTCCTTGGCCACAAGTTCTCCAGCCTCCAGGCCTCTTTTCTGTTCCTTGCCCAGACCACACCATTCCCCACCTCTCTCTCCTCCTAAAACTTGAAACACTTTGACCTCTGAGTTTCATGGACTGGCTCTTCCTCATGCTTCAACTTTCCAATTAAATTCTTGTCCTCAGAGGACTTCAGTGACCACTGTCATGCGGGACCTACCCCATGCCCCGCCCCCACATGCACTCAGCCTGGCGTTTGGATGACTGTGGGCATGTTTGCTGTCTCTTGCCCCTGTAAATTCCATGGCGGCGACAATTGTCTTGATTTGCTCAATGCCATCTCTCTACAGCCTGGCATGCGGTATGGTAGGCCCCCAGGAACCGGGTGTGAAATGAGCAAACATGCCTTTCCTGTGCATGGAGAACAATGGGCTCATCTGGAATGCATGGAAAATTAATCATTTCCTAATATTTAACACATTTTATAAACCAAACAACTGACTCAAGGGAGACTTTCCTTCTGTCCCATATGGCTCGGTTTATTCATCTCTAATTACACAGCAGTGTATTCCAGCCTGTCTTCTAGAAAGAGCCAGTTCCCTTTGTTGCAGAAAGCCATAAAGACCATGATTCCCTAGAATCCTGGAGCCTGCCAGGCCAGTTATCTGCTTTCTGGCAGCCTGCAGTCACCTGTGGCCCTCCTGCTTGTAAAATGCTCACTGCTGTGGCTCAACAGCTCCTTGGGGACAGGTAAGAGAAGGGCCAGCCAGCCAGCTGCCGTTTACAAGCCAAATCTGAAACCGGCTTCTCGGGGGGAGTCTGTTTGACAAGGTGAATAATGGATTGTTTGCAGCGGAGCGAGGTGCGGCCAGCGCCTGCAGCTTGCTATGTTAGACGGTGCTAACGTGCTCCGGCTGGGCGCCTCTCCATCTGGTCCTCCCCAGATACACCTGCAGTCGTGCGGTTCAGGAGCCCACGTTCTCATTTATCCTCCCCGTGGTGCAAATAAGCCAGGGCACCCTCTGTGCGCTGTTGGGGTCTTCGACACAGCCCTTGGCCCCTGAGCTGGGCTCCAGGATCTGAAGGTGTGAGGGCAGGCTTTCCTAAACTCTGCCCTGCGGACACCCCCAGTTCCCAAGACCAGCACTGCCCAGACTAGGTCCAGGGCTCCTCGGAGAGTCGGGCAGTGGGGGTCCCAGGTCCCATGACTTCCATCTCTCAGGGCTCACGGCCTCCCCTCCAGGATGAATCGTTTTTTGCCATTTATTCCTGTTCATGTCACTCTCATCTCATCCCCTGCGTCTCTCACTCTGACCCCCATGAGGCTCAGACCCCACTTTCTGCCCCACAGGCCCATGAAATGCTGCTGCTCATCCCTCTGCACCTCACTGCCCACCATAAACCCCCACATCCTCAGTCTTCCTTCCCCCAAGGCCCGCGTGTTTTCTTCCTAGCTGAAACCCACCGCTCCTGAGTCCTGTCTCCTTGCAGGCCTCTGCGACAATTAGCACAAACTTAGTGACGTAAAGCAACACAAATTCATCACCTCACAGTGCTAGAGGTCCAGGGTCCAAAGTAGGTCCCACGGGGCTAACATCCTGGTGTCAGCAGGGCTGCACTCCTTCTGGGGGCTCCAGGGGAGGTTTCCTCATCCTTTCCATCTTCTTTGAGAATAAACATGGCTGACAGCATTCCGCAGCACTCAGCCCTCATCTGCTGGGCCAGCCATCCCATCACTCCGATTCCACGCCCAGCCTCACGCCTTTCTCTAACAAACTCTCACATCTCTTTTTTTTGCCTCTAAGGACTCCTGTGATTAAATGGGGCAAACCTGGGTAACCCAGGGCACTCTTCCTTTCTCACTGGTGATTAGCAATCGCACCTGCAAAATCGCTTTTGCTGTAGAAGGTAACACGTCCACAGGTGATGGGCATAGAACATGGACATCGTTAGGGGGCCCTTATCCTGCCTGCCAGGCTAATGTGGCAGTGTTCAGAGGTGGTGCCTTTAAGTGGTGACTCTGGGTCCTGAGGACTCTACCCTTGTGAATGGATGAATCCATTCATGGATTAATGGGTGAATGGGTTATCATGGGAAGGAAACTGGTGGCTTTACAAAAAGAAAGCCCTGAGCACAGCACATCAGCACACTCAGCCCCTCCCCATGCGATGTCCTGTGCCACCAGGGGACGCTGCAGAGTCTCCGTGATCAAGAAGGCGCTCATCAGATGTGGCCCTCGGCCTGGGACTTCTCAGTCTCTACAACTAGAAAGAAATTCCCTTTCAAAATGCCCAGCTTCAGGTATTCTGTTATAAGCAACAGAAAACGGACAAATACATTGTTTAAGGCTCATGGACCACATCAGTGAAGAACACAGACTAAGCAAAGTCTCCATCCGCGTGAAGGGGACATGCCAGCAGGGTGCAGAGGGAGGGAGAAAGGCCTTGAAGAGACCTGGAGCTGATCATGTTTCAACCTGAACTCTTGCATTTCTCCTCCCTAGAGCCGTTCCAGCCCAGCGTTTATTTTATTTCATGGAACACCTTCACCCTGGTCACTCAGGCTAGAAGCCCAGCACCATGCTTGGCCCTCTTCCTTCTCTGACGCCCATCTCCGATCTGTCAGGAAATCCCGTCAGTTCCCTCTTTCAGTTTTATCCCGAAACTGGCCCCATCTCAGCCTGGCACCGTTCTGAGTCTGGTGTTTGTTTCAGCGCCACCTCCTGCTAGGACCGATGCAGTAGTCTCTCGGCTGGTCTCCGTGCCTTTCCCCTTCTGCCTGTCCTCATCATGGACTGATCCTGCTAATCTTAGATCAGGCCCCTCCTTTGCTCAAGACCCTCAGTGTGAAAGCCAAAGACCTTCCTTAAATGGCCACCAAAGCTTTCCACTGCCCACCTCCCTTCCTACCTCACCTCCCAGTACTCTCCCATCTTGCCCTCTGCTCCAGCCCCTTGATCTCTCAGTTTCCCAAACACGCCACACTGCCTGCATCTCAGGGCCTTTGTCCAGCTGTTGCTTCCACCTGACATCTCTTCCATTAGATGTAACAGCTGCAGATGTCAGCAGAGACACTGCCTCAGCTCCCATCCTAAAATCAGGCCCACTGTATTCTCCATGGTTACTTGGACCCAAACAGACGCTGCTATAGTTTGGTTTATCTGATCGCCCTCCCCTCACAAGCACCACATCTCATGTTGAAATTCCATCCCCGGTGTCGGAGCTGGGGCTTAACGGAGGCGTTTGGGTTATGGGGTGGATCCCTCATGAGTAGATGAATGCCCTCCCTGGTGGGGGCTGGGGGTAAATGATTTCTCACTTCATCTGTTCCCATGAGCGCTGGCTGTTAAAAGGAGCCTGGCACCTCCCCTCTCTGGCTTCCTCTCTCGCCAGGTGACCTGCACACATGAGCTCCCCTGCCTCTTCCACCACGAGTGGAAGCAGCCTGAGGCCCTCGCCAGAGGCACAGGCCCCATCTTGAATTTTCCAACCGTCAGAACCATGAGCCAAATCAACCTCTTCTCTTTCTAAATTGCCAGCCTGAGGTATTCCTTTTTAGCAACACAAATGGACTAAGATGTCCAACCCAATCTCTGAAGGCCTGAGGGCATCTGTTGGTAAATGTCCTTCAGCGGCATCTTGGTGGCATCCCGATGTGGGGAGGGGGTGGTGGGAATGATCCACCTGGTGCTGACACTCAGGGATTGCACTATCTAGAGAATTTTAAAACCGTATTTCAACAATTGCTCTAATTTTTATTATCACTAGGTACTGGTGGGTTTTTTTTTTTGTTGTTGTTTTTGGTTTTTTTTTTTGAGACAGGGTTTCACTCTGTCACCCAGGCTGGAGGGCAGTGGAACAATGACAGCTCACTGTGACCTCTGCCTTTTGGGATCAAGTATTCCTCCCACCTCAGCCTTCCAAGTAGCTTGGACTCCTGGTAGCCACACCCTTGTGTGATCCCCTACCTCTGAGTGTGGGCTGGACCTAGTGACTCGCTTCTTAGATTACGAGAGGTAATGACTTCCATCTTGCTGGCGCTCTCTCTCTCTCGGAGTCTTCTCATTTGCTCCCTCTGACGAGGCCAGCGGCAGTGTCTGCGTGGCAAGAACCCAGGGCAGCTCCTGGTCACAGACAGTGGGGAACTGAGGCCTTCAGTCCCAGCCCACGAGGAACTGAATCCTGCCCACAACTGTGGATCTTGCTTGGAAGTGGATCCTGCCCCAGCAGAGCCTTGGGATGACCATGGCCCCCGCTGACTCCTGACTGCAGCCTGGGAGAAACCCTGAGCCCGGGGGCCCGGATAAGCTGAACCCAGATTCCAGGCCCATAGAGGCTGTCAGATAATGAAAATGTGTTGCTTTAAGCTGCTGCATTTTGAGGTCATTCGTTATAGAGCAATGAAGAACTAACATATACAGAGAGGTCACATAACCAGGCTGAGGCCACACAGTCTGTCGGGGGCCCGGGGGAGGGTCAAGGTTCAAGTTGATTTTGTCTCCTAGAGCTTGTGAGTTTTTTGAGACAGGGCCTCACTCTGTCACCCAGGCTGGAGTCCAGTGACACGATGAAGGCTCACTGCGGCCCTTGACCTCCTGGGCTCAAGCAATCCTCCTGCCTCAGCCTCCCGAGTAGCTGGGACCACAGGCACACATCGCTGCACCTGGCTAATGTTTTAATTTTTCATAGAGATGAAGGTCTCCCTATGTTTTCCAGGCTGGTCTCAAGCTCTTGGTCTTAGGCGATCCGCCCACCTCAGCCTCCCAAAGTGCTAGGATTATAGGTGTAAGCCACTGCGCCGGGCTGCTTGTGATTTTTATCTCAAAACACACCACCTCTCAGAATTTTCTGTATCTGTGTTATAATAGGCATTTCTACCAGTGTCTCCACAAAGCAGATGGGCGCCTGATAAACTCCGCATGTAACAGGCATGTGGCAGCCACTCAGCCACATGGACCAGCATGTCCACCTCCTAACTGGTTTCCATACCTCCCCGGCCCATTCTCCACGTAGCTGCCAGATGATGGTTCTGAGGCTCCAGTCGGCCCCCATTACAATTAGGTTTAAAGCTCTGTAATGACCATTTTCATGTAGCTTTTAGAGCCACCAGTGACCTGGCCGGGCCTACCCCTGGGCCGCCCAGAGCTGGTGCTCACGCATCTGCCGCACACAGGCCCCATCAGAGGGCTCCACATCACAGAGTCCCCTCAGCTGGGCCCTTCATCTGGTGAGGAAGAGCTGTCCCACCTTCCATTCCACCTCCACCACCCCCCATTCCCCCCAAGGATTCGAGAGGAGCCGTCCCTGCCCACGTGAACACCTTGGTTAATCCCTTTCCTTCATCTTCATCCTCCTCCTCTCCCAGCTCCCAACCATCAAGGTTCAAACATGCTGGGTGTCTCTTGTCTAAATCAACCAGAAATAAAAATAGAAAAAAATCATCCATCGAACCCACGTCTGCCTCCAGCCACCAGCCTGGCTTTCCCCACACCTCCCAGCCAAGGGTTAAGAAGGAGCTGCTGCCGCCTCTCATCCCCTGCTCCCGCTCACTCACTCCCCAGCCACTGTGCTGGGACTTCTGCACCCACCTCACTGCCAAACCACCAGCGCCCTCCCTTGTCATCGAATCAAATGGACTCTTCTCATTTCGTCTCTGCCTGGACTTCCCGGTAGCATTTGGCTCTGAGGTGTTATCTCTGCTTCTTGAAACTGTCCCCTTGCTCTTGGTTTTCAGGACACCCATGCTACCTACTTTCCCTGGCTTCAGCCAATGGTCCCTCTTCCTTGAGGCTAAAATTGCAGCGCCCAGACTCAACCCAAGGTCTTGTATGATTCAGCAGGGGAACGCCTGGAGTTTATCCTCTAGAAACTCTCCCGATGCACCCAAAGACACACAAAGATACTCAGGGCTGGTCTACTGAAGTAGCAAAAAAAATATCAACTATCAGAACACCCATCCTCACAGCCCTGGTGACCTGACGCCTGGCGGACGCCCGTGGGAGGATCCAACGCAGCTTTGGAACAGAATAGGTGTCTGCGTTCATTTCCTAGGGCCGCCTAATAGATTGCCATAAACTGCGTGACTTTGAACAACAGAAATTTATCCTCACATAATTCTTGAGGCCAGAATTCTGAATACAAGTGCTGCAGGACCGTGCTGCCTCTCAAGGCCGTGGGGAGGACCCTTCCCGGCCACTCCCAGCTTCTGGGGGTTCCTGGTGTTCCCTGGCTGTGGCTGCATCACTCCAGTCTCTGCCTCCATCTTCATGTGGCCTCCTCTTCTTATAAGGATACTTGGTTTTGGATTTAGGACCCACCTGGTTTATCCAGGATGGTTTCATGCCAAGACCCTTCATGTGGTGGCATCTGCAGAGGCCTTTCTTTCAAGTAGAACCACGATCACAGGTACCAGGGTCCAGCACAAGAACACATGTTTTGTGGGGGCCACGATTCAACCCAGTACAGTGAGGAAACCGCCCCCCCCCCCGTTTCCTCAGGTTCTGTTTAGAGTCAGCTCCTTTGTTGCTCTGTTGTGTCTCCTGGCCTCATCCTTCCTCATGGGCCTTCCCTCTGTCTAACCTGTTATCTACATGGTTTGTCTTGGCGGGGAGCTGTGGAGCCGTGGCTCATGCCTGGAATCCCAGCACTTTGGGAGACCGAGGTAGGTGGATTGCTTGAGCCCAGAAGTTTGAGACCAGCCTGGGCAACATAGCAAGACCTCATCTCTACAAAAAATACAAAAATGAAACAAAAAAAGACAGTTTGTCTTGCTCACTGCTGTGTTTCACCCCAGTGCCTGGAACAGTGGCTGGCAAGGGAAAAAGCAAAGTGCAGACCTGTGCATCCCATTTGTGGGATGACCACACATACACACACACACACACATACACAATGATATAAACTCATACACACACAGTGACATAAATTCACACTGCATACACACATACTGCATACACACACATCCACAATGCAAACACACATACTACATATGCACATGCTGCATACACACACATCTGCAAATACATACATACTGCATACACACACACATGTGCTTTTTCTGAAAGACATTTCAGAATTACTAATGGTCTCCAGGAAACAGAACTGGGAGTCTAGGGCACGGGGGAGGGGACAAGAGGAGCTTTTCGTTCCATATCCATTTGTACTACTTGAAATCTGTAACCACACATCTATTACCAAGAAAGGTCTTAAAGTAACAACACATCATTACTTACACTTGGAACAAAGCCACTACAGGTGTGACGCCCTCACCTGCTGCAAGCCATTCAGTGCCGCTCCTGCCCCTCTCATCCCTCCCCGGCCCCTCTCCCCTCTGTAAAGATGGAGTTGGGGGGAATTATATGGTTTGGATCCTTGTCCCTGTCCAGATCTCACGTTAAATTGTAATCCCCAGTGTTGGAGGTGGGGCCTGGTGGGAGGTGATTGGATCACGCGGGTGGATCCACTGGTGCTGTTCTCGTGATAGTGAGTTCTCGTGAGATCTGGTCATTGAAAAGTGTGTAGCACTTCCCCGCCCTTCTCTTGCTCCTGCTGCTCCGCCCATGCGATGTGCCGGCTTCCCCTTAGCCTTCCACCACGATTGTATGTTTCCTGAGGCCTCCCCAGAAGCAGAAGCCGCTATGCTTCCTGCACAGCCTGTGGAACTGTCAGAAAATTAAACTTCTTTTCTTTGTAAATTACCCAGGGTCAGGTATTTCTTTATAGCAGTGGGAGAACAGCCTAATGCGGGGCAGAGCAGGGGCGGGGGAATATGTTCTTCCGTGTCTCTCCCTCTCGCTCCTGGTGTGTTCTGCACAGGGCTGCCGTGGAGCAGCAGCCCTAATTTTTTTTCAAGGATCCCAGTTCTAAAGCTAGACAGCATGGTGACTGCAGGCACAGAGGCTACAGTGTCAGCTGCCCTGCGTTCAGGGAGCTGGGCAGGGAGCTTGTTCCAGTGTCTTCCATTTGCCCTCCAGATTCACCCTCAGCTCTCTGGGCCTGGGAGGCAGACCATAAGCCCAGCCTCCCCGGGGCACCTCTGGCTTCCAGAGGGTTCCTTCAATAGGAGGTGCCAGCAAGAGATGGAAGGTTGGGTGTTCATGCGGTGGACTGGATATGTCCCTCAACAAAGGCCACTGTCT
Organism: Macaca thibetana thibetana; assembly: GCF_024542745.1. NCBI lineage: Eukaryota > Metazoa > Chordata > Mammalia > Primates > Cercopithecidae > Macaca > Macaca thibetana. The sequence goes on from NC_065587.1 coordinate 48,526,077, forward strand.
CTCCATGTGGCCCTCTCCATGGGGTGCCATTCCCCCGGTCCCAGGAAATGCTGTCTTCCTTAACCTCTTCGGGCCTTGGGGCGGCAGAGGTGCCCCAATGCTGACAGCTCTGGGGGATTCATCTTGTATTACATTTCCCCTCTCTCCTGTGCTTTTGTGAATAATCCATTAAAACTCTCCTCAATTTACTCCTTTGCCTGTGTAGCCTCCTTCTGGGTTTCTGGTTTCTGGCCTGCTATCATCTGTTCCCTTCACAGAAGCCAGACGGATCCTTTTCAATATGAACCAGATGATAGCACCTTTTGCTAAAGCCCACCATAGGCCCTGGTCTCACTCAGAATAAAAGCCAGACTCCTGCTATGATCTGGCCCCCAGCTACTCTCAGATCACCTCATCCCTCCAGCCATGCTGCCATCTTGCTGTTTCTTGAAGAAGCTAAACTTGTTCCTGTCTCAGGGCCTTGGCACTTGCCAAGCCCTCTGCCTGGAACGTGTTTCCCCCATCCCCTGCATGGCTCTTTGGGTCTTGTTCCACCTCCTCAAAGAGACCATCCGTGGCCACGCTAGCTAATGTACCTGCTCTGCCACCCTCCCTCGCCATACCTGCGGTCTTGTTTTGGTTTAGTGCCTATGATAGGATCACTCTCCCTACGGTCTTCTTCTGAGAAGGTCAGTTCCTTGAGGACAGAGTCAAGTCTGCCGAGTCCACAGTTGTGCCTACAGTGACCAGGAGTGCCAGGCATGTGGTAGGTGCTCTGATATTTGATGAATGAATGGGGACATTTCCCAAGCAGCTTTGTCTGGAATTCTTGGCTGCTGCCTGCCTTCTGACAAGTCCGTTGACTACAACCTGTATGGTCCGGGGGCAATGGGGGAAGATTGAGGAGACACAAGCTTTCTCCTGCAATTCATCCAACCAGAACCCCAAATTAGAACTAAATCACTCCTTTGGTGTCAAGGCCAGAGTGAGAGAGAGAGAGCGCCTGCTGGAGGAGCAGTGGAGCAGGGCCAGGATGGGAGGCAGCATAAGAACAGTGTGGTCGGCTGAATTATAGCCCCAAAGAGGTCCCTGCCCTAATCCCCAAAACCTGTGAATATGTTACCTCATAAGGCAAAAGGGATTTTGCACATGTGATGATGTTAAGAACTCTGAGGTAGGGAGATTATCGTGGATTATCCAGGTAGACCTAATGGAATCACAAGGGTTCCTATGGAACCGAGGCAGGACAGTTAGAGATGTAATGAGGGACAGAGAGATCGGAGTGATGAGATCCAAGGAAGACAGATGGCCCCAGGAGCTGGAAAAGGCAGGAAACAGAATCTCCCCTAGAGCCTCCAGAAGGAAGGCAGCCCTGCCAATATTTTGATTTTAGGACCTCTGCCCTCCGGAACTGTAAGATGTTAAATTTGTGTTGCTTTAAGCCCTTTGTGGTAATTTGTTATGGCAACAAGAGAGAACTCATACAAAGAGTAATATCTGTTCTTTCCTAACTGCTTATCAAGTGGGTGCCAGCCGCTGCAGGAGCCGTTCCCAGCACTCTGCAGAGCAAGGGCTCTTGTTATCTCCATTTCACTGATTAGGAAATGAGAGGTGATGTGGCTTCCCTGGGGCTGCACCGTGAGTGGCTGAGCCAGGCTGGAAGGCAGGTCTCCTTGATCCCAGAGCCCACATTCTTCCCACTAAGACACCCTCTTTCTCCGGTGCACTCACACTTCTTTGGCCTTCAGTTTCCCCATCTGTCACCCATGGGCCACCTCTTGCCTTGGAGTTTCACAGCCTCTGGCTGCTTTATGGAGAGGAACAGCCAAGATAGCCTTACCCAGTGACCCCACCTCTCTGAGGCTTGGGGTTTTTCCTGGCCTCAATCTTCCCTGCCCGGCCCCTGGGAGGATCCAACATGAGGGCGCCTGTGCAGAGAACCTGCAGGCCTTGTTGGATGAGTCTGTATCAATGGCTGACCAGTGACCCATCCCTCTGAGCTGCACTTGGGGGCCAGAGGATGGCGATTCTCCTGACTCCATTGTAAAGCCCAAGACAACCTCAAAATCTGATTGGGAAGGTGCATTTGCATCTGTTGCTTGCCTGAGCTGGGTGCTCTTGCACATTTGCTCACACAATCTATCCGAAGCCACATTTGACACCTCTAATGCCATCATCCACATTGCACAGCTGGGGAAACTGAGGCCCAGAGAACTGTAAGATGAGCTCTAAAGCATTCATTGATGCACCCAACAGGTATTTTTTGATGCAGACCTTGTGCCTAGAACAGGGTGTTTTGGACACAGCAGTGGAGCTTGTGTCCCAGCAGGAAGGACAGACTATATAAACCACAAGCACAGAAGAATTCAGCAATGCATGCCACAGGAAAAAGTAGCAGCCGCTCAGGGCAGGAGAGGTGGGTGCAGGGAGGGTGTGGTTGGTGGTGCTCCTGGCAGGGGCTGTGATATGCCTGGTGCTGTGCTAGATATACTGGTTCCAGGATTTCTGTCCCCGAGCCCCACAGCCACCGGGCAAGGTGGGACTCTCCTCATTTCTCAGATGAGCTGGAGGGCGCAAGCTGGTGACCCTGCAGCTGTGCAATGGCAGAATGACGATTTGAACCCAGGTCTGTGTGCACCCAAAGTGGATGTGCTTGTATCCCCTAACCTTGCCCCCAACAGGGATTCTGTGGCCCTTAGTGGGTACAGCCCATGAGGCTTTGATCTCTGGACCAAAATTCATCTAGGGACTTTTCTCTTTGCAAAGCAAGAACTCAGTGTAGGAGCAGGCAGGGGCCAACCGTCGAGGAGATTTGTTTTGGGGAATCTAAAAGCCTGAGTCTGGCCAAGAACACTTCAGTGGAAATGCACGTTTTCTCCATGTGAACATTAGGAACCCAGAAATCTGACTTCCCCCTGGCCAGGCTGGTGGGAGATGGCCTCTGTGTGGCCCGGAGCCCCCAGGTCCCCCCTAAGTAGGTACAGCTGTCGGGCTTCCGTGCTTGGAAACGTTCACATGCTACTGACACTAAGTATTTTCCTTCCTAATAAGATTTCCCCCACAAAAACAACTGGATGTGGAAAGATCCATCCTCTGCACCCAGCCAAGGCAACCTGTGGGCAGAAATTTCCCTTTATGCTGAGCAGGGAGGCCGGTTCTAAGCTGAGCAGCACTTTCTGGCCTCTGGGAAGACACGGGAAGGGACTCTCGGTGGAGCCCCACTGCCCTCTAGAGGTGTGGATGCCCAAGCCCCACTGAGGACGCTCAGACTCAGGGCCTGGGGCTCTCCCCGGACTCCCTGCGAGAGTGGCTTCCACAGGCTTCCCTGCAACCTCCTCCAGCCCCGACCCCGGGTCAACCTTTCCCTGACCTCTGTCCATTTGCTAAGAGAAGTAGGACACGTCCAGCCTCCAGCCAAGTCAGGTCCCTGGACCATAGGCTGTAGCTCAATGAACTCGACTTGCTCTGTCCCAGACAATGGCACACATCCCTGGGAACTGCTGCCAGGCCTCTCTGGAGACTTTTAAAGCCACCACAAATCCTGAGGTGACGAGGATGCCCCATGCCCCCTAATTAATTCAAACTCAACATAATGCTGTACAGTAAGAGTAAGGAGGTCTAAGACACTTCAGAGTTTTGCGTGATGGCTATTTTGATGTCCTTTTTGTTTCCTAAAATAAATATCCTTCAAACTTTTAACAAAAACAAACAATGTTTGGGGCACTGCTCTGATTGAAATCACTTTTGGAAAAATGGTAACAATGAGAAAGTTATGGCAGTGAAAGAGATCTGACCTAACCGACTCCATCTTACTTCTCACCTCCAAGCTGCCCTTGTTCGTTCCTGGGCATAGATAACTTTGGGAGGAACTAGTTTATAGTTTAACTTTGAAACAAAGATGATAACAGTCCATTCCTGAAACAAACCTCCTTCTTGCCTAGGGACCAGACCGCCTTTGTAAAACTAGCAAATGAGCCACAAGATTAGAAGTTAACTTATGCTCGGGAGTCACGCAGCCAGAGCCCAAAAGATTCCTAAACTTCCCAGTTTCTCCTATGGGTAACACTGGTATTATAAAATCTAAGATTGGTGTTTGAGGGACTTTTCAGACCCTGCAATCGATAGATCAGCTGGGATTCACCAGATTGATAAACTGGCTCATCCGGTCCTGTGGCCCCCACACAGGAACCAACTCAGTGCAAAAGGACAGCTTTGATCCCCTATGATTTCATCTCCAACCCAACCAGTCAGCACTCCCCACTCCCTGACCCCCTGCCCACCAAATTATCCTTTAAAAACCCTGGGGTTTTTAAAGGAGACTGATTTGCATAATCAAATCAGTAATCAGGGAGACTGATTTGAGTAATAATAAAACTCCCATCTCCCATTCAGCTGGCTCTGCGTGAATTAAACTCTTTCTCTATTGCAATTCCCATCTTGATACATTGGCTCTATCTGGGTAGTGGCAAAATGAACCCACTGGCGGTTACATGCTGACATGTGAATGACATTGTTAACACGTAAATACTCTTTCGTGAAGGCTGGCTCTCGCTTAGTGAGTGGGTACCATGTGTTCCGCAGTTCAGAGATCATTCACCGAGACCTCAGGGCAACCCTGAGTGGTACTGCTGTTGCTGTCATCATTTTACAGATCACACAGCTAAGAAGTCAAGTCTTGGAGGCTCGATTTTGGGCAGTCTGATCCCAACCATCAGGTCACACTTCTTTTTTGCTGAATTGGGTCACCCAGCAAGGAAACCATCTCCGACATCCAGAGCTTCTCTCTCAGAGGGGAGTTGAAGAAGGACATGCCATGGTTTTCATGCCTCCTCTGAGTCTCTGGACTCTCCCCACGTCTCTCCACATCTACATGGTCACACTCCAATCCCGTCCTGTGGTCCAGTCCCTGTCCTTTCTCACCAGATGGCCACAACAGCCCCCTCCAGCCCCTTTGAGACAGTAATGCTTTCCAAGGGCACGCATTAGCACGTTGCCTCCCGGAGTAAAGCTGAGTTGTCCAATGCTTCCAGTGCCTTTAGGATAACTCAGATGCACCCTCAGAGCTCGGCCCTTGTCCCTTCCTCTGGGAAGCCCTTCTGGCCTTACCCAGCTCCTGCCTCAGCACTTCTCCTCCCAGAACCCGCTGAAGTTATAACTTAACATGTGCTGTGTGATCATGTAACCCACCTCCCCCCTGCTGGACTCGGAGTCCCCTGAAGATAGGACTCTGTGTGGGCTCCCACTGTGTCCCTTGGGCTGACTTCTGTGTCCTCAGTCCCCCACCTCCAACCCCCACAACACAGAGCAGGCACTCTAATATTTGCTGAGTAAATGAACACATAAATGAATGAATGAGGCTGGGCATGGTGGCTCACACCTATAATCCCAGAACTTTGGGAGGCCAAGGTAGGCAGATCATCTGAGGTCGGGAGTTAGATACCAGCCTGGCCAACATGGCAAAATCCCGTCTCTACTAAAAATACAAAACTGAGCTGGGCGTGGTGGCGCATGCATGTAATCCCAGGTACTTGGGAGGCTGAGGCAGGAGAATCGCTTGAACCTGGGAGGCGGAAGTTGCAGTGAGCCAAGATCGTGCCGTTGCACTCCAGCCTGGGCAACAGAGTAAGACTTCATCTCAAAATAAATAAACAAATAAATAAATAAATAATAAATTTTAAAAAATGAATGAATGAAAGCGAAGTGCAGTAGGTGCTCCCCAGGAGCAAGAGATCCCATCTTGATGGTGGGTGGGAGGGGGACCAGGGAGACTGGAAAAAGTGGCGCTACAGTCAGAACGTAGACGTGCAGAGAAAGCGGGGAGGACACTGTATGAGGAAAGGCACAGGGATCGGACACTGTGCCACATCCCTGGGGAAGAGAACCCTTTTACCAAGGCTCCGAGACCCTTGCAATGTGGTCACAGTCTGCCATGTTTTGTGGTCACACTCAAACTACGTTTCAGCCATAGCAAGCCACTCACAGCTCTTCGACTATCCCAGCTCAGGCCTTTCTGCTGCTGTCTCCTCTCCCTGCCATGCCCTCTCCTTGAGTACTAGCCTGCTGCAGTCCAATCTGGCTTTCCACCCAAAGGCTGCAAACTGGTGACCCGCAGGCTGGACCTGGCTTGGGGATGTTTTTTGTTTCATCCACCCAGTTTTGTTTTGTTTTTTCTTTTTTTATAGGCAGCGTCTTGCCCTATCACCCAGGCTGGAGTGCAGTAGTATGATCACAGCTCACTGCAACCTCCGCCTCCTGGGTTCAAGTGATTCTCACTCCTCAACCTCCCGAGTAGCTAGGATTGCAGGCACCTGCCACCATGCCCAGCTAATTCTTTTGTATTTTCAGTAGAGATGGGCTTTCTCCATGTTGGCCAGGCTGGTCTCGAACTCCCAACCTCAAGTGATCTGCCAGCCTCAGCCTCCCAAAGTACTGGGATTACAGACATGAGCCACCACGCCCGGCCTCTTTTTGCTTCTTTTAAAAAAGCACTTGAAATTCAGATGTCTTTACCAAAACAAATGTTTAGATTTCTATTTTCTTTTGAAGAACTAGATGATCTGGCCACACTCGCCCCACATCCTTTTTGGTGACCGTGAGTCAGAGCTGAGTAGCAATCACCCTTTTGATGGGGGCATGTGTTGTCAACTGGCCACCATCCGCCCCTCACTGTGGCATTAACCTCCACCCACTTTGTTCATCCTCGTCACACACCCAGGTCCTGCAGGACCTCTCCACATACATATGGAACGCCGGTAGCCCTGCCATGGGATGCCTGGTGCACGTGCCCATGTCTTCTCTAAGTCTCTGTACTAGGCATTGCCGCAGAGGGGCCCTGCTCCTGAGGCTGGTCCTTCTCAACATCCAGGGCTCGGCTTATCTGTTATACCTTCGGAGAGGCCCTCCCCAGCTACAGCGTTTCTACCCGCCCCATGGCAACACTGTTGTTCTTGCTCTCTGCTTGCTCCTTTACAGCTCTCCCTCCAATGTGTCATCCAGTTTCTGTGTTCGTGGAGTTGGCCTCCCCCAGTGCAAAGTCAGTTCCGTGAGAGCAGACATCAGATCTGTTGGGATTGCGGCTGTATCCCCAGGGCCTTGCAGTGTGTCTGGAACATGGTAGGTGTTGCATCAATATTTGTGGGACATAAGAATGAAGGAATGAAGGAAGGAAGGAATGAACACACAACTGCTATTCTCCAGGAACTCCCACTTAGTTGCAGGGCAGGGAATAGACCTCATAGACTAGAGGGTGTTGAATGGTGATGACTCCTTCCAACCCCTGCCCCACAAAAGACAAATCCAGTAAAAAAAAAAAAAAAAAAAAAAAAAAAAAATGTAATCTTATTTGGAAAAAGGGTCTTTGTGGATGGAATTAAGTTAATGATCTCAAGGTAAAATCATCCTGGATGATCTGGGTGGGCCCTAAACCTAACGGCAAGTGTCTTTAAAGAAGAAAAGAGATCACGGACATGGAGGAGACGTTCAGGAGAAGATGGAGACAGAGGCTGGAATTCTACTATCACAAGCTAAGAACCCCTGGAGCCATCAGAAGCTGGAAGAAGCCGGCCAAGATTCCCCTGTGGAGCTTTCAGAGGGAGCGCAGCCCTGTTGATTCATGGATTTTGGACTTTTGGCTCCCAGAGCTGTGAAAGGATTGCTTTGGGCCATCCAGTGTGTGGTAATCTGTCATGGCAGCCCCAGAAAAGGAATACATTGACCAAGCACAGATGCTTGAGCAACATTCATGCAACCTGCAAAGGGGCTTCCAAGATGGCAGTGCTGCAAGGCTCCATTCGATGAGCTGCTTAGAGTCGCACTCTGTAGCCCGGGCAGGAATGCAGTGGCACGATCTTGGCTCATTGCAACCTCTGCCTCCCAGGTTCAAGTGATTCTCCTGCCTCAGCCTCCCGAATAGCTGGGACTACAGGGGTATGCCACCATGGCTGGCTAATTTTTGTATTTTCAGTAGAGACAGGGTTTCATCATGTTGGCCAGGCTGATCTCAAACTCCTGACCTCAAGTGATCCACCCGCCCCAGCCTCCCAAAGCACTGGAATTACAGGTGTGAGCCACCACACCTGGCCGATGAGCTGCTTTTGCTGGAACAGTGGCCAGCTTGGCTCTTCCTGCCTTGCAGAGCATCTGCCCAACACCCATTCAGAGGCATGAGACACCGCATCTGTCTTCACCATGAGCCTACCATTTGGATTTTGTTTCCTGGAGTCCCCTTCCCACAGCTGTGCACTTGCCAAGTGGAGCAACTTCTTCCCCCGCACACAGATGCCTGGTCTTCTCTGTGTAGAGGTCTATCCCACCTCCCCCAGCTCCAAAGCCAGTAAACCCCCAGGGAGCTTTCCCTAATCCCCTGGTTGGATTCTTCTGCTTGGGTTCTCTGTGTCTATCTCAAGGTGGAAAGTGTGATCCGCCTCCCAGCCTTATCTCTTCCAGTAGCCTGCAGGGGAAATGGACGTGTCATGCCTGTCTGCATGCTTCCCGGGGAAATGGACACGTTGTGCCTGTCTGCATGCTTCCAGGCACACAGTAGAAAAACAAAACAAAACAAAACAGATAGCAAAACCCTCAGTAAAGCACAGCTTTCTGTCACCCTCCATCCTTGTGCAGCCAACAGTCCACCTCCTGGAGCCACGTCCCAGATACCACTGAACCTCTGACCTGACTCACATCCAGCTTACAACCTCTGACCTCCCTCTCCCACCTCACCAGGGTCATACCTGCTGCCTCAGGGCTGGGCAGACCTTGCCTTGGGAGCTTCACATTCATAATGAGACCTGTGACTCCACCCACTGGAGGGTCCTGCACCAAGTGGGTCAAGGGCATGACCTTACGCACCGACATGCCCAGCTCCTGAGCAGGACCTCAGATGGTGACACTACTCAGATGGCAAACACCAATGGTACCTGCCTGGCAGGATGCTGTGAGAATGATGTGAGGTCACTTCATGTGACTCCCTTAGAAACCATGTGGGTTGGAATAAGCACTTGATAATACTAGCTAGTGTTGACGATGACGATGGTGATGATGATGGTCGTCGCCATCCCCAGTGCTGGCCCCAGGTCAATACATAAGTGTATGGGGGCGTGACAGGGCCGGCCTCTTACCTCTGACTCAGGCTGGCAACACCCCGGGGAGCCTGTGGGAAGGCCTTGTCCCCGGCAGAGGCAGAGCGTCCACGCCCCATCCTGGCCCCCATCCACTCAGTGTCCTTTCTCCATCTGAGTCGATTTCTGTGGTGCTGGAAGATGCTTTCAAAATGATGTGAGCATATTTCTGAGGTCAACTTCTAATCAAAAACGACTCCCAGACGGTGCCCTGGTTTAAAAAGAAAAGAGAGAAGACATGGAGTGAGTCACCATCCAAACCATTTGAATGAAACAAAGACACAACAAACTCTCTGCTTTCCTCTTGAGCCAGAATGGATGACCTCAGCCCTGTGGAGACACAGCTGGAGGGAATTAAGGGGGATCTCCGGTTCCCCGAGATAGCGAGGACGGCATAGCAGAGCCACCATGACTCACTGTGAGAATCACAGGGATGGAGTCCAGGGCCCTGGAACCCCAGAGGCCTGCAGCCAAGGCGAAAACCAACACTGGTGGGTGGGGAGGGGTGGCAGGAGGCCGAAGGATTGCAGGCCCTGGGAAGAGTCAATGAGTGAGCTTGAAAAAGACCCCAAAGCTGGAGCAATTTGACCCCCACGATGTCTTCTGGGGACGTGGAGGACATTGCCAGGCCTAGACTTGGGCTTTATGCATGCCCAGAGTACCCCTGTTGGCAACTCTATTTCCAATGTCTGGAATCCTTCCTCCCAATATTCCCAGGGCCCCAGGATCCGTCACCCTCACCCTCTGGGAGGAGAAAGGCAAACACAGTCATGGCCCGGGAATCTTAGGGCTTCCTTTCGGAAGGCTGTGTCTCCCCAGGCTCTGAACTTGGAAGTCTCTTTGCCAGTCAGACTTTTCCTAGGAATGGAGGGAGACTTGCCTGGACAAAGATGGGCAGGCCAAGTGGGAAACTATAGGTGGGTACCACACTTCACCACAACTCTTACGCCAGTGTTCTCACCTTCCACTCAGGATTGTCAAGGTGACTCACTAAACTTACAGGATCAAATCTTTTTTGAAAATTGAACTGGTTTCTAAAATGATAGCGATAATACATACACAGGGTGAAACTTTTTTTCAATATTAAAGAGAAGCATAACGAAGTTTTCTTCTGCCAGACTACTCCCAAGCCCGTTTTTCAGTGGTATTCATTCTTGATTTTGGCTTTTCTAGTTTTCTGATGGCAAAATCTACCTTTAATAATATGTCTACTTCTACTTCTTGATTTATCAGTTTTAGATGGTATTGAATGATTCCTTCCATTGAAAGATAAGGAAATTAGTGCTATTATTCTGACCTTTGTGTGTTCTTCCTCCTCTCCCATCCACGTTAGTTATACAATTTTAAATCATGGACCCTGAGGTTAGTCTGAATTCAATTCCCACCTCTGCCACTTACTTGCTGTATAACTTTGGGCAAGTTACTTAACCTCTGTGTGTTCCGGTTTTCTCATGAGTAAAAATGCAGATAATGATAGTAACTGCTTCATAAAGTTGTCAGGAAGATGAAGAATCAAAACATTTAATGTTAATTCATGTTGAGTGCTTGGAACAGTACCTGATATGTGGTATCAATAACTGTTAGCTACCATTTCTCATTATTCTGTTCTAAAGTTTAGAACAGTATTCACCAAGTAACTAAATATGAATAGACTCATGGAGAAGAAAATGTGATCTCGAGTCGCGGAACCGTTACAGCACAAAGGAGAATTTTCCAAGTGTCAGATTTCATAGATAACTCTTTAAGTGCCTTTCTAGTATCCCTTGCCTCTTCAGTATAATTGCCAACTGCCACTTTTAAAAAATCTTTATGCTGCCAGGCGCGGTGGATCATGCCTGTAATCCTAGCGCTTTGGGAGGCCGAGGCAGGCGGATCACAAGGTCAGGAGATGGAGACCATCCTGGCTAACATGGTGAAACCCTGTCTCTACTAAAAATACAAAAACTTAGCCAGGCGTGGTGGCGGGTACCTGTAGTCCCAGCTACTCGGGAGGCTGAGGCGGGAGAATGGTGTGAACTTGGGAGGCGGAGCTTGCAGTGAGCCGAAATTGCGCCACTGCACTCCAGCCTGGGTGACAGAGCGAGACTCCGCCTCAAAAAAAAACTTTATGCCATTGTCTTTCTTAGATTTCTTTTGAAAAGATGGCCATATATCTTTGGGTAATTTTTTCACATAGAGTATATGATTTGCAAATTTTCAAAATCTTAAATATCTAAGAGCATCTTTGCTTATCTATATTAATAATCCCAGCTGAAAGTCCTTTACCCTCAGAACACAGAAGACGCATCTTTATCACCTTCTGGCATCCAAATAGACAACAAATCTGATGTTAATATGATTTTCAATCTTTTGTAATTGACCACTTTTAAAATTATTATTTCCAAAAGCCTGTAGTCTTTATTCTTAAACTTTTAAAATTCTCTGATGTTTGTAAGTATGCATTGCAATTGGCACCAGATGGAACTATGTAAACTGAAGACTCAAGATGTGCAATAAAATGTTCTCCTTCCTTTTACTATTTCTTCCTCCTCCAATCTTTCTATTCTCTTCTTTTGAAATGCTCATTTACAGAGGCTGGACCTTCTAGATTTATCCTCTTCTATCTCAACTTTTCTAATTTCTAGTTTTGTCTAGTCATCCTACATTCTAGGAGATTTCTTCAATTATGTCTTCCATATTACTAACTTTATCATCAGCCATGTCTATTTCATTTTTCATTCACCGAAATTCTCAAATGTAATTATATTTTGCATTGTCAAGAACATTTCTTGTTCTCCAATTGCTCAATTTTCACAATAATCTACTCTCGTTTTGTTGATGTGACAGTCTCTCAAATATTCCTCAAGATACAAACTAGAATGAAAACTTAAAAAAAATCTTTCCCTGGAAATATCTCGTACCATTCCAGTATGAAGTATTCAGTTTATTTACTTTGAGTCTTCCCTTTTTGTGACATTTGTTTTCTGTAGATGTCTTATGATGCCCTGAATGTGGTTTCACATTTACAAATAAAGGACCAAGTTGGTTCATTTCTGTAAGTGACATGGGCTTCCTGGACAACCCTATATGGTCCTGTTCCCCAGTGGGACTCTCCCTGAAATGGCAGGACACACCATGGGCTGTGTACACATGGACAGGAACACTGACCAGCAAAGTTCCCTATAGGACAGCGGTTCCCAGCCCCTGGGCCATGGACTGGTACTGGTACTGCTCTGTGGCCTGTTAGGAACCTAGCCGCACAGCAGGAGGTGAGTGGCAGGTGAGCAAGCATTACCACCTGAGCTCTGCCTCCTGTCAAATCAGCAGCTGCATTAGATTCTCATAGGAGAGCAAACCCTACTGTGAACTTTGCATTTGAGGGATCTAGGCTGTGTGCTCCTTATGAGAATCTAATGCCTGATGATCTGAGGTGGAACAGTTTCATCCTGAAACTATCCCTGTTCCACCCCAGTCCATAGACAAACTGTCTTCCATGAAACTGGTCCCTGGTGCCAAAAATTCTGGGGACCGCTGCTATAGGGAACAAGGGCAGAGAGCATACAGGTAGGCCAGGGAGACACCAAATTGTCAAAGCAAAGGGGATTACACAAACAAGAGGTTACTTTTCCTTGGGTAGAAAGAAGTCTAAGGCTAGACAATCACCAATGGTAGGGTGGCTCAGAGACATCATTAAGCACTTGAGCTCTTCCTAGTTGCACCCTGGTAGGACTTGAAAAATGGCTGCTGCCCCTGTGGTCTCACTCCTGAGCTTCTGGTGGGGAGAGGAAGCAAGTGGGGTGGGGTGAAGGCACACACCAGGAATCCAAAGGCTAACCCCCCAGCAGACTTCTCATATCCATGATGTCATAGGAGACTGGGAGATTGAGCTTCTTAGCCGAGCATTCTGTCACCTTGAACAAGCTAGGGTTTCTTTTAGAAAGGAAGAAGAAAAATAGATCTTGGGTAAGCCACCAGCTATGTGTGTGATGGGCATTTTTACCCTGGAGTATCCATCCCTGGGAGGAGCTGCTTACTCTCCCCCACCAGCCCCATGTCTGTGGTGGAGACCTTGGTTCTCTCTCTAGCAGCCCCGTGGCAGAGATTGCTACTTGTCCCCAACACAAATTCTCCCCCTCCCTTTCAGAAGCGGAACTCCCATTGCTCCTGGGCACGTGGCCACCTGGAATAGCCACATTTCCCAGCCTCCATGGCCTCTGGGTGTGCCCATATGACTGAGTTCTGGCCAATGGGATGGTGGCAGAAGTGAAGGACACTTGGGTGTGACTGTAGAGGGAAGGGAGTGTGCTATGCCTGTCACCTTTCCCTTGGCCAGGCTGCAGAGGTGGAGGACGTGCTCTGAACACCCTGGGGATGGTGGAGCATCAGGGTAGAGGGAGTAGGAACCTACGTGATGGACACCTCAGGCCTACAGACTGTGTGGACCAGAGCAGCCACTTCAGCCCAGTCTTGAGAGAGAGAGAGAGAGAGAGAGAGAGAGAGAGAGAGAGAGAGAGAGAGAGAGAGAGAGAGAGATTGAGAGGGATTGAGATTGAATCTTGTTGTAGCCACTGTTATTTGGGCCTTTGCTGCATGGATCTTAAAACAAAGAAGACCCAAACGGACACCCTAAGACGTCAAGGCCTTTTTTTTTTTTTTTTTTTTTTTTTTTTTGGAGACGGAGTCGTACTCTGTCACCCAGGCTGGAGGGCAGTGGTGTTATCTCAGTACACTGCAACCTTCACCTCCCCGGTAAAAGTGATTCTCCTGCCTCAGCCTCCCAAGTAGCTGGGATTACAGGCATGCACCACCATGTCTGGCTAATTTTTGTATTTTTAGTCAAGATGGGGTTTCACCATGTTGGCCAGGCTGGTCTCGAACTGCTGACCTCAAGTGATCTGCACATCTTGGCTTCCCAAAGTGCTGAGATTACAGGTGTGAGCTACTGCACCCGTCCAGGCCATTTTTAAATATCATTATTCCATCTTCCAAATCACCAGTGGAAAGGTGGTATAATGGCTCCCAAAGATGTCCATATTCAGATCCCCAGAGCCTGTAAATATGGTTCTCTATATGACAAAAGGACTTTGCAGATGTGGCTAAGTGATGGATTCTGAGAGAGAAGGATTATCCTGGATTATCTGGGTGGGTTCAGTGGAATCACAAGGGTTCTTAGAAGAGGGAGACAGGACTATCAGTGTCAGAGAAGGAGATGGATGATGTGATCATGGAAGCAGAAGTGTGTGTGTGTGTGTGTGTGTGTGTGTGTGTAAGAGAGAGATTAGTGTGTAAGAGAAAGACACAGAGATTAGTGTGTGTGTGTGTTTGTGTGCATATGTGCGTGAGAGAGAGAGAGAGACAGAGAGAGAGAGAGATAAGAAGATGATGTGCTGCTGGCTGGCTTGGAAGGAGGAAGAAGGGCCCAGGATCCAAGAAATGTGGCCAGCCTCTAGAAGCTAGAAAAGCAGGAAACAGATTGTGCCCTGGAGCCTCCAGGAGGAACAGGCCTGCCACACCTTGACTCTAGGACTTCTGACCTGTAGAGCTGTAAGATCCTGAGTCTGCATTGTTTTAGGCCATTCATTTTGAGGTGATTCATTACAGCAGCAGTAGGAAGCTCAGACACTGGTTAAAGATGTGCTCATCAACAGAGCATTCCATTCACGCTGGGGGCTTGACTGCTATGATCTCAGTCCTTACAGTCCCGCCAGGGCATTACTCCTATCACTTCCATTTTACAGACGAGAAAGTTAAGGCTCAGAGAGTTTACATAAATCATCCAAGGTCACACAGTGAGTAAGTGGCAGAGCCAGGAGATGTTCCTACACATTACTCTTCTGCAAAAAACATACAAGGTTCAAGAGGAGACTGAGAGGTACAAGCCTGGCCCTCTGAGTCAACCTGGGAAGTGATGCCTTATTTTTTGACTTGTCAGGATATCCTTCTAACCCCCTAACTCTCCCTCTCCTGGTTAAAAATAGCCTTTGCTCTACTGCAGTTTGGTGGCTCAGTGACCCCTCATTTGTGGCTAGCCATAAGCACACCATAGACCTCCTTGCTTTGGGAAAACAGCTTTCCTGTGATGACAGAAGTCTGAGTCAGGGGTGCTGACGGCAGGGTGATGGGAAGAGGGCGATTCCTGAGAGCATCCAAGCTCAGGACACCTCTGGGGCGGGCATCACAGCCAAATCTGCAAGGCGCCCCACCCCATCTCATCACACCCTGGGAACCCTTTGGGCATCTCCTCTATAGAGGCCACTTTAAAAAGAGTTGGAGCAAGTTCTGACCCCCACTCCACGAGCCAGGGGATCCCTGCTCCCTTGCAAGTTTGTTCTTTCTGCTTCTTTACCTGCAGTGATGCTTCTCCTGAGACCCCAGGCTGCTACCTGGCTGGCTGTCCAGGGGCAGGAGCTGTCCTTCTCTATCCTGGCCCCAGCCTCATCTCTAACTTGGGTGAGGGGATTGGAATAGCTCATGTCAGAGGTTCCTATGACCACCTGCTGGTCCTGGGTGGAGTCTGTCTTGGTCTGTACTTAATGTCTCAAACCCTTGTACCTCTGAAAGGACCTCTCTTGTAGGATGGTTTGAGGATTCAAGCAGACAATGCAGAGAAAGGGAACAGCATAGTCTTGGTAGAGCAAGCTTGCCATAGATAACTGAGCCTTTTCATTATTATTTTTTATTTTTCAATTTTTGAGACAGAGTCTCACTCTTGCTCAGGCTGGAGGGTAGTGGTGTGATCTCGGCTCACTGCAACCTCTGCTTCCCAGGTTCAAGCAATTCTTGTGTCTCAGCCTCCTGAGTAGCTGGGATTATAGGTGCCCGCCACCATGCCCAGCTAATTTTTGTATTTTAGTAGAGATGGGGTTTTGCCATGTTGGCCAGGCTGGTCTCCAACTCCTGAGCTCAAGCAGTCTGCCCACCTCAGCCGCCCAGAGTGCTGGGAGCCACTGCGCCCAGCCCCTTTTCATTATTATTACAGTTATAAAGCGATGCTCTCCTAACAAAACAGGTTTATTTCTTGCCCCCTCCTCCCGGGTTAGGTTTCTGAATTTAAGCAGAGATGGCAAACACATGGTCCCACAAGTCATGCCCAGCCCATGGATGTGTTTACGAGGTGTTATTCTGCACAATTGCTTCACAACGTGAAGTAGTTGTCACAGGTATGTAGGGTACAGCTTTAGCTGCTGATCTGGAGACCCCAAACAACAGCAGAGAGATAAGTTTGTAGTTCTCCCCCAGAGCAATTCCAGGATAAGCAGGTGGATATACGGCTCTGTGGGTGGGGACCCAGGCTCCCTTCCTCTTGTTGCTCTTCTTCCTTCCAGAATGTTCCCTACCAGAAGGTCCACAGTGCCTTCACCATCAGGTCAGCCAGGTCTGGATTCAACTGGCAAGAAGAGAAGAGGGGAGGGTGTGACCCTCCTTCTCACGGTCCAGCCTGGCCATTGCCCACATCTGCTCACAGTTTATTGGCCCAAGCTGATCACTTGGCCACATGTAGTTGCTGGAGACGTAGCTTATTCAGGGTGGCTGCAGCCCAGCTCAAACCCAGAGGTACCATTGTCAAGGAAGAAGGAGCTAATCAATTTGGGGGAGAATGTGTCAGTGGTCTCTGACACATTGACATTTAAAAAGCAGGAGATTTGAGGTGTGTGTTGAAATCCTGGTGCACATGGAGGATGCTAAGTGCTGAGTGCCTCTATGTGCCAGGCCCACATGGAGACTCCTTGTTTAATCCTGGAATCAGCCATATGCAGGAAGTTCTGTATCATCCCCAGCCACACATGAGGAAACAGAGGTTTAGCAGAGTCCTGCAACATGCCCCAAACCACAGCTAGGAAGTGGAAGAGTTGGTTCTGCCCCAGGCCTGACTCCAAAGCCTGTGTTTTCCTCTCTGCCCTCATTCTACATACTCGGCAGGTTGGGCTCCTGTATTTCCCAAGAAGCTGAATGTGAACTGCCGTGGCTCTTTCCTTCCCATCTTCCTTTCTAGACAGACTCCAGAAGTAAAATCATAGCAACAAACAATATTTCCTGAGTGTCACTAAGGTCCAGGCCCTAACTATGCTGAGAGGTCAATGAATGCTATCACATGACCAAGCTCATGATTCCCATTTCACAGATGAAGAAACTGAGGTTCTTAGGGCCAAGTAGTCAGTATGCAGTGTTACACAGCTGCTCCAAAGACCATAGAGCCAGCTGAAATTTTTCTTTCAGATGTCAACTGCTATCAGTGGGTCTCAACTTGTTTAGTCACCCCATCATACGTCATCCATCTATTTATCCATCCACTCACCATTCATCCACCCACCCACCCATCCATCCATCCACCATTCCACCTGTCCACCCATCTACTTATCCACCCATCCATCCACCCACCCATCCATGTGCCTACCTATTCATCCATCTGCCTACCTATTCATCCATCTGCCTACCCATCCACCCAACAACCCATCCATCCATCCATCCATCCATCCACCCATCCACCCATCCATCCACCCATCCATCCATCCACCCATCCACCCACCCATCCATCCACCCATCACCCCATCCACCCATCCATCTACCATCAACCCATCCATCCATCCACCCACCTATCCACCCACCCAGCCACTCATTCACCCACCTGTCTATTCATCCACCCACCCACCTATTTATCCATCCATCCATCCATCCATCCATCCATCCATCCATCCATCCATTTATCCACCAGTTCATCCACCCATCTATCTACCCACCCATCATCCATCCATCTATCTATCTATCTATCTATCTATCTATCTATCTATCTATCTATCCATCCATCCATCCATCCATCCATCCATCCATCCATCCATCCAGTAAATATTTATGTTCCAGGTAACATTCTAGGAGCAGGGGAGACAGCAGCAAACAAGAGACAAAAATCCCTGATCTGCCAGAGCTGACTTTCTACAGGGAGACAAATAAATACAAGTTAGGTCATGATGGGTGCTAAAAAGGATAAAGCACTTAGGGAAAGAGCAGGGGTTAGCGAAGTGGGGTGTCAGTGAGCAGATGCTGAACGAGAGAAAAGAAGGAACCATATGCACACCTAGGAGAACTATTCTGGGCAGAGGCACCAGCAAGCACAAAGCCCCAGGTGCGAATGTGCCAGGTTTGCTCGAGGATTGCTCAGGGAGGCAGATAGCAGGAGGGGATGAGGTTAGGCAGGCCATGAGGCAGGATCCTGTTGGGCTTGTGACCATGCGGCATTTCTTTGGGTATTCCTCCAAGGAGGTGAGGAGCCATGGAGGGTTTTGACATCCCAACTGTCCCTTTAATATGCCACCCTCCCCTTGGAGTTCAGGCAGTGTCCGCATCACCCCACCTTTCACCCTTGCCCCTGCAGAAAAAAGCCAGGCAGCTGGATGGGGAGTTTTCCTCCCTGGTTGCTCACACTCTGGGAGGGATGTCACTGGCTGATGGGGGAACAGGAGCCTCACTCACTGTTGTGGGCTGCCAGGGCAGCTGTGATTCTCTAATACAAGCCCAGTTGCAGCCCGGGCGTGATGGCTCATACCTGTAATCCCAATACTTTGGGAGGCTGAAGCCGAAGGATCACTTTAGCTCAGGAGTTCAAGACCAGCCTGGGCAACATAGCAAGATCTCATCTCTATTTTAAAAAATCAAAAAAATTAGCTAGGCATGGTAGCATACGCCTGTAGTCCCAGCTACTCAGGAAGCTGAGGCTGGAGGTTTGCTTGAGCTCAGGAGGTGGAGGTTGCAGTGAGCCGTGATCATACCACTATACACCAGCCTGTGTGACAGAGCAAGAAAGCGAGACCCTGTCTCAAACAAAACAAAACAAAACAAAAAAAACCCCAAAAACCAAACAAAAAAAACCCCCACAAAACCAAACCCAGTCGCAGGCTGTCTCTGTGCCCAAGATGACTCACCCATGTAAGCAGAGGACTCACAGAGGTCTTCACTTGCAACCAGCAAGGTAAGTCAGAGGGGATTCCATCCCCAGCCTGCAGGTCCCTGCCCCTGCTTCCCAACCCTTGCCTTCTAAGGCTGAGACTAGGGACGGCCTCAGGACGAGGGGTGGGGTGGGGGCAGAGATAAGGCTCAACATCTCCTTTAATTCTCACAACAAACCTTGCAGAAAGCCCCAGTGTCATCCCCATTTTACAGATGGGGAAACTGAGGCTTGAGGTTTAGCTGGTGAAGTATCATGCCCAACACCAGCTATGGAGTAAGTGATGAAGGTGGGATTTGCAAACAGGGGCGGCAGCTACATGACCAAGGCTCTCACCAAGGCAACGGAAATGGAGTCACCCCCAATCACTCCCCACCATTGAACACCGGCTGGATCCAACACAGGACTCACCCCTGCGAGCCATCTCATTTGATCCTCACTACAAGCCCATGAGGTATGTGAGCTGCCATCATTCCCACTTTACAGATGAGGAAACTGAGATCCTGAGAGGCTAAAAGAACTTGCTCAATGTCACCCAGCTGGCAGGTGGCAGCCCCAGCACTTGCACCCCCACGGGGTCTCAGAGCTCATGATCTACTCCGGTGCAAGATTTGTTCTATGTGGCTTTGAATTTCATATGTATTTTACTTCCTGCTTAAGTGTGGCTGAAGGAAGCACATGGTACATTTCCACTGATGGGAAAGGCTGGGATGGACCCTTAATTTCGAAGAGGGCTTCCTCAATCAGATGTCAGTGTCAGCTTCCTGACATGCAGCTCCCCAGACAAGGCTGTGATGTGAACACAAGACAGCGAACCCTCCAGGACAGGAACCATGACCTTTTTATGGCCCCTACTCAGTAAACCAATAAATGAAATTTAATATTGATCAAATGCCTACTCTGTGCTAGGAACTCTGCCAGACAGCGGGGACGTGGAGATGAATGAATTGAACCTAGCTTCTAACCCCATGGTGGGTCCACTGGGCAAAAAGATGACTGGGCGCATGGAGACCATGAAGGCTATGAAGGGAACATGTAAGGTGAGACAGTGGCTCATCGAGATCATTCCACCCAGGAAGCCCCTCTGGGGAGGGGACATTTGAAGATGAGACCTGAGTGACAAGAGGACACAGACGAGGCTTCTTTCTTTTTGCGTCTCCAATGCTAAGCACATGCCTGGCCCCAAGTGGGTCACCATCAACATCACCACCCCCATCACAGCTCCCATGCTGGTGGCTAGTGGGTGCCTTCTATCCATTTACTTGTTCAGAGTATTTATGTCCATTTTACAGAGAGAGAAAACTGAGGTTACAGGAGGCACTATGTGTCACCCACGGTCCCTGGCAGAGCTGGCGTTTAAACTCACATTCAAGTGGTGCCAAAGCCAAGCTCCTCCCCCAACACATCCTGCTCATTTGCTGAAAGACCACACTAGAGACAGTAAATTCCACAAGTCCCACCCCACCTGTCACCAGAGGGTGACATCATCCTACTACGGGTCTGGGCAGGTGGCAAGGTTACCTGTCATTTCCTTCCTGATCACTGAGGGCCACCAGGCACCAGGCTGCCCTCCAGGGCATGGTACTCCACCTTGTCCTCAGGCGTGGGCACTAGAAGACCCTGGAAGGTTCTGTCAGCACCAGCCCTGACCCAGGCCCTGGAAAGGCCACCGGCTACCCCTTGCCCTAGCTCCCTACTCCCCACCTCCAGCTCCATAGCTGAGGAGTCTTTGGGGGCTGTCCCTGCAGGGAACACCTCAGGGCCAACTGGTGCAGGGTGCCCCACGCCATGGCTCCCGACTGTTCCAACAGGAAAACCAGCCATGCGTTCCACCCCTGTGGTCATAAATGTCACCCCTGGAGATTAGCTGGGCTTCGTGCTCCTGAACTCAGCCTCTTTAAGGAGCACGAGGAAGGACTGAGTCACGGCCCCCAGCCCTTTCTAAATTGGACTCAAAATAAAAAAATAAATGAGAGAAGGAAAGGGCATGATTGTTTTTGAGAGCAGAAAAATGAGCTTTCTTTGTGCTTGCACGCCTCCAGAGTGACCCAAGAGAGTGAGCTCAGGGCAGCCCCATGCAAACCCCCGTCAACTTCACCTTCAAGGTGAAGACAGGAGCCAAAGGAAATATTGTGATAGAGCCTAAGGTACTGCTGATGCCTGCCTGGCAACTTGATTCACTGAAACTGAGTGCAAACAAATCTCACAGCTCCTTTCTCTCTGCAAATGTGGGTGTGGGAGGCAGGGCCTGGGCTCAGAGTCACCCCCGCCCTCGCCAAGCACAGCTCTGTGCTCCTGCTCATTGCATCTCTTGTTTCTTTCTGTAGAGTACACAGGACTCGCTCCGGAACTTGCATGGCCCACTGTGAAAGGAAAATGCAGGGCCCCTGTTTGCAAAGCAGGACAAAAAGCACCACTGAAAATACTAACGTAAATGTTTTTCTTTTTGCTTTCTTCTGTGGGCCCTCTTTTGAGATGCAGTTCTGGTGCTTTTAAAAATTTGCTATTTATCATTGTTTGAAGCAAAAAAACATTTAAAATATTTTAAATTACCAGCATGAATTTTTATATTATGCAATCCCCATTTCGAATAGAAGCCTATGAGCATGGAGTCCATCAGCAGCATCACTGACGCTTCAGCATTTGTGTTTTGGAGCTTGCATACAGGAACCTATGTTGTTCTTGCCAGGGTAGTGGAAACGTCACACAAAACCCTCTCCATTGTTTTTATTTCACTCCTTGAGACATGCGCATTTATACCTACATTGCCTCCGGCTTACTGATGAATAAAGAAGAGTTGAAAGGAGAAGGAGCCCTGGTCACTCTGTCTTTCCCCTTCCTTCCAAGTCATTGCGTGTAGTAATAAATGGTTGACCACTACAGGGAAGTCCCACATGTAAGAAAGCGTTCCTGGGCCATGCATGTTTCTTTCTGCCTTGACAGCAAGTGAGTGGTTCTCAGAGAGAGCACAGCTTTCAGAGCTGCCAGCATCTCTTCCTACTCAGTCACACATGGGACGTTCACCTTGTATTTGCTCTTAGTCTCGCCGAACTCACACAGAACTCTGAAATCATGGGGCACAGTGAAAATAGTATCCTGGGCTGGGCGTGGTGACTCATGCCTGTAATCCCAGCACTTTGGGAGGCTGAGGTGGGTGAATCACAAGGTCAAGAGATCGAGACCATCCTGCCCAACATGGTGAAACCCTGTCTCTACTAAAAATACAAAAATTATCCGGGCGGGGTGGCATGTGCCTGTAGTCCCAGCTACTTGGGAGGCTGAGGCAGGAGAATTGCTTGAACCTGGGAGGTGGAGATTGCAGTGAGCCAAGATCAAGCCACTGCCCTCCAGCCTGGAGACAGAGCGATACTCTCTATCAAAAGAAAAAAAACAAAACAAAAACAAAAACAAAAAAATACACACAAAAAAAACAGTGTCCTGTGCCTGTCTTCTCTGCTCAGGCCCATGCTCCCTTATCCCATCAGACTCTACTCATAAAACCTAAATTCAAAGACAAAATCATTAAGAATTTTAGGATAGCAAAAGCAGAGTATGAAACTAAGTTCAAAGTTCTTCTGAGCACAAGGTCCTGCGCAATTGCACAAGGTGCCCACCCGTAAATCTGATCCTGATACAAACATGTTTATTTTTCTTACTCAACGTATGTAACATTGTAGAAAAATTAGGACTCACCAACAAGCCAAGTGCAAAAGTGACAGTTAACCGCCGAGCCATGACTGCCATTAACATTGGCTCTTGGATGGGGGTGGTGGCTCACACCTGTAATCCCAGCACTTTGGGAGGCAGAGGGGGGTGAACCACTTGAGCCCAGGAGTTCGAGACCAGCCTGGCCAATATGGCAAAACCCCATCTCTACAAAAAAATACAAAAAATTATCCAGGCGTGGTGGTGTGTGCCTGTAATCCCAGCTACTCAGGAGGCCCAGGCATGAGAATTGCTTGAACCAGGAAGGCAGAGGTTGTGGTGAGCCAAGATCCTGCCACTGCACTCCAGCCTAGACGACAGAGCGAGACTTTGTCTCAGAAAAAAAAAAAAAAAGAAAAAGAAAAAGAAAAAAAGAAAAACATCGGCTATGTAACTTTCGTGATGGTTCTTGAGGGCTCTGTCACAAGATTGCTTCTCAAAATCCTTGATTGACTTCTCCAGTGGCTTCCTCAAATGCTCCTTACTGGGGGAACAGGCCCTGATGATCCCTCTCCCATCCACACCACCCTCCGTCCCCACCCCTTGTTCACCGTGCCCTAGGCACCAGGTTTTCCTGATTCCATCTCTGGTGTTTTTTTTTTTTTTTTTTTTTTTAGACATAGTCTCATTCTGTCACCCAGGTTGGAGTACAGTGGCGAGATCTCAGCTCACTGCAACCTCCAGCTCCCAGGTTCAGGCAATTCTCTTGCCTTAGCCTCCCAAGTAGCTGGAATTACAGGTGCGTACCACCACGCCCAGATAATTTTTGTATTTTTAGTAGAGACGGGGCTTCAACATGTTGGCCGGGCTCATCTCAAACTCCTGACCTCAGGTAATCCACCTGCCACCTCTGCCTCCCAAAGTGCTGGGATTACAGGTGGGAGTCACCGCATCTGGCTCCTGATTCCATCTTT
The DNA here is from genome assembly GCF_024542745.1 of Macaca thibetana thibetana. Taxonomy (NCBI): domain Eukaryota; kingdom Metazoa; phylum Chordata; class Mammalia; order Primates; family Cercopithecidae; genus Macaca; species Macaca thibetana. The sequence goes on from NC_065587.1 coordinate 48,549,710, forward strand.
GTATCTGCACTTCCCCATGCCTGGGATCCTCATCCACAAGCTCTTCCTGTAACTGCCTCTTCAGCTGCAGGCCCCAGCTCAAATGCCACCAACTCTGGGAGCCTTTTCTGACCTATCATTGCCTCCCTGCTCTTCTTCTTCATCTGCAGGACCAATAACTCTCCCCAGGGCTGCACCTGCTGCCCGTGGGCTTCAGACTGGGCTTCTGAACTAATTATTGATGCAGGATTGGGTTATCATGAATGGCTTATACTAGAGTGGGCAAACTCCTGCCTGCTGGCCAAATCCGGCCCACAGCCTGATTTTGTAAGTAAAGTTTTATTGGAATCATTTTTATATATAACCAGTGGCTGCTTGTCTGCCTCAATAGCAGATGATTCGTTGTGAGAGACACTGCATGGCCCGCAAAGCCTAAAATATTTACTATCTGGCCTTTTGTATAAAACGCGTGCTGGCTGGGTGCTGTGGCTCATGGCTGTGATCCCAGCACTTTGGGAGGCTGAGGTGGGTGGATCGCTTGAGCTCAGGAGTTGGAGACCAGCCTGGGCAACAGGGAAAAACCCCGTCTATACCAAAAATACAAAAACTTAGCCCAGCGTGGTGGCTCATGCCTGTGGTCCTCAGGAGGCTGAGGTGGAAGGATCACTTGAACTCAGGAGGCAGAAGTTGCAGTGAGCTGAGATTGCACCACTCCAGCCTGGGCGACAAAGTGAGACCCCCCATCTCAAAAAGAAAAAAAAAAAAAGTGTGCTGACTCGTGACTTAGACTAGGTAGAGCCTACCCTCGGAGCAGAGGATGGGGACAGCTCCTCTTGCGTCTCATGGCTACCTCAGAAAGGGAAAGAAATCCAAAGACAACTGGGTGTCCAGACGAAGGAGGAAGAGGGAGTGAATGCTGACCAGTCAACCAATAATCACCGTAAACACAAGCATGCAATCAACATAAAGCCAGCTCCACTCTAAGGCGGTGCTGTGACTTAGCAAATCCCATAAGATTTAACATCTAGATTGCTTCTAAATGTTTGCCATTGTATATACAGTTGGCCCTTCGTATCCACAGGTTCTACAACTACAGATTCAACCAACCAATATTTGGTTGGTTTCAACTAACTTTTGGAAATAGAAAAAAAAAATACAGCCATAAAAAATAATACAAATAAAAAACAATACAGTATAACTATGTACATAGCATTTACATTATATTAGGTATTATAAGTAATCTAGAGATGATTTAAACTATTCAGGAGGATGTGCTTAGGTTATATGCAAATTTTATATCAGGAAATTGAGCATCCTCAGATTTGGTATCCATGCGAGTCCTGGAACCAATCTGCCTTGGATACCAAGGGATGGCGGCACTCCTGTAATATATATCTTATGCATACATCTCTGAAACTGGCCACTTCCTTAGGCCCCACCTTTTTTTTTCTTTTTTTTTTTTTACTTGGGGGCCTGAGCTGTTCCTCCACAGCATTGACCTCCCATCATTTTCCAGGGTGGGTAGGGAGATAAGTCTCGCCTTATTTTTCAAGATGAGTGTGAGGGTACCTGTTGAGATGCTATGGGGACAGGCTTCCTTGCAGCCCTTTTGTTGGTTGTGGCAGCTTCACCTCACACTTGAAAGGCTAGCTTTATTGCCACGCTTTTGCACCAAGGAAATGGAGGCTCAGAGATACCCAGTCATTTGCCCGAGGTCACATAGCCAGCCAGTAACAGAGCAGGGCATAGAATCCTGTGCACTTCCCCACACTGTCATTCATCCTGGGCTGTGGGGGAGGGACACTGTTGCATTGCTGGATTGTCTGGGAGCTTCTGGGATAATTTTAGAGGGTTAAAAACATTCCGAACACAAAACTCCTCACACACATGCTGGATGGTGCCGTGAGCTTCTTAACCAGGAGCTACATTTCAACCTGCACTTGGAAAGAAAACTTTGTGCCTTTCCCAGGGAGAAGGAATCTGCTCCTCAAATCAAACTCATTCCTGCTAAGATGCAAAGGACAGGTCAGAGCTGTTCTCCCAAAGGCTGCCCCAGAAAGGCAGTAGAGGGAAGGAATTGGGGAGAGCCCAAAGGCACTGGGGTGGGACAGAGACAGCCAGGCCCCAAAGATGCACGATCCCCTCTTCCCAGCACAGTCTACAGGCCTCTGATGAGTTCTTTCTCCATCCCCTGCTGGCCGGAAACTCTTTAATTAGTGGCCCTGGCAAAGCCACTTCAACTGCTGCCTCAGTTTCTCCTCCTTACAAATCCACTTAAAAAATTTGGTGGTACTTCCCACAGGATCTACAGGGCTGTGTTGGGGACCCAGCCTTGCCTACGGAGCTTGCCAAATGAAAGTCATCTAGGCTGCCTTCAGGGTTTAGTCTACATCTGGGTATCAGCTTTACTATGATTTCTTTTCACTTACATAAATGTCCTTTAAAGGAAACTTAAAAATCATTACCATTAATAATAAATTAATCCACCTGCCTCAGCCTCCCAAAGTGCTGGGATTACAGGCATGAGTCACCGTGCTACTTGGGAGGCTGAGGCAGGAGAATTGCTTGAACCTAGGAGGTGGAGTTTACAGTGAGCTGAGATCGCGCCACTGCACTCCAGCCTGGGCGACAGAGCTAGACTCCGTCTAAAAATAAATAAAAATAATAAATTAGCACCATTTTGCAAATAAAGAAGGCACCCATAAAAATATGTAACTATTACACTAAATGCATTTCCCATCTACCCTTGCTGTCCGGTGTGGTCATGTGTCTAATTCTGGCATCTCCCTGTGCCTTGAAGGGCCACTCCCAATTTCCTGACTGTAGCTTGCAGTGGGCAGGGGCATGCCTTTCCTCTAGGCTGCTTTATCAGGGTGAGGCTGGTTTGTTGTTCACCAGCTGTTTTTTGTGTCTCTATCTCACCAGGTTCAAAGCTTGAAGACAGCGTGTTTCAAATTGCAACCACAAATACCATCGTCTTCCACCATGTCTAGCCACCACCCCATGAAGGCAGCAGTCCTTACTCAGCCTAGTTTTTTTTTTTGTTGGAGACAGAATCTCGCTCTGTTGCCGAGGCCGGAATGCAGTGCTGTGATATCGGCTCACCGCAACCTCCATCTCCCAGGTTCAAGCAATTCTTCTGCCTCAGCCTCCCGAGTAGCCGGAACTACAGGCGCCCACCACCATGCCCGGCTAATTTTCGGTATTTTAGTAGAGACAACAGGGTTTTGCCATGTTGCCCAGGGTGGTCTTGAACTCCTGAGCTCAGGCAATCTGCCCACTTCGGCCTCCCAAAGTGCTGGGATAACAGGCATGAGCCACCACACCTGGCCCCCACTCAGTCTAATATTAATAACAACAAAACAATTGATATTTATTTCTTGATTACTCCCTTCCAATCCCTGGCTGATCTCTTCCCATGCATGGTTTAGTTTAATCCTGAGAGGTAGGCATTAGTAACTCCATGCTGCAGATGAAGAAAGTCAGGCACAGAGAGGTTAAGTAAGTTGCCCAAGGTCACACAGTTAACAAGGTTCAACTCAAGATTATCTGAGACCAACACTCTTAACAAGGACGCTATTTTGCCTTCCCAAAATAGCAACAGCTACCATTTATGGGAAAGGACACAGATTTGGGGAGGTGAGGTGATAGGTACCCGCTTCTCCATGATGCAAAACTATCAAGGGGCAGCTCTCATCAGCTCATGAACTTTCCAACATGCTGACCTCTGAATCCAACTGTTACCTTCACCCCCAGGGCCATGGCTTACTCATGAGGCTGTAGAATAATGGTCACATTTGTCCACTTCCTGAACCTGGCAGACCCACTTCCAGGGGCAGAGGCTTCTGTCTTTGGGAGAAGTGGTCAGGCTAAGGAGACAGCTTCAGATTCTCCAACTTGGCAGTGACCTTTGGGATAGTCTGCTAGTCCCCACTCTCTTATTACATCTCAAATTCCATCACTATCCGGGGTCTGGGCCCTAAGGCTGTTTATCTAATTTGGGTGTCAGCCAATGACCATCCAGGAGCTAAATCCGGTCCACTGCAGGTTTTTGTACCACCCGTGAACTAAAAATGGTTTTTACATTTTTAAGTAGTTGAAAAAATAAAAAGAAGAGTAATATTTTATGACAGAAGCACACTACATGAATTCTTGACGGCCTCTGCTAATAGAATATGGCAGAAGTGCCAGAGTGATGTCTGAGGCTACACGGCTTCTGCAGGTTTCTTTTGGGACACATGTCTTTGAACCCCTGAGCTGTGATGTCAGAAACCCAGCCATCCTTAAACCACCATGCCGCACAATCCATGAAGACAAATCACCAAGAGATGAAAAGAAATGCCTGAGGAGCTCCAGCTGTTTGAGCTCAAAGCTAGCATCATCATCAACACCTGCCTCAGCATCTGTATCAGTATCAATACCTGCTTCAGCACCTGCATCAGCATCAACACCTGCATCCACATCTGCACCAACATCTGCACCATCAATACGTGTATCAGCATCAGCACCTGCATCAGCAACACCTGCTTCAACATCTGCATCAACATCTGCACCAACATCAATACCTGCATCAGCTTCAGCACCTGCATCAGCATCAATACCTGCATCCACATCTGCATCAACATCTGCACCAACATCAATACCTGATCAGCACCTGCATCAGCATCAACACCTGTTTCAACATCTGCATCAACATCTGCACCAACATCAATACCTGCATCAGCTTCAGCACCTGCATCAGCATCAACACCTGCATCCACATCTGCATCAACATCTGCACCAACATCAATACCTGTTCAGCATCAGCACCTGCATCAGCATCAACACCTGCATTAGCATCTGTATCAGCACCAATACCTGCTTCAGCACCTGCACCATCAATACCTGCATCCACATCTGTATCAGTACCCACACCTGCTTCAGCATCTGCATCAGCACCTGCATCAGTATCAACACCTGCATCAGCATCTGTATCAGCACCAACACCTGCTTCAGCACCTGCATCAACACCTGCATCCACATCTGCATCAACATCTGCACCATCAATACCTGTTCAGCATCAGCACCTGCATCAGCATCAACACCTGCATCAGCATCTGTATCAGCACCAACACCTGCTTCAGCACCTACACCATCAATACCTGCATCCACATCTGTATCAGTACCCATACCTGCTTCAGCACCTGCATCAGTATCAACACCTGCATCAGCATCTGTATCAGCACCAATACCTGCTTCAGCACCTGCACCATCAATACCTGCATCCACATCTGCATCAACATCTGCACCAACATCAATACCTGTTCAGCATCAGCACCTGCATCAGCATCAACACCTGCATCAGCATCTGTATCAGCACCAACACCTGCTTCAGCACCTGCACCATCAATACCTGCATCCACATCTGTATCAGTACCCATACCTGCTTCAGCACCTGCATCAGCACCTGCATCAGTATCAACACTTGCATCAGCATCTGTATCAGCACCAACACCTGCTTCAGCACCTGCATCAGCATCAGCACCTGCATCAGCATCACTACCGGCATCAGCATCTGCGCCTGCATCAACACCTGCTTCAGCATCAGTACCTGCCTCAGCATCAGCACCTGCTTTAACATCAGCAGCTGTATCAGCATCAGTATCTGCATCACCACCTGCTTCAGCATTTGCACCTGCATCTGCATCAGTGTCTGCCTCAGCATCAGCACCAGCACCTGCCAGCATCTGCATCATTATCTGCATCAGCCCCTGCCTCAGCATCAGCACCTGTATCAGCACCTGCATCAGCATCTGCATCATTATCTGCATCACCATCATCATTTGTATTGGCATCAGCATCATCTGTGAGTGAGCAAGCCTTCGGGGATTTTGGTTGCCAGCTTTTCTGCAAGCCACCCTAGCTGACACCACATAAAGTCAGACATAAGCTGTTCCTGCCAAGCCTTGCCCAGACTGCATATTTGTGAGATGAATAAACAATGGCTGTTTTTTAAGCCCCTAAATGTTAAATGATGTGTTCAAGGTTGCTAGCTCATAAGTGTCAGAGCTCTTGCTTAAACTCCAGCTCTGTCTGATGCCAAAGCCTCTGGAGTTTGCAGTACAAAGGCTTAATGAGATGATGAGCACTGAGTGCTCAATGAATGGGGGCTGTATTCATTGCTGTGGTCATTACTAATATTGTAAGAAGTTATCCCAGGCCCCCCGACAATTTAGTGGTGACTGGGTCTTCCATCTGGGCCCCCTGATTCTCAGCCCAGTGCTCTTCCCTCTCACTCCATTACCAAAGAAAAGTGAGAGGAGTTGATTGTGGGCACTTCAGGCAGGGGCTGGCACATGGACAGCTCCATCGATGTCAGCTGCCATTATGGCTTGGCATGAGTTAACATAGGGACAGGGGTCTACCTGCCTCCTGGCCCTCTGCTTCTGCTTCTACCTGGCCTTGTCTCCACACACCAATAAAATTTATTCTCATAGATGAATCCAGTGACTACTGGTCGCCACAGACCTAGGACCAGCCAAGACCCAGCTGGCAGCTCAGGGTCTTCCCCAAGAAGTAGATCTCACCCCAGCAAGGTCAGCTCACAGGACCAGATGCCTCTTCACATTTGGTGGAGGCAGCCGACATCTACCAAGTATATGTTTCACTCCTAGGACAGAAACACTCTGGGACTCAGAGGTTGGAAGCTCTGCCAGCAGGAACCAGGCCCTGGAGCCTCTATGACTCATCCTTTCCCCAAGGTCAATCGTTGTTTTGAAGGTCAACAGTCCCCAGAGCTCTGGAAGTCATGCCTTTAGTGGGTCAAGTTTGCAAGTACACTTTCTGGTCCCCTTTCCTTGTCTGCACCCCTCCACAGCCTTTATCTGAACTTCCCCCTAGTGTGTCCTGTGCTTTTATAAATAATAGTCCTGCGATGTTTGGTTTTAAATTCTGGAGAAGTCAGCCCTCATCTCTTCCCCACCCAGAGATGCCCTCGGGGCCATGGGTTAGTCACAGGCATCTGGAGTTACATAACCCAGGGCTGGTACCAAAGTGGGCGTCTGGCTGGGAAGCTCCTTCCCGGCCCGTTCTAGTGTTGTGTGAGTCAGGCCTGTGCAGAAACACCCTGTGTCAATCTGCAGCACTGCCCACAAAGAGTCAGGCTTCAGAGAAGGGCCTGAAGCTCCACGTGAGTCCAAACTCCGGAGCCTCAAGCTAGAGAAGTGATGCCAATCATCAGGCCGCCACTCCTACCTCCAGCAGGTAGGAGCCCCCGAGGAGGGCAGTGTTTCAATAGCAATTCTGGACTCCATGCCATTCCCTGAGTGGGTTGGGATGATAGTGTATGAAAGTGTGGCCCCCTCCAGGCCACCGGCATCAGAACCAAGTGGAGATCTTGTTAAAAATGCATGTTTCCAAGTCCAAACCCAGACCTCGTAAATCCGGCTCTCAGGATTGTGCATTCTCAGTAAGTGGCCCTGGTGATTCTTAAGCAGTAAGTGTCAGAGCCAGGGGTCTAGGATGCTGAAGGTCCAGTGCAGCCACTAAGCACCTCCTCAGTGCCCCTCGGTGAACACTTCTTAGGGGCCTACTATGGGCCAGGCACTGCCCAGACCCCAGGGGAGTCAAAAAAAGAAAACAAAACTTAAAAAACAAAACAACAACAACAAAATCAAATAAAAACAGAGAAAGCCCCACCTTTGTGCAAATTTAGAGATTGTGAGAGCCTTTCTCAGTGTTAGGAAAACAGATGACGAAAAGCAATCAAAGGATATGATTATTTCAGAGAAGATTAAGTGCTGGGAGGAAAATGAGGCAGGATGATGGGGCACCATGGGTGGCATGGGGACATTTTAGACAATGGGGAAGGCAGGCCTATCCGAGGAAGGGGTGGGGGACAGAGGCCTGAGCCTAGCAGTCAGGCGCAGGAAGAGGTGGGAGAAGTTCAGGCATGGGAGATGCTTCACACCCAGCGCCTCCTTGACCCTCACATCCCTGCACAGGAGTTATAGGGATTTCCCCATCCCCTTTGCACAAACTGCCTCCTCCTCCTATAATCTCCATCTCAATTAATGGCAACTCCATCTTTTCAGCTTGTATCTGTTTCCTCATTAGGGCTGCGGGAACAAGGAACAATCTGGGTGACTTAAAACAACAGAGATGCATCCTCTTCCAGTCCTGGAGGCCCAAATCTGGTATCAATGTGTTAGCAGAGTGGGTCCCTCCTGGGGCCTCTGAGGGAGAACCGATTCCTTGCCTCTCTCCAGCATGCCTTGTTGCCGGCAGCTCCTGGGGTTCCTTGGCTTGCAGCCGCATCACTCCAATCTCTGCCTCCATCTTCTCTTGGCCTTCCCCTCCGTGTGTCTCTGTGTCCTCTCCTTTTCTTATAAGAACACCTATCATTGGATTTCAGGGCCGCCCCACATCCAGGATAGTCTTATCTTGAAATCCTTAACTTAGTTACATCTGCAAAGATCCCTTTTCCAAACAAGGTTGCCTTGCAACTTCCAGGTGTTGTGACTTGGGCATATTTCTGGGGGGCTGCTAGCCAGACCACACTACCGTTGCTCAGGCCAAAACACTTGGAGTCACCTCTGATGCCATTCTCTCTCATCCTCCACCTCTAATCTCTCAGTGTAATGGTCCGTTTTCACACTGTTGACAAAGACATACCCGAGACTGGGCAATTTACAAAAGAAAGAGGTTTAATTGGACTTACGGTTCCATGTGGCTGGGGAGGCTTCATAATCATAGTGGAAGGCAAGGAGGAGCAAGTCACATCTTACATGGATGGTGGCAGGCAAAGAGAGAGATTGGGCAGGAAAACTCCTGTTTTAAAGCCATCAGATGTCATGAGACTTATTCACTATCACGAGAACAGCACAGCAAAGACCCATCACCATGATTCAATCGTCTCCCACGGGGTCCCTCCCACAATACATGGGAATTATGAGAGCTACGAGATGAGATTTGGGTGGGGACACAGCACTAAACCATATAAATCAGCAAATCCTATGGGCCCAGCTTCAAAATATACCAAGAATCCAACCACTGCTCCCCTTCTCTGCCATAACCCCTCTGAACCCACTGCCATCCTCTCCCACCTGGGCTATTGGAGTGCCCTGCTCACTGGGCTCCCTATCTCCACCCTGGCCCCCCACAGTCCATTCTCCACCCAACAGCAGAGGGAACCTGTTAAAACCAAGTCAGGTCATGTCTCTCCTCTGTTCAAAACTTTCAATAGCTTCTCATTTCAGTAGACTAGAACCCAAGTCCAGAAGGGTCTGGTCTGTCCCCCAACCTCATGACTCCTCCTTCCTCCTCACCCCGTTCCAGCCACACTGGCCTCCTTGCTGGCCTTTGAACACACCAGACCTTTTGCCTCCAGGCATTTATGATTACTACCTTTATGTTACTGCCTTCAGGCCTTTATGCTTACTGTTACCTCTGCCTAGATTGCTCTCTCTGGAAGCATCCAAATGGTTTTTGCTCTCACCTCCTTCAATCCCTTCTCTATGAGGCCCAGAACACAAGGAATCTGGGTGAGGAAAGGCATGGTCCAAATCTCCAACAATCTAAAGTGTGGCATGGTTAAGAGCAGTTAAGGGAAGGTAAGATAAAGCATCCACTTGGCCAGTTGTTTGGACCATCCTCCTTCAAATGGTTTGGGTTCGGCAACTTGGACTTGCGTTTGCTTCTCTCTGGGGCAGCCTCACCTCTTGGTTCTGCATGGAACACTATTTGCATAACCACAGGAGATTTCTGTTTTTGTTTTTCAACTTTAGAATCAACCTTTGCTTTCTTTTTAGTGACAGTACAGGATCTGAATGTTATAATTCTCAGTATGGAAATTTCTCATATATATTAGTATTTCTCTTTATTCAATCCAGTTTTGCAAACTTGAGAGAGCACAATGTGCCTGGTATTGTATAAAACACTTTATAGGGATTATCTCATGCCAAACTCCAGAAAATCCCAGAGGTAGGTACCAATGCTGCAGGTGTGCAGACAGGCTAAAGAGGTTAGGGGACTTTCACAAAGCCACATAATTGCCAAGTGGCAGAGCTGGGATTTCAACCCAAGCCTTTGACCTCAGAGCACACAATCTTAACTACTAAGCTACATCATCACTGTTCCCTTTAAGCCAGGGCATCTCAGCCTTGATACTGTTGATATTTTCGGCCAGATAATTATTTGTTGTGGGGGCCTGTCCTCCACGCTGTAGGACAGGGGTGTCCAATCATTTGGCTTCCCTGGGCCACATTGGAAGAAGAATTGTCTTGGGCCACATGTAAAATACACTAACAGTAAGGATAGCTGATAAGTCAAAAAAGAAATCACGAAAAAAATCACATAATTTTCTTTTTTTTTTTTTTTTTTTTGAGATGGAGTCTCGCTCTTGTTGCCCAGGCTGGATTGCATGACGTGATCTCAGCTCACCGCAACCTCCGCCTCTGGGTTCAAGCAATTATCCTGCCTCAGTCCCCCAAGTAGCTGGGATTACAGATGTGCACCACCACACCCGGCTAATTTTGTATATTTTTAGTGGAGATGGGGTTTCTCCATGTTGGTCAGGCTGGTCTCGAACTCCTGACCTCAGGTGATCCGCCTGCCTCAGCCTCCCAAAGTGCTGGGATTACAGGCGTGAGCCACCATGCCTGGCATGTTTTAAGAAAGTTTACAAATTTGTGTTGGGCCACATTCAAAGCTGTCCTGTGCCCATGGGCTGTGGGTTGGACAAGTTTGCAATGGATGTTTAGCACCATCCCTGGCTTCTACCCACTAGATGCCAGTAACACTCCCACCCCATCCCAGCCATGACACTCCCACCCTCATCCCAGCTGTGACACTCCCATCCCCATCCCAGCTGTGACAACCAAAAATGTCTCCAGATATTGCCAAATATCCCTGGGGTGGGAGCAGGGGGGTGGGGAATGGGCTCCAGTTGAAAAGCACTGCTTTGACCCAAGTTCTTTCCTCTGGGAAAGTCCTACTGATGCCTTCTTTCCTATTGTTTATTAGGAAAGAGCTGCTGTTCAACTCCACTGTCTATACCTCTCCATCATGGGATGAACCCAATCATGAGAACATCCAAGGCTGGGCTCCCATGGGAGGAGACCCCACTTCCTCTGAGCCACCCTGCCCTGTAGCCAACCTCTAGTCTTGTAGAAAGAGTGGTGGGGGCTGAGAGTAAGATGAGAGAGGGAAGGCAAGTTGGATGGTGGAATGACTGACAGGTCGCCAATGTCCCCTGTTTCAAAGCAGAGCCTTGAAAAGCTTTTCTATGGTGCAGGTGTGGTCAAGTTGAGCAGATTGTGAGTGAGAAGGACACTGGTTGGGAAGGGTGTCCCCCGGATTCTCAACACCAAAGTGTCACGAGGGTGCAGCTGGATCTGGAGTAGAGCTTGGAGAAGCACTCCTGGGAACACAGGGAGATTGGTCCTTTGGTTTTGCCCAACCACATTTATGACAGGTTGAGTACCCCTTATCTGCGACGCTTGGGATCAGAAGAGTTTCAGATTTCAGATATTTTTGGATTTTGGAATATCTGCATATACATAATGAGATATCTTGGTGACAGCTCCCAAGTCAAAACAGGAAATTCATTTATGTTTCATATATATCTTATACACATAGCAGAGGTAATTGTATATTTCTAATAATTAATATTCTAATAATTATATATTTCTAATAATACACATAGCAGAGGTAATTTTATATTAGCAGAGGCAATTGTGCATTTCTAATAATTTTGTGCATCGAACAAAGTTTGTGTTAAGTACTTGTGTAGAATTTTTCACTTGAGGCATCATGTCAGCATTCAAAAAAAGTTTCAGACTTTGAAGCATTTTCAATTTTTCAAATTTTCAGATTAGGGATTCTCAGCCTGTACCTAAAACCAATAAGTCACTTTTATCCCTAGATTGCAGTCCCTTTGGAAGAAGGGAATTAGTCCCAAATAATGAAGACTCAGCATCAGTGAATGATGGGAGAATCACCAGGGGACTTCTTGATTTCTAATGCTGTGCTGGGTGCTCAGAACTCCTTCCTTCTATTACACAGCATCTCTAAGGGTGACTGATACCAGTGTCAATGTCCAAAGACTACATTTCCCAGCATCCCTTGCAGGTAGGCATGGCCATGTGCCTCTGGTTTGGTCTAAACTACTGACTCTGAGTCTTCATTTCTTGGGACTAACTCCCTTTCTTCCAGAGAGGCTGTGATCTAGGGATCAAGTAACTTATTGGTATTAGGTACAGGCTGAGCATCCCTACTCTGAAAATTTGAAAAATTGAAAATGCTCTAAAACTTTAATGAGGTATGAGAGGAAGGCTCCGTAAAAAGGAGGCTGGGAGGGTCCTTTGGCTCCTCAGTTTATTCTGGCTGCTGGCCGAGAATATGGATGAGATGGCTGGAGCTGCAGCAGCTACCCTGAATTATGAGATAGCCTTGAGAATAGAGATCACATACTGAGGTTGGCAGAACAGAAGGATAGTTGTGTAGACCTCTGATGACAGTTTTATGTGACAGAATAATAAACTTTTATCTTATTTAGGCCATATTTTTTTCTATTCTATTTAGTGAAACCTAATTCTAACAGATGTGACTGGGTATAAATGGAAATCTGAAATGGTACTTGTCAGTCCTCTGAGCCCAAGCCAAGCCATCGCATCCCCTGTGACTTGCACATATATGGCCAGATGGCCTGAAGTAACTGAAGAATCACAAAAGAAGTGCAAATGCCCCGCCTCGCCTTAACCGATGACATTCCACCACAAAAGAAGTGAAAATGGCCAGTCCTTGCCTTAAGCGATGATATTATCTTGTGAAATTCCTTTTCCTGGCTCATCCTGGCTCAAAAAGCTCTCCCACTGAGCACCTTGTGACCCCCACTCCTGCCCGCCAGAGAACAACCCCCCTTTGACTGTAATTTTCCTTTACCTGCCCGAATCCTATAAAACGGCCCCACCCTTATCTCCCTTCGCTGACTCTTTTCAGACTCAGCCTGCCTGCACCCAGGTGAAATAAACAGCCATGTTGCTCACACAAAGCCTGTTTGGTGGTCTCTTCACATGGACGCGCATGACAGTAATCTTCCTCTGAAATTTTTTACAAAGGCAGTCCTACAAATTTTGATATTTAGACCTCACAGAAGGTCAAAGCTGTCCTAATGGCACACTTGGGATGCAGCAAAGGAAACAGGCTTTGTATTGCTGTGTAGATAACACTAATTGCAGCAATTGCGAGTGACAAAGGAAATTGCTTCTTGGCTGGGGGTGGGAATGGGGAAAAAGTGGGGGTGGTGTGAGCTTGAAATGTATCCCACAGGCCTGGACAACACTTGTGTTTATGTTATTAGCACAATTAGATGTGGGTCAGTGGCCACAGCTGGAGTTTGTAAATAGCCTTTTGAGTAACTGTACATTTTTTCTGGCTTGATCAAAATGAGACATCATTTAAAACAGCTCCATTGACAACTGTCAGCTCTGCCAGGGCTTGGGAGGCACCCTCGTGTCACATCAGGCTAGATATAATTGGCTTTGAAGTTTGTATATGTGAAGTGTCTTGAGGATCGTAGGCTATAGAACTTGGGTGGAGGTATAGAAACTGACAGAGCACATTGTTTATGAATATGGGTTGAGCCTTCACTGTAAAATCATCAAGCAGCCATGAAACAGCCTTTGCTGAATGAACGTGAAAATAGGAGACTCAACAGGGGTGGCTTCTCCTTGTGCCATCTAGAAAGAGTGAGGTCTTCTTAAGAGGAGACGACTGAGAACCATATCCTTCTAGGCCTTATGGATCAGTGGTTAGGATCGATTATGGGCTAGATTAGCCAGCTTCAAATCCCTGCTCTATCATTGACCAGCCAGGTTGCCCTAGTTCTAAGTTACTTCACCTCTCTGTGCCTCAGGTCCTCATCTATAAAATGGGCACAATATCAGTACCTTGCTCATACTGATTAAGTGCTAAGAACAATGCCTGGCTCCCAGGAGATGTGCAATATATGTGCGCTACCATTCCTACTGTCAGAGGCATTTGCACCAGTGACTCCATCTTGAATAGGGCCCGGGTAAAATAAGGCTGAGACCTACTAGGCTGCATTCCCAGGAGGCTGGGCATTCTTAGTCACAGGATGAGATAGGAGGTCAGCAGGATGGGTATTACAAGACACAGGTCACAAAGACTCTGCTGATAAAACAGGACGTGGTAAAGAAGCCAGCCAAAACCCACCCAAGCCAAGATGGCAGCCAAAACCCACCCAAGCCAAGATGGCAGCCAAAACCCACCCAAGCCAAGATGGCAGCCAAAACCCACCCAAGCCAAGATGGCAATGAAAATGACCTCTGGTTGTTCTCACTGCTCATTATTTGCTAATTATAATGCATTAGCATGCTAAAAGACACTCCCGCCAGGTCCATGACAGTTTACAAATACCATCACAATACCCGGAAGTTGCCTTATATGGTCTAAAAACGGAAAGAACCCTCAGTTCCAGGAAATCCACCTCCCCTTCCAGAAAACTCATGAATAATCCACTCCTTGTTTAGTGTGTAATCAAGAAATAACTATAAGTATACTCAGTCACGCAGCCCGTGCGGCTGCTCTGCCTATGGAGTAGCCATTCTTTATTCCTTTACTTTCCTAACATGCTTGCTTTTACTTTACTCTCTGGATTCACCCTGAATTCTTTCTTGTGCAGGGTCGAAGGACTCTCTCATGGGGTCTGAATCGGGACCCCTTTCCAGAAACATCACTGTTACTACTATTATTCCACAGTTTCTATTTGAAGTTCATCTTCCAGAAAAGAGTTGTTTTACATTTCATGACGTTTAGTTTGCTTTTGATATAGTTATTCTATTAAATATTGAATAAGAAGAAAGTTTAGAAAGTTATTTTCACTTCCTGTTCTTATTTTATAGCAGATAACATTAGAAGAAGTTTAGAAGTATCCAACAAAGTGGATTAAAATTATTTAAGCAACTCAACAAACTAGTGGCAGGCTTATCTATACTTCTCACTTAAAAAATAAATAGGTTGTTTATAGGGAGGTTCTATCCTGAGTATGCTTTATTATTAAACAGGTTTCAGGAGTTTGTCCTCAAATTCAGGTACGTTTTATTTGGAGAGAGGGGACCCCAGGGGGTCTTTTGCTCTATGGAAAGACCAAAAAGTCATAGCAATGGAGACTTTTTTATCTCAGCCATTAGAGATGAGGGGGTGGGAGGTGGTGTCTGTGGTTAATATCCAGGACGCAGTGGGTATTGAGGAGGTTCCTGCACCTGGCCAGGCACTGCCCTCCCTGAAGCCTTCTCTCCTTTGGGAATGCCCCTTGTATAGGAGTCCCCCATGCTGACACCTGCTCATCAAAAAAGGCTGACTGGCTGACAGCATCAAAAACAAACATTTGGTTACATTGGAAGGAGTTGGAGGACTTTAGTCCTTGGGTTTTATGCTCAAAAAGAAGGGCCAGGGGCCTCTGATGTTTGGGCTGTTACTTCTGGTAAATTGCTCTGAGTTTCTTTTGTGGGGACACTCCTCTTCTGTTTTCACTCTAGATTGTTTCCATGAGGTTGCCCCTGTTCCAGACCAGAGGGCAGGCACACGACTAAGGCCTGGCCAATCAAAACACCATATCCCCTTGTCTATAGGGATTTGTTCAGGAATGGGCACATGACCCGAGATGGGCCAACCAGGGTTGACCTCAGGATTTCTGCTGGAACTCTTGGGAAAGAGATGCTCTCTTTCAGCTGAGGTTCTAGACTTGCCAAATGTGAGTCCAGAGTTGTCACTGGGGATAGGGTGGGGAGGTTTAGCCAGTGCTTGGAAAGAGCTCACCTGAGGATGTAGCCAAGATAGAGGAAATTAGCATGTGAGATCAAGGGAAAGAGATTCCTGGAAACATCACTTCCTGAATCCAGCCACACCTGGACTTTCCACAGCACGTGCCAGTTCATTTCCTTTTCTTGGCTTAGTCCCATTTCAATAGGTTTTCTCTTTCTTGTGACTAAAATGCTCTTGACTCATCCAGGTGGAAAGCTGAGGCCATATTTCTGTGCCTGGGAACTGGCCATAGTTAAGAAGAATTGACATCATAAGGAAAGAAAACCATACAAGGAGTCAAAAGTAATTGGGGACCTTTGGAAGCCACCAAGGTGCCTGAATACGCTCACCATGCAGATTCATCATGAGAGCCCTGAAGGGCCTGCTGTGGGGTCTGGAGCTACCTTTGTGTCCTCCCCAGTGCTGGAATGGGCTATTCCCAATTGTGCCCATTTTCTTTACAAGTCTTTTTGTCACTATCCTTCTAATTCCTTCTAGAAGGTCTATTGCACTGTGCTAGATACTGGAAAACGAGAGCTGGCACAGGTGGCAGAGATGGAACCAAGGCTGTTTCCATGGACTCATGGTGAGGGAGGGAAGAGTGAATGAATGAATGAATGAATGAATGAATGTTGCTAACATTTATTGAGCACTTACTGTTCCAGGGGCTGTATACCTGTACAACACCTACTTCTACAAGGTGGGTCTTATGAAAACATCCATTTCACACATGAAGAAACTGAGGCACAGAGAGATGACCTTGTCCAAGGGCACATACCTGGCTAATGGCAGACCTGAATACTTGTAACGACCCCCAAATTGACGTAAACTCACAAAGCCCCAACTCCATGCCAAGCACTGGGCCAGATACAAGGAAAATAATTCCGTGCATAAACAGACACAGTCTCTGCCCTCATAGCACTTTTCATCATCTGAAATTATCTTAGGAAATAATCCTTATTTGTATGCCGATGCTTAAAATCTGCCTTCTCTACCAAAATGTTAGTTTCACAGGGGAGGAACCTCACCAGTCTCATTCACAGTTTTATCTTTAGAGCCTGACAGGACCTGGCACACAGATGCTCAAAATTTGCTCCATAAACAAACGAGTTAATCTAGAACAGTTTCTCAACCTCAGCACTATTTTTTTTTTTTTTTTTTTTTTTTTTTTTTTTTGGAGACAGAGTTTTGCTCTTGTCACCCAGGCTGGAGTGCAGTGGCATAATCTTGGCTTATTGCAACCTCCGCCTCCCAAGTTCAAAAGAGTCTTCTGTCTCAGCCTCCCGAGTAGCTGGGATTACAGGCACCCACCACTGCACCCAACTAATTTTTTTTGTATTTTTCAGTAAAGATGAGGTTTCGCCATTTTGGCCAGGCTGGCCTTGAACTCCTGACCTCAGGTGATCTGCCCGCCTCAGCCTCCCAAAGTGCTGGGATTATAGGTGTGAGCCACCACGCCCAGGCAACCTCAGCACTATTGATACTGATCTTAGTTTTGTGGCTATCCTGTGCACTATAGGATGTTTAGCTGCATCCCCGGCCCCTACCCTGTAGATGACAGTGCCACCCCCAAACAGCTGGAAGGGACAACTCACTCCCAGTTGAGAACCACTGGTCTGGAGTGTTAGAATGACATGGTGGATAACTCATATCACCACCGGGGTTCAGGAGCTTCACAAGCTTCATATCGAAGTGCCTGACACAGCACATATTTGACACCCAGAATCCTCAGTACCTATGTCAAGATCCTGAAATATCTGTGATGCAAATGACTGCGATTAGGCCTGGAAACTAAGAAATGACTCCAGCCCACAAATATGTTACGGTTCCCCCCCCGTCAGCACTCAAAACCCTGAAATCTATACATCCGTAGTGGCGAGACAGAACATTAAGACCCTGAATGATGTCAAGACGCAACTGGGCCTGAACTGAATCATCCTGAGAAGCATCCGATTTCAGAGGTTCTGCTGGTTTGAGCAGAGGCCATTTCTCAGGAGGGCGCCATTTGCAGTTGGCAGCAAAAACATAATGCAATTTGTCTTTGCCACAACTGGCAAAAGTGAGTTTTCAGCGAGATGGTTCTTATTTCCTTTGAGTGGCTTATTTCTTCCCACAGATAGAACAAAAATTTCTAAAAGTGAACACTTCTCCTGGTGGTCCCAGAGCCCCCAGACTGCATCTTCCCTAATGTTTTAATATAAAAATCACATATGTGAAAATCACATCTAGCATCTGGGGCATGTATTACATATAAATCACAGATATTAATTGTGCACATGGGTATAAATCTTTTTTCTTGTTCCAAGTGTCTTTATGCATTATCTAGTTTAATTTTTGCAATAGCCCTGCTAGGCCGGTT
The DNA here is from genome assembly GCF_024542745.1 of Macaca thibetana thibetana. Classification (NCBI taxonomy): domain Eukaryota; kingdom Metazoa; phylum Chordata; class Mammalia; order Primates; family Cercopithecidae; genus Macaca; species Macaca thibetana. The sequence continues at coordinate 48,567,852 of NC_065587.1, forward strand.
TTACTAACCCCCACTTCACAGATGAGGAGACTAAGGCACGGAGAAGTGAAGTGACCTGCTCAGAGTGTCCACTATTCCTCATGTTTTCCATCACCCAAAGCAGCACCACCATCCACGTCGTCACTCCAACCACAAATGGAGCTGTCCCTTGACATCCCACTCCCTCAGCCCTTATGTCCTGTCCATGGGCAGGTCCTGTGGCTCTGCCTCTGATAGACCACTCAGGTCTGGTCATGTGTCTCCTCTCCTCCATGGCCATCCTGGTCTCAGCCATCTGTCACTGGTGGGACAGTCTCCTCCTCTGGTTTTGCCTCTTGTCTCTGGCTCCTCTGTCCAGGCCATGCTTGCGGGTAGCTGGTCCTTCTGTCCTCCTGCTGAAATGCAAACTGAGGCTCTGTGGCCCCAGGACCAAGCCCAGGCTCCATAAGGAGGCCCGCAGGCCTTGCCCACCTGCCTTGAGCTCTCTTTGCAAGATCCCCCCTTTGCCACTCACCTTCCTTGACCGCACGTCTCATACACATTTATTGGGCACCTACTGCATGCCCACCCTTCACATTCTAGGCACCGGGGATATGGATCCCCCTTTTGCCACTCACCTCCCTTGACCACATGTCTCATGCACATTTATTGAGCACCTATTGCATGCCCACCCTTCACATTCTAGGCACTGGGGATATGGCAGTTGGTGAATGAGGCCGCGTTTCTGCCCTTACAGAGTGGGTATTTCCAGCCTGTGCTCTAACCCAGCTAGATCCCTGTGGTTCTGCTGGAGGCCGGTTCTCAGTTCCTTCTGGGCCTCTACATAGCTGTTCCCCAGTCCAGCATGGCCTCTCCTCCTTCCTTCTCTTTCCCCTGGACACATGACTAATCTCTACCCTTCCGGATTCATTATCTGTTGCAGTGTAACACACCTTTCCAAATGTAGTGGCTTCAAACCACATTTATTATCGCACTGCATCGATAGGTCAGGAATCTGGGAGCGGCTTCACTGAGTCCTCTGGTTCCAGGTGTCTCCAGGGTCATAGGCATCTCAAGGCTTGACTGAGAAGGGTCCCAGCTCGCTGTTGACAGTGGGCTGTTGGCAGGAGTCAGTTCCTTGTAGGTCCTTGGACTGAGGACCTTGGTTCCTCCCAAGTCATTGGCTGGAAGTCTTCCTTAGCTCCCGCCACGTGGGCCCCTCCATGGTACCATCTAATGACATGGCAGGCAGCAGAGCACGCAAGCAAGAGCATAAGAGAGAGGGCAGCAAGGCAAAGTCACAAGGTTTGGAACCTAATCTTGGAAGTGACAGCCCATTATTTTGCTGTATTTTATTCTTCAGAAGCAAGTCACCAGGTACAGGCCACACACTAAGGTGGGGCTGATACAAGAGTGTGAGTACCACAGGGTGGGCAGGGACCACTGGGGGCCGTGGCTGAAGCAGCCTACCATACCTTCTTTCAGTATTAAGTATCAATGTCTCCTCCTCCAGGAAGCCTTCCCTAACTCCTGGGAAAGAGCTCCTTTTTGAGCTCCCACAGCTTGGGAACCCTCCTGTCAATACTAGGGCCATTACTGCATATGAGTCCTGTTGGGGAGACCCTATACCTCACCAGACCAGAGCTCTGCAAGGCCAGGGGCCCTGCCTTATTGCTTTATTCTTCATCACATTCCCAGCCCCTGCCAGCCCTGAGCACACAAGTGTCCTCGGTATTTTTTTTTAATTGAATATTTTGTCATTAGCTGAAAAGTAGTGACATATATTGTTTCCATATTCTTTATTTTACAGACATGTAAAATATTAGACTGTGCAGAACTTAAAACAAGTATAATCCTTACAGATCATCTAAGACTGAGATTGAATTTATTTTATTTTAACAACAGAATCCTGCCTGAATTCAAATTCCTGCTCCCTCCCCATACTGGTGGTGGAACCTTAGGCAGCTTACTTCTCTCATACACCTAGTTTCCTCATCTGTATAATGGAGATTATAGCTGACATTTATTGAGCACTTACTGTGTACCGGGTATGATCCTAAGCACTTTATGTACATAACGTCCTTTAATCCTCTAAACCACCTGATGAGGGGGACACCACTGCTGCTGTTCCCATTTCAGAAAGAAGGACAGTGGGCACAGAGAGGCAAGGATTCAAATCCAGGTAGCTGGGTCCAGAGCCCCTTATCTTATCAGGTCATTGTAAGGGTTAAATGTGATGCATGAACACAGCTCTTAGCTCAGCAATCAGCATATGGGAAAGACTCAGTGAACACTGCTATATAAGTTCAGCTTCCACTGAATACAAAAGAAACACTTAGCTCAGCAATCAGCATATGGGACTCAGTGAACATTGCTATATAAGTTTAACTTCCACTGAATACAAAAGAAACTTTAAAAATGAGAGGTAGGGGCCAGGCACGGTGGCTCATGCCTGTAATTCCAGGACTTTGGGAGGGCAAGGTGGGTGGATCATATTTCGGGAGTTCAAGACCAGCCTGGCCAACATGGTGAAATCGTGTCTCTACTAAAATACAAAATTAGCCGGGCATGGTGGCAGGTGCCTGAAATCCCAGCTACTTGGGGGACTGAGGCAGGAGAATCACTTGAACCTGGGAGGCGGAGGTTGCAGTGAGCCGACATTGCGGCATTGCACTCTAGCCTGGGCAACAAGAGTGAAGTTCCACCTCAAAAAAAAAAAAAAAAAAAAAAAAAAAAAAGAGGGGCTATATCAATGATAGACTGGATAAAGAAAATCTGGTACATATACACCATGGAATGGAATACTATGCAGCCATAAAAAGGAACGAAATCATGTCCTTTGCAGGGACATGAATGGAGCTGGAAGCCATTATCTTCAGCAAACTTAACACAGGAACAGCAAACCAAACACTGCATGTTCTCACTTACAAGTGGGAGCTGAACAATGAGAACACATGATACAGGGACGGGAACAACACTCACTGGGGCCTGTTGGGGGACGGCGGGTGTGGGAGAGCATTAGGGACAAAAGCTAATACATGCTGGGCTTAGTATCTAGGTGATGGGTTGATGGGTGCAGCAAACCACCATGGCACATGTTTACCTGTGTAACAAACCTGCACATCCTGCACATGTATTCTGGAACTTATAAAATAAAATAACCAAATTATTTATTCTCTCAAAGCCTCAGTTTTCCCACTTGGAAAATGGAAATAATAATGGCACCCCTAGAAGATTATCAGGAAGATTACATGTGACTGTATTGGTCTAGTACTTGGCACTCAGAACATATTCAGTAAGAGTCACCTAGTATTGCTTTCATAACCTGTAGAGAAAAAGCAGTAACATCTGCCTCGGACATCTCAAAAAGTGCTCCATTGACTTTTTCTTTTAAACCAGTGTACCGAATCCCACTCGGTTGGCAGGAGGCCACAGGCGGATTTGGGGCGACACAGAGCACAGCCGAGTGCCAGGGTTTACCCTGCCGCAGCATTTTTCCAGGGCTCTGCCTGGCTGGCCCTGCTCGAAGTGGGAGCTGTGGTCCCCGCAGAACGGCGCGTCCTGGGCAGGCTGCGCGCGGGTGATTCATGCATTCATGCATGTCTGTGGGAAGCTGGGAACCAAGCTGGTGAGCTCGGCTGCCAAGTAGGCCTTGCCGGCCCTGCTTTCCCCTGGGGCTGGGCAACCCCAGGCTCCCTCGCCACTCCGCAGAACCTCAGACGCCCCCTGAATTCCACCCTGGTGGGCCATTTGTGGTCTGTGCCCCATCCAGGGCCTGAAAGAGGTGCATTGACCTCCTACCTGGATTCCACAGATCCTGATTCAGACAGCGAGCACCCCAGACTATAACGATACGGGGGAAAGAGACAGAGTCTGCGCACCACTGAATTCCAGCTGGTGGACTTCAGACCCGGGTTTGAATCCTGGCTCTGCCACACCCTGATCATGTGGCCTTAGGTAAGAAATATAAGCTCTGTGGGCCTCAGTTTCCTCATCTGGCAAGTGGGGAGGGTCACAGTGTCTACCCTGTTCGGCGAGGACTGAAGACGGCAGTGCCTGGAAGGGGCCGTGCCTGGCACCGAGATGTGTCTGGAACCGTGAGCCACTGTGACCAGCATCTCATCACAGGGTTTCCGTATCTCAGGGTCCAGCCCCTTGTCATCTCTCTGGCCTCATCTTTTGCCGTCTGTGTCCTTCACCTGTCCCAGCCACATCAGTCTCTTTGCTGATCCCTTGATGCACTCAAGCGCCTGCCTCCCAGCCTCTGATCTGCTCATCCCTCTGCTTGGAAGACCCTTCCACACAGTTCACTCATGTCCTTCCAGTCTTTAATCACCTGTTACCTTCTTGGCGAGACCTTCCCTGACCACCTTACTTAAAGTTGCAATCCCCTCCCTCACCAGCTCCCTTCCCTGTTTGATTTTCCTCCAGAGCTCTTATCCGCCACCTGGCAGGCTGTATATTTTGCTTATTTTTGGCCCATCGCTCCCCAGGTATTAGTTTTCTTTTGCTGCATAATGAGTTGCTCTAAAAACATAGTAACTTAGAACAACAAATACCGATTACCTTTCAGTTTCTGGGAGTCAGGAGTTTGGGAATCAGCTGGGATTGAGTCATCTGAGGGCTCAACTGAGCCTGGAAGGGCTGGTTCCAAGATGACTGCCTCATAGGGCTGCCGGTGCGAGGCCTCAGTTCCTCACTACGTGAACTTTGCCATAGGATTGCTTGAGGCTTCACAGCATGGCAGCAGGCTTCCCCCCCAGAGTGAGCGACTCAGTTTTACCACTTGGAAAATGGGGATAAGAAAGGCACCCCATAAGACTGTCATGAAGATTAAATGTGACAAAGCAATGTAACAAATTGGTACAGTACCTGGCACTCAATACATGTCCTCAAGAGAGAGCAAGGTGGAAAGCACGAAGTGTATATGACCTTGCTGCAGAAGTCACTGCCGTGCCATCATCTATCATCTATCCAATCAATCAATCTATCTGTCCATCCATCCATCTATACATCTGTCCACCATCTATCTACTATTTACCTATCATCTGCCTACCAACTGACCTATCATCTGTCATCTGTTTATCATCTATTATCTATCTACCATCTATCATCTAATCAATCAATCCATCCATCTATACACCTATCCACCATCTATCTATTATCTACCTACCATCTATCTACCTACCTATCATCTATCATCTATTTATCATCTGTTTATTATCCATCTACCATCTATCTATCATCTGTCTACTCACCTATCAGTCATTTATATATCTATTTATCTATCCATCCATCATCTACCTATCATTTATCTCTCTACTTATCATCTGTCTATCATCTATCTATTCATCTATCTATATATCCATCCACCCACCCACCCACCCATCCATCCATCCATATTGAGTGACACAAGTGATCCCTATTCAGTATGGTTGTGAGTACCAGGAGGCAGGGATCCCTGGGGCTCTCTTGGGAGCTCATTCCTACAGCCAACCAGAATATAAGCTTCATGGGAATAGGGCTATGTCTGTTTTGTTCACTGCTGTATCCTCAGTTTCTAGAACAATGCTGAGTACATAATAGATTATTAATTTTTTTTTTTTTTTTTGAGACGGAGTCTTGCTCTGTCGCCCAGGCTGGAGTGCAGTGGTGCAATCTCGGCTCACTGCAAGTTCCGCCTCCCAGGTTCACGTCATTCTCCTGCCTCAGCCTCCCGAGTAGCTGGGACTACAGGTGCCTGCCACCATGCCCGGCTCACTTTTTTTGTATTTTAGTAGAGATGGGGTTTCACCATGTTAGCCAGGATGGTCTCAATCTCCTGACCTCGTGATCCGCCCGTCTTGGCCTCCCAAAGTGCTGGGATTACAGGCATGAGCCACCGCACCCAGCCCATAATAGATTCTTAATCTAGTTTGTTGAATGAATGAACCAGAGAAGGTGAAACAGCCAGTGAAAGCAGCACATGCAGGTCTCTCTGAAGACATATGGAGCACAGCCTCTTCAACAGAGGTTTCTTGCAGGCAAACCTATGAAGAACTCTAAGCATTTGCTACAACATCAGGATAATGGGGAAATGAAAGAAGAGGGAGCAGTCTCTGTACACAAAGCCACTTCTTCATAGTAGTCCCAGAATGTTCTGGTATGCGGGAGAGATGTGGCAGTTTGTGTTGGAAAGGACAATGGATTGGAAGGTGGGCACGGAGCACGCGGCTGCAGCGCACCCACGTGGACACCCTTCTGTGGGCTCGCCTGGTTGGTGTGGGCAGCAGCTAAGCCTGCAGCTTCAAGCCCTTGTGGATCCTCCTTAGCATCTCTGAATCCTGGCAGAGGCCTGTTTAGTTCCAGGATGAAGAATGCCACCTTTTCCTGCAGATCACCTGAGTGGGTAATCACAGATGGATGCTTGGAAGTGGCAAGAGACGGACGGGGGGTTTCCAGTCTGTCATTCTGGGTTCCAGCTCGTCCTGGTGGCTCCAGATTGTTGCCACTCCCTTCCACTTCCCATCCATCCTTCCTTCTTGGTGGCCGCCCTGCTGACTTGAGGATCCAGCATCAAATTCAAAGCAACAGCCCCAGGTAGACCGGTGAACCAGCTCCCCATATTACATAAGGTCAAATCCCTACGCTAAATCCCTTCAGTTGATTCTGCTGTGGTCAAACCCTGATACAACAATTTAAGCCTGAATCTCATTTTGTGCACTTTAATATATAATAACTCAGGCCTGTGTTCATTGCTCCATTGTTTTCACATATTTAAATAAAATACCTATGAGTGCGTGAGGGATACCTACGTCTGCCACACATCATGGTTAAAACTCTGAAGATTTTACAAAGCACCTTGGCGATGCCTGGCAGGTCTGTCTGGAAAGGAGCAGAGAGGCCAGGGTGGGAGGGAATCCCCCTGCCTTCGACCCAGACGCCTCGGTTCTCCCAAATTACTTGATGGATTTTCCCCAGACCTGTCCCTGAGGCCCTGGACTTGGCTGTGGCTTTGAGGGCGGGAATGCCTCCGAGTTGGCCGCTGGGGAACGCGGACTGTCTAGTGGAAAATCCTGATGCCAACTAGAGCTCTGTGTCGTAGGCACACGGCTAGACTGGAGGGACGCGCCCACACGATAGGAAGTGATGTGTCTTGCTGGACAATGCCAGCAGATACTATTTGATATTTATAAACTTTTCCAGACTCTCAGAGCAGAAGATGAGCAGCTTCATTTTTTACAACCACAAATAGTACATTCCTAAGCTTGTACGTGTGTGTATACATATATGCATTAGAACGACTGAGTATAACTCACAAAAGATGAAAAAAACAATGAAGCAAATCCACGACTGAGTTTCCATTGGCCTAAAGAAGAATACAATAATTCATAAATGCCTCTCCATTTATACAAAGAAAGAAACACGGCCAGGCATGGTGGCTCTGGCACCTAATCCCAGCACTTTCGGAGGCCAAGGTGAGAGGATCACATAAGCCCAGGAGCTTGTGACCAGCCTGGGCAACATAGCAAGACCCCATCTCTACAAAAATTTTAAAAATCAGCCAGATGTGGTGGTGTGCGCCTGTAGTCTCACCTATTTGGGAGGCTGAGGTAGGAGGATTGCTGGAGCCAGGGATGTTGAGGTTGCAGTGAGCCATGATCAAGCCACTGCATACCAGCCTGGGTGACAGAGTGAGACCTTGTCTCAAAATAAAATAAAATGAAATAAAATAAAGTAAAATAAAGTAAAGTAAAATAAAATAAAATAAAGTAAAATAAAATAAACTAAAATAAACTAAAATAAAGTAAACTAAAATAAAGTAAAATAAAATAAAACAAAATAAAATACAGCAATGAACAAATGGAGATCAGTGAACTTCCATTTATCCAAAGGAAGAAAGAACATTTCACAGAACCAGAAACATTCACAGTCTTCTTTTTTACAAAGGTGGAAAGACTAGCCTCAACTGTTTACCCCAGGGGGTTAGAAAACTATGACCCACAACTGGCCGTCGTGGTAAATAAAGCCGTATTGGAATGCAACCATGCTCACTCTCTTACTGATTGTCTATACTGTTTTCATGCTACAACAGCCAAGTCCATTAGCCGAGAAAGGGAGGTATGGCCCACAAAGCCTCAAATATTTATTATGCAGCCCTTTATTAAAAGTTTGCGGACTTCTGGTTTATTCCATAACCTTTGGGACCACTTTGCTTTCAGGTTTTCATGAATAAATTGAGCCCCTTATACCTTCAGCAGCAGGAAGTCTAATACTTCCTCTTGAGCACCTCACTTTCTCACCACTCCCATTATCCAAGAATCCTGGGATTTACATGGTCCAAAGAGGATCAGTCCTATTTCCAAACAGAACCCTACACTAAAGTCATCAGGTCTCACTGCCACCAGGGGTCACTGTTGAGCACAGGCTGCTCTCTGAGCTCAAGATACACTACTCCTCAACACAATGCTGGGACTGCTGGGGACTGAAAAGATTCCAGCTCAGCCAGTAGCCCTGTTAGAAGCAGTCCCCTGTGAACCTCGTTAGGGCTCTCAAGCTTTGGCCAGGTGCTCCCACCCACTTGATGATTTTTTGTTCTGGATCCGTCCCCAGTCACGTGGGTTTCCTGTCTTTCTCCAGTAGATGTTAGGTGAGAGCCCCAGAGTCCACTCTGATGGCTTTTCCCAACTTCAGGTCATGGGGAGCAATGATGGCTATCTCAGTTCCTTCCTTCCCTAGAGAACCTGGCTTCACATGCAAACGGATGCAGCTCCCTCCACCCCATCCCCAGCAGCTAGATGTTTCTGGTGAGAGACTGCTTTGGTCAGGTTACAGGAGTTCTTTTACATCCACCCTCAAGAAATGTCCCCTGTTCATGTTAACTAAGAAAGACCATTTCCTTCCTAAACAAAGAAAGATTTATTGCAAGGAGAGGTGTGGGCAGGTGCAAACACCTAAAGAAGATATCCTGGATCCGGTGTGGCTGGGTCTTTGTTCACACCTCATAGCTTCTTCCCTGGAGGTTCAGGCAGCTTCTGAGATGACCCTCTTGATCTTCACTTTCTTATATTCATGCCCTCGGGTAATCCCTTCTCCTTGGGTAATTTCCACCAAACCAACAGAATACCTCAATATTGGGGGAATGCCACATCTGTGATTAGATTACAAAATAGTTGGGCTTTCATCTTGCTAGCAGACCCTCTCCCTTGCTGGCTGTGAGGAAGCAGCCTGCCAGCTTGGAAGGCTCACATGGTCAATAGCCAGCTCATGCTGAAATCTGCCCTGTGGGGAGCCGGGAGCCAGTGTAGCAAGGAACTGACAGAGTTCTCCATCCAACAGCCAGTAAGGAGCTGAGGCCCTGAATTGAAGAGCCCACACATGACGAAGCCTCCCAACAATCACATGTGTGAACTTGGAAATGGAGCCGACACCAGTTGAGCCTTCAGATGAGATCCTAGCCCTGGTCAAGACCTTGATCGCAGCCTTGGAAGAGACACTGAAGGAGGGGACCCAGCTAAGCTGTGCCTGGATTCCTGCCCCACAGATACTGTGAGATAGTTTTAATTGTTTGTTGTTCTAAGCTACGAGGTTTGTGGATGATTTGTTATGCCACAGTAACTAACATACCTGTCCACAGACCATTCAGCACTAAACACATGGGAAATTGTCAGGCTTTACAAACATATTGACCTTTAAAATTCCTACATTTTGCAGCAGAGAGTGGCAGATAGATAAATGTATAACCTAAACAGGTGAACATTTGGGATTACCTGACAAAGGTCAAGGAGAGTAACAAATAGCTGACCCTTCCTCCCCAGGTCCAGAGACTGGCTGGCTTTTGATGTGAGGGGTGGAGCATGCATCCAGCTCTCTGAGCCTATGGAGGGTGCCTGTCCACCCCTCCCCACCTACTCCCACTTCCAGTTAGCAGTAGACTCTCCTGGGCCAGTCTCCACAAATCAGTAAGCCCCATCTTCTATTCTGCCTGGCCTGGATTCACAACCTACTGAGCTGCTCCGAAAGGGAAATCTGAGGAATGACATTTATGAATGTAATTGACCGAGAGGAGCTGGCATTTCCACAGATACCTCCGCTGCTCAGAAAGGGCATCTAGGAGCCAGCTGGAAGCACCTTCTCATATCATAGCTCACTTAATCCTCACAGACTCTTGTTTTGACGGAAGCACTAATATCCCCAATTTCCAGATGGGGAAATGGAGGCAATTAGAGAGTAAGAACCTTGACCCAGGTCATAAGCTAGTGAAGGGACAATCTGACCCAGGCAATGGCCCCAGAGTCTGTGCTTTTAACAAGGGCCCCATATCACTATTCACCACCTATGATTCCCTATCTCCGCTCTATGTTGAATGGCCCCTCGGCTCTCCATTGCTCCCCCGTTCTCAGCTCAAATAGTGATGGCGGGAAGGACTGTCCTATGTTTTTCTGTGTGCACACTCACACACTCATACACTCTCTTATAGTCATGTGTGCACTTGCACACACACTCAACTGCACAAACGCTCTGAAGCTCCAGGCCAGAGCCTGTGACTCGGGCCTGACGCATCACCACACTCACGGCTCTGACCGCGCCATGGGTTCCCTGCCCACACCCAAGCTCAGCCAAATCAGTGGGTCACATCAACCCTAGGAAGTTTGAGAAAAGCGGTGCTCTTTTTCCAGGGCCTCACTGAGCTGTAGGATGCAAGCCTGAAACTATTGGTGGCCGAAGGAAAAGCAGAAGGAGGAAGCGCAATCCCTGAATACATTCTTTAAGCCCCAAGATTCAGCCAGGCACAAAGGTTCATCATGATCTATTTAGGTTCATGAGTCAGGATAGCCCCTGCATCGCTGGAGCCAGTCTGGGGTTGGTTTCTGTCACTTGAAACCAAGAGAACCTGAGCATTTCAGCAGTGAAAGGGGTATGTGCAGGACTGCTAAGAGATGGCTACTCCCAAGGCTTTAGTCCTGCCCAAGGCAGCTCACACCTGGGCACATCAGGCCCGAGCTGTCTGCTGCGCTGCCAGCCGGCACCCACCTTCCAGCCCCTCACTCTGCCAGACACAAAGCCCAAGTCCATGGGGTCCCTATTCCTCTATCCTAAAGTCACACCACATACATATCAACTCTGAGCTCTTCCTTCTTAACACCCAACTGGATTTCTTTCTTGTTTTCAACCCAAGCTAACAAGGTTTTCCAGGAGCTAAATCGAGAAGATATAAGGGAGAAAGACTAGATTAAAGAAAAACTCCAGCTGACTTCCAACCCCACCACACAATGTAAGGACCCAGGCAGTGATAGAAGCTGGGAAGAACTGAATTTGAGTTCCTCATTTCACACATGAAGCAACCCGGGACCAGAGAGGTCAAATGACTTGTCCCAAATTGTACACCAAGTTACCTATGCATGGGTCCCTCATACAACAAAAGCTTTTAAAAGCTAAAACGTATTGCAGGCATACTGTGTGCCAGTTACGGGCTCAATGTGTTAGCTGTATCATCTAATTAGATCCACCCCCAATCTTCTGTAAGTGGTTACCGTTATTAGCTCGTTTTCAGATGTTAAAATAGACTCAGAGAGGATGTGTGACTTACTTACCCAGGCTCACACAGCTGGGAAGGAGCAAGGTGGGCTGTCAACCCAGGCAGCTAGATTCTAGAACTCTCCCTCTTCACACTTCTCCCCCGCTTTGGACAAGTTTCATAAAATGTCACCTCCCTAGGAAGGCAACACAATTGATTCAGGCTCTTCACGAAGTCTTCCCTGAATGAATTCTCCCACCCAAAGTGAACAGGCCTTTGTCTGCACTCAGCCTTCTGCTCTAATCTGGATCCCACCATCCAGCCCAGAGTGAATGACTGACTTTGATTTCTCCTGTAATTGTGTGTTGTGTGTTCAACACTCATCCACACATTTGCCCTCTCTTAATTGAGCATCTGCGGTGCCAGGCCCTGTTGTAGTCATGAGGATACAACACTGAACAAGGCAGACAAAAATCCCCAGCCTCACGAAACTGATGTTTTAGTGCGGGAGACAGGTAATAGATAAATAACCAAACATACAGCATCAGGCCAGGTAGTTACAAATGCTATGGGGAGAGAAACAGGGTAAGAGGGATAGAATAAAGTAATGGGGATGCTATTAATATTTTAGATAGAGTGATCATGGAGGGCTTCCATTAGGAGGTGACAGATGGGCAGAGACCTGAGAAGAGCATTCCTGGCAGAGGGCACAGCAGAAGCAAACATGTGGGGGTTGGATGGTGGAAGAAGTCTGGGGTATCTGAGAAGCTCCAGGAGGGATTTGGAGGCGGAAGCTGGAAGGAAGGGAGTGGCAGGGCTCACATGACATAAGGCCTCATGGGAATCTGGGTTTTCATGATTACTTTTTGGGGGGTGGGGGGTCCTACTACCCTCCTCACACCTGGCCAGACAGAAGGATCTGGATCCCTTAAAGTGGGCGCAGGAGCTGCTTCTCTGCAGAGGGAACACACTGCCTTCACTCGGAACAATAGCAGCTTGAGAGAGCTGACTTGGGAAGGGGTTGCAGAGGTGGAGAAGGTAACTCATTGGCAGCCCTGGCAGGGGACCTCCAATGGCCACATCTGCTTTCTGCGTGAGTGCGGAAGCCTGCACTGCACACTGCGCCCCAGGGGGCTCAAGTCCATGCTGCAGACAGTGCTGGGGACCCAGGCTGATTCAATCACGTGCTGTTCATCTTTCCCTTTCCTCCCTGTCCATGTGTGTCTCCGTGTGTGCCTGTGTACATGCATGTGTGTCCGTGTGCACGTATCCGTGTATCTCTGTGTGTGCAGATATGACGTGTGTGTGTCCATGTATGTGTATCCATGTATCTCTGTGTCTCCATGTACATGCTGTACGTGTGTGTCTGTGTGTATGCATGTATGATGCGTGTGTGTGCATGTCCATGTGTGCATGTGTGTGTGGGTGTAGCATCAGGCCTTGGCAAAGGCAAAACCTAAGTTGTCCCAGGTTGCTGCCATGCAGGTCTTAGGTCTTTGTATCTTAGGAATAAGATCCTAGGGCCACCGCTAGCATTTAGGCTCCCTGTGCTTCTAGCTCTAGAAATGTTTATTTTACATCTGCCAGTTCGCAAGGCAATCATGGGTAACCAAATCCCCAGCCCAAGAAATGTGACTTCATCAGGACATCAAACACCAGGAAGGGAGACACTTCTGGGCCCCAGTCTGACCACAGACACCACAGAGGGAGTTCTGTGCTGTGGCATTGGGTGACATCACTTCAGCTTGTGTCCCAGACCTGAGGGCAACCCCTGAGGATGTCAGAGCCCGGGTATCTTTTGGAGGTTCCCCTCTGTCTGCCCACCATGGCCTGGGTGCCTCTATTTCTGGCACCAAGGGAAATGGATGTAATGGCTGTGGGGAGGGATTAGCTGCTGACAGACTCGCCATAAATGGAGGTTAATTTCCAATTTTATGGATTTCTGAGTGGAGGAAGTTTAAAGTTAAAGATTCATAAATGAGTAAAATACAACTGCTAAAATGATTTAGCAGAACATTCTCTAGCATCCTAGAGTACGTAGTCAAGGAAACGCCAGAAAAATTTCCAGACTCTTCTGAGCAAACAGTATTTCACCTCCGTTCTACATACACACACACAGCACAGCCAGTCCTTTGAAACCTTTATAAAGTCACATAGCTTTCAACATAGGCACAAAAGCTAAGACACAGAGATAAGACCCTGAAACCTTAAAGTCTATTTCCTGGGTACGTCCATTTCCTAAAATACAGAATGAATTAGCAAGGATTTCAATGTCCTAATTGGCCCGAAAGTGTGGTGACAGTGACTCAAGGTGGTTTAGAACTGCAGGCATTATTGTACAGTAGGTCGGCAGCCGGCCATAGAGTCAGAGACCTGAGTTTGAATCCTGCCTCCACCCCACCTTATTTGGGTAATGCTGAGTGGGTTTCTTAATTGGCCTTCATTTTATTTCCTTCTGGAAAATGGTGATAACAACAGTCTATCTTCCACCTGTGTTTCTGGGAGGACTGAATGATGTGATATATGTAAGTGCATTCAGTAAAGTATAGCAGTTATGAGTATTACACATCAGCTGATCTCAAAGCATCCTCAAACTGCTTCTGCCTCATCTAATGCCTGGGTGCTCAGGCACCTGTCTTCTCCCAACATCCAGGTACCGGAAACTCTGGGCCTGAGAGATGGTGTTTGCAGAGATGGCTTGGACCTCGAGTCTCGGACCTGAGTTCAAGTTTCTCAGTGGCAGGACGTGCAGCAATAGGCTCCCCTCTCTGAGCCCATTTCCTCATCTGTCATGTAGACAGGGATGATGCTCACCTAGCCAGTGACTGCTGTGAGTATGAATTAAGGCAAAAACGGAGAAACCCTTTGGTAATGACATGGTTTGGCTCTTTGTCCCCACCCAAGTCTCATCTCCAATTGTAATCTCCACGTGTCAGGGAGGGACCTGGTGGGAGGTGATTGGATCATGGAGGTGGGTCCCCCCACGCTGTTCTCGTGTTAGTGAGGGACTTCTCACAAGATCTGATGGTTTATATATAAGTAGCAGTTTTCCCTGCACTTGCTCCTCTCCCTTGCTGCCTTGTGAAGAAAGTACTTGCTTCTTTGTCTTCTGCCATGATTGTGAGTTTCCTGTGGCCTCCCCAGCCATGCAGAACTGTGACTCAATTAAACCTCTTTCCTTCATAAATTACCCAGCCTCAGGTGTGTCTTTATAGCAGTGTGAAAATGGACTAATACAGGCAACTACAAAGTATCAGGGCAAAGTGAGGTGATTGCATCTTTTCCCCATTCAAAACCCTAGGTCTTCGTCCCATTGGGTCCTCAAGTTACTTCCTCCCTTGCCTGTGCTTGCCAATATGCTGTTTCTAACTAAAGTGTTACTGACTGCCATAAGCATTTGTCATTCTTGTCTGGCCTACATTCATTGTCTATTTTTCTGGTTACAGTACCCCCATTTCCCACTGGGGCCACCCTCTCTCTCTCAGATCATGTGGCCCTGTGGTGTGGGCTCCACCCTTGGCTCCCAGGAAAAGCAAGTGACCCAGAGGTGGCCAATCACAGGATCACATTGCCCTGACCACAGGAGAGGAAGGGACACAAGTATATCAGAGCCAACGAGAAGAATCCTCGGGGCTTTCCAGAGCTGTCGGCAGAAAGCCATGCCTTCCGTTCGCCTGGATCTGACCCTGGAAGTGCCTATACATCCAGCCCAGGTCTACAGAGAGACCCGCCTGAGAGTGGTGCGTGGGGCCGTAGGCAGAGCCAAGGGGCACTGGGGCTTGAGGGAGGGGGTGCGAGCCACAGACTCAGACTTTCCACATGTCAGCCAAAAAACAAAACAAAACAAAACACAAACCACCACAAGCAACCCTTTTTACAGTCATCAACCTTGAGTTCATTTTCTTGTACCCAAAAGACCCCTGACAAATACAGAGAATAACAGCATCAGGCCTCAGCACTCCCAGGTGTGTGGCAGAGATAGCCACTTTTCTCCAGTCTCCATTCTCTCCTGTCCCGGAAATAGAACCCCTAATTCTGAAGCAGGCACCTGGTGGCTCAGCTAAAGACTGCAACTGCCCAGCTCTCGGGCAAGAGACACTAAGCTCAGGCCGATGCAAGGTGAACAGAAGTGTTGCTTGTCATTTCTGTGTCTTGGGCTAAAAGCGAGGGGCACCCCCTTTCTGATTTCTCCCCATGGGCTGGAAGGTGCACATGACTGAGACATTTTGTCTCAGGTGGACAAGGACATACTCAAGGGGTGGTAGAGTGTGGAAGGCAGTTTTGGAAACTGTCCTCGGTGATTTTCCCCTCCTGGTATTCACATGGTATGTAACTCCCAGCCCCTGAGTGTGGCCGGACTTAGGGACCTGCTTCTAATGAGTAGAATGTGGCAAATGGAATGGAACGTCACTAACAAGATTATTCAAGAGACTGGCTTCTGTTGTGGTTGCATTCTCTTGCTAGGTCGGTCTCTCTCTCTGTCGCTCTATCTCTCTCTCTATCGCCTTCTTGGCTTGCCTGCTTTGACGAAGCAAGTCACCATGCTGGAAAGACCAAGATTGAAGGGAACTAAGGTCTACCAACAGCCCCGAGTCAATGCCCTGCAAGAAACTGCATTCTGCCTGGGAAAGCCTGGAAGCTCTCCCCAGTCAAGCCTTGAGACAAGATGGCAACCAAGGCCAACACCTCAACTGCAGCCTATGGGAGACCATGCAGCTGAAGACCCAGCCTCATCACACTGGATTCCCAACCCACAGAAATTGTGAGATGATAACTGTGGCTGCTGCGCTGACCCACCAAGTTCTGCAGTAATTTGTGAAGCAGTGATGGATAACTAACACACAGAGCAAGGAAGAAGGAGGCAGAGCCCTTAAGACCTCACACAGCAGAGCTGCTACACCAGCGGGGGAATGTCCATAAAAGAACTTTCTTGCCTTGTCCATACCCCTCCGCTTTGAGGATCCGCCCTTATGGCAGCCAAACCGTGTTCTAACACACACACACACACACCCAGTTAGGGCCAGATCCCTTAGTGCAGCTCATGCAGTCCTCAACAGCATGGCCCATCTTATGCACAGATTTGCTTCCTGCTGTCCCCTCAGCTCCCTCCCTCCTCTGCCATGCCCAGTGCCTCTCTGAACTTGTCATTGATTTCCTAGCCCTGTGACCTTTGCCCACCTACCTCTCTTGGAAAGTCCCTTCCTTTCTTTTCCATCTAGCAAGCGGCTCCCCATCCTTCCGTAGCCAGCTGATGTAGCCCCTTGCAGACAGTGTCCACCTCAGGAGAGTGAGCATTTCCTACTTGTGCCTCACTCTCCATACCCAATCCTACAATTCTAATACTTATTACCTGTATTTATCTGCATATCTGTCTCCCTGAGAAAACTGTCAACTGCTGAGAGACACTCATTTATTTATTGAGATGGAGTCTCACTCTGTCGTCCAGGCTGGGGTGCAGTGGCACGATCTTGGCTCACTGGAACCTCTGCCTCCCAGGTTCAAACCATTCTCCTGCCTCAGCCTCCTGAGTAGCTAGAATTACAGGCGCCGGCCACCACACCTGGCTAATTTTTTTTTTTTTTTTTTTTTTTTTTTTTTTGTATTTTTAGTAAAGATAGGGTTTTACCATGTTGGCCAGGCTGGTTTTGAACTCCTCACTTCAAGTGATCCACTTGCCTTGGCCTTCCAAAGTGCTGGGATTACAGGCGTTAGCCACCATGCCTGGCCCCTTTGAGGGATCCTTGTGCAATAGTGAACAGTCTTAGGTGCACTTATTCCATTCCAGGCACCATGCTAAGTGCTTTATTTACATTCTCATTTAATGCTCACAATTATCAGTGTCCATATTTCACAGATAAGAAGACTGAGGCACAGCAAAGTTAGGTAACTCATCCACATACAGAGCAGAGCTGAGTGCAGAATCCCAGCCTTTCTGATTTTAAACTCTATGCTCTGAGCCACTAAAATGCAGCCCTCTCATTCACCTCTTCATCCTCAGTGGGCCTAGGCTCATGGACAAACCTGTCTCACCTGCCTATTTATCCCCTCCCTGGCCATGGCAGACATCACTAATCAATCACAGCATTTTTTCCAATCAGCCAAATGCAGCCTATTTGTCTTGGTAAAAGCATCTGGGTAAGCTGCCACCATCAGTAGGATTTGGCATGCCTGATGAAACCTCTAGGCTGTGCTAGTAGTGGGTGCCCATAAATAATGCACTGAATTGAGACTATTGTGACTGACTTGAGAAAGTGAAACACGGCCACCATCTACTGATGCTATTCATTACCCTCTACTGAGACATTGCTATGGTCACTGGTTAATACCTGTGGGGACAGTAGCCACTCCAGACCCATCACTCTCCATCCTACTGACTTCCATGCTGATAGTCATGTGAGGAGACAGAGCCATCTCCCCTCATGAAAGGCTACTCCCAAAGCCCTTCCTACACATGTGTGAAGCATAAATGGCAACCGGGGTCATGCCAATAGGTCACATAAGCCAGTTGCAGAGATGGGGAGGTGTCACCACCCAAGGAGAAGCTTGCACTTGTTGGACATGAGCCCTTTTGGAAAAGAAGCCACAACAGAGTCAACACAGAAATCCTGGGCCAAATGCCCGGAGGGCTGGTGTATTGGAGAGTTATAGGAAGGTGGTTCTGGAACTATGGCCTCGAAGGCAGAGCCCACGAAAAGCAGGGAACAGAGTCCTAGAACCTGGCTCCAGGCAGATGACGTCCCTCCAGCTGGGCCCCAAAGCACCCCTGACATCTGCTGCAGTGGTAAATAAGCTGTTGCTAAAGTCAGTCATGGTATTGATGGGGTTCTTGGCAGAGACCAGACTATTCTTTAGGACTTTGAAGCCCATGCAATAGGCAGGATTCTAAAAATGGTGCCAAAAGATGTTCTCCCTTAACCCCAGAAACTGCATCTGTGAGTTGGATGCAACAGTCCCATGATCATGTTATGTGGCATAGCTGACCTTGAGACAGGGAGGGAGACTGGATGACCCTGATCTATCACACAGCTGTGGAAAGCAGAAAACTGTCTCTGGCTGACGGCGGAAGAGGAAGCCAGAGAGATCCAAACATGGATGGACTTGGTGCATATTTGCTGGCTGTGCAGATACACAAGGCCCCTGGGAGCAGAGGATGGCCCCCCGCAGCCAACCAGCAAAGACACAGGGACCTCCGTCCTAAAACCACCAAGAACCGGACTCTGCCAACAACCCAAATGAACTTGGAAGCGAATTCTTCCCCTGAGTTTCCAGATGTGAGTGCAGCCCGGCCAACACATTCGCTTCGGCCTGGTGAGACCCTGCGCAGAGAACCCAGCCAAGCCCACCTGGGAACGGGGACAGCCTGTGGGGCTATACACATGATAATGTTAAATGAACCTGCAGGGTAAGCTATGACTCCAGAGTGGGCCAAACTCACATTTGCAAAATTAGGAATCAAATGGATGAGGATGCCAAGGCTGGAGTACGTCCACATATGCCCTTGTTAGGGTCCTGGATTGCCTTGAAGACCAGCCTCTGAGCTCTTGGTGACCAGTTCAGGCTGAAAGAGCCATCTCTTGCCCCCAGGCTCCCACACATGGCAGGCCCTGGTCATAAGAGTGGGTTGGGCAGGTGTTCTCTGCAGACAGAGCTCCAGAGAAGCTGCCCTTTAGAAGACACTTCTAATCCCTAACGGGCCGTTTGCATGTCCTGGGTGGGATGTCAGTGCCTCCAATAAACCAAGAGGTTTCTCTCCCCAGGTCCTCTCTAAAGGGCCTCCACATTGGTGCTACTGACATTTTGGACCAGATAATTTTTTTGCTAGAGGGCCTGTCCGGTGCATTATAGATCGTTTAGCTGCATCCCTGGGCTCTACCCACTAGATGCCAGTAGCATCTCCTGAATTCTAACCATCAAACATATCTCCAGAGTTTGCCAAATGACTGCTGGTGGGGGAAAAAAATTACCCCTGGTTGAGAACCAGTACTCCAGAACTTGCTTGCTGGGCCCTGTCACTTTTTCTCCTGACAAGCTCAGAGAACGAACCTCCATCCTCATTCTGATGAATCATAGTATTTCAATCAATGCATCGTATCCATCAAACCCAGTGGGATGCTGTGTGCATACATGTGTGTATGTGTGAGTGTGTATTCCATTATTCCAGTCCATGTCAATTCTGTCAGAAAGAAGGAAGTGCTGGGGGAAGGAACATGCTTCCTGGTCAGGCCATCCTACAAATCATGTGGATGAATCATCGTATTTCAATCAATGCATCGCATCCATCAAACTCAGCGAGATGCTGTGTGCATACGTGTGTGTATGTGTGAGCGTGTGTTCCACTATTCCAGCCCACGTCAATTCCATCAGCAGGAAGGAAGTGCTGGGGGAAGGAATGTGCTTCCTGGTCAGGCTATCCTGCAAATCCCTGATGCTGCTGACTCAGCAGAAGCTTCCCACACACTGGCGTCTCCGACACCATCACATACGGTTTTCTCAGCCCTCTGCTCCTTGCAAAGGACTAGAGCTCCCTTTCCTGGAGGGCCTGTGGACAGCCAGCGTTGAGCCATGAGGCTGGCATTATCCTCTGCATTTGAAAGATGAAGAAACTGAGGCTCAGAAAGGTAATGTGAAGAGCTCAAGACAGCACATCTATCTTATTCTGAAGCCTGTTTTTATTATACATTTCCCATCATAAAGCAACCTTCTAGATATGCAGCCACGTCACTGTGAAGAATAAACCTTTCATGGTCTCACCTTGCAGCCAGGCCACTGCCGAGCATTTATAGGTTCATCGAATTTCATTATTAAGTATGTTAAGCCTACAATAAAGAGCAGAGGATAATGCAGGTTGAGTAGCCTTTATCCAAAATGATTGGGACCAGAAGTGTTTCAGACTTCAGAGTTTCTCAGATTTGGTGATAATTGTATTACACTGAGCAGCTGAGCGTCCCACATCTGACCATTTGAAATGTTCATTGTAGCATTTCCTTTGAGTACAGCATCAGCACTTAAACCATTTTGAGTTTTGGAGCATTTTGTGTTTCAGATTTTCAGATTCTGGATGCTTAACCTGTGTACCAGAAAGGCTGACTACCCAGCTTGGTCCAAATTTGTTTTATGACTTAAGTTATTTAATACATGTGATAGAGACAGGAGACAGCCAAGGGTCCTCCCACAAAACTCCACCTTCAAGCCTAAAATGGCCTGAAGCCTGAAAAACCCGGACTGCAGGTCCTGGAGAATCTCTGACCTGCCTGAGCACTGGGAGGATGGGGTGGAGTCTCAAGAAGTTCGTGCCGTTTGCAAGGGAAAGGAGCCTGGCATCTCCTGTTCCTGAATCGTAACCTGGGAGGCGTTACCTAGAAGGCGGGAAGCCTTCTAGCAGGACTCTTTCCCGCTTTACTGAGATTTATTTTTCCTTTTCGCCTAATAAATTCCATTCTCCCTCACCCTTCAAAGTGTCTGTGGGCCTAATCTTTCCCGGTCATGTGACAAGAACCCATTTTTTTTGTTGTTGTTTTGTTTTGTTTTTTCTACAACACATGTATTAGGGCATTCTTGCATTGCTATAAAGAAATACCTGAGACTAGGTAATTTATAAGAAGAGAGGGAGAGGAGGTGCCATACACTTTTAAATGACCAGATCATGCATGTAAAGCAAAAATAAAATTCTAAGCCCCACAACCTACTGATAAACCCTCCCCTTGGCCAAGAGCATTCTAAAATTAACCAGAAAGACGAGTTCAGGTTATCATGGAAAGTGAAAGTCAGACATGCCTCCCTTATACCCTCCTCCCTCTCCCTTTGGAATTCAAGCACAGTTGACCAACATTAACATCAAAACAGAGATCTTAAGATGGATAGAACAGACACTAAGTCTGATAAGAAACATTTACAGTCTATTCTCTGTGAAGCCTGCTTTGGGAGGCTTTATCTGCATGATAAAACCTGGGTCTCTACAACTTATTCTCTTACTCCAGACACTCCCTCTGTGATTCCAGGTCTTTGAATAATAACTGTTTAAACCAATTGCCAATCAGAAAATCTTTGACTCCTTCTATGACCTGGAACCCCGCCTCCTCCAGTTCTCCAGTCATCCCAGCTTGCCAGACAAAACCAATGTGTATCTCACATGCATTGATTGGTGCGTCTCCCTAAAACGCATAAAATCAAGCTGTAGCCCAACGACCTCGGGCACACATTCTCAGGATTTCCTGGGGCTGTGTCATAGGGCCATTGGTCCTTCATACTTGGCTCAGGATAAATCTCTTCAAATATTTTGCAGTGTTTGACACTCTTCATTGACACTATTGCAAAGACAGCACCAAGCTATTAGGAATCCACCCCCATGACCCAAACACCTCCCACCAGGCCCCACCTCCAGCATTCAGGATTACAATTTGACGTGAGATTGGAGCAGGGACAGATATCCAAATTATATCAATAGGTTTGTTTTGAAAAATCAGGCCATATGCAGTGGCTCATGCCTGTAACCCCAGAACTTTGGGAGACTGAGGCGAGATTATTGCTTGAGGCCAGAAGTTCAACACCAGCCTGGGCAACATAGTGAAAACCTGTATCTACAAACAATTTTTTTTTTTTTAATAGCCAGGCATGGTGATGTGTGCCTGTAGTTCCAGCTACTCAGGAGGCTGAGGAGGGAGGATCACCTGAGCCCAGGAGTTGGAGGCTGCTGTGAGCTATGATCATACCACTGCACTCCAGCCTGGGTGACAGAGCAAGACTCTGTCTCAAAAAGAGAAAAAAAAAAAATTACACTTGTGCAGAGAACTATATATATCATAAATGATTGGCTCAATGAATTTTCCCAAATTGAAACCAGCCCCCAGATTAAGAAATCATCTGTTACCCTAGGGAGCCCCTCAGGTGCCCATGGTTGATTTTTTTTTAGGAAACAAAGCATGACAGATAAAATTGGTCCCTGTGAATAACCTGACCACTCCATTCTTCTCTCTCTCATCCCAGAGGTTCCATAATCCTAAATACAATGCTTGCTATTCCCACATTTGCCTTTACATTTATAGAACATATGCACGTATACCCCTGTGCAATAGATATTATTGCTTTCATGTTTAAAACTTTATATAAGATACTATGCTTTTCTCATTCTAAAATAATGTTTTGAGGTTTGTCTATCATTGTGGGTTGCGACTCTCTGGGGTTGGTGTCCTACAGGTGGTGAAAATAATTTACAAGATAGCTGTAGGTAAAGAAAGGCAGATTTATTGGAGAAAGTGTGGCAAGGAAGCAATGGGCAGGTCAGCAAGAGGGGAGTTGACTGCAAACGGACAAAGCTTGCTAGAGATTTTATAGGTTGGTGCTTGGGCTGGAGAGGGCTACGTGCTGTACTGAAAACACCAAGGTTGCAGGGAGCTAACTTGCATTTTTCTATCAGCCAAGGGTCTGGTAATAGCTGGGCACAGGAAGACTGTGAGTTATATTGTGCAAGAGGTCCATGGTCCTGCATTGTGTCCTGGAAAGGCAGACTTACAGCTTATCTTTCTCTTTTTGCCCCTTTGTCCCACCAGCCTGACTCCTCCTCCCTAATGAGAACTCCATATCCATGTACATCAATGAAGCTGTAGTTGTTTTTGCTACAAATATGTCACAAGGCATTTCTCCACTCTCCCGTCGATGGACACTTTAATGGTTCCTAATATTTCTCTGTTACACACAGATGCTGTTACGAGTCTCCTTGAGTATGGCTCCAGCATGCTGGAATGGGAGATTGTCCAGAGTAAAGATATGTCGGGGTGGAACTGGTGTATCATAGGATGTGGGTGTGTACAGTTTTGCTGTCCACAGACGTTGTATCAGACTCATAGGAATTTTAAACCAGGGACAGTATCAATGACTTCTGTCCAGAAGCCACAAACTGTAAGCCCATGGAGCTAAAAAAGCTTGAATAATATTTGAATCACCAATGCTAACATTTACAAATGGGAAGAATTCATACAAAATCCATATTTGTAGCTTTTTGTGAAACGCTGGGCAATTCTGGGCCCAGGCATCTGCAGAGGTGCTTCTTGAGGCAGAAAGGGAGGGGGAGATATACTCCAGCCTCCCTCCTGCCCTTCGAACTCTGCCTCCTATGGCCAAACCCAGCTGGCTCAGAGGCCTGCAGGGGTCAGCCCTCCTGGGGATGACCTCATCCCTTTTCTGTGCCTCTTAAACATCGTACAATATCCTCACCAACTTGATTTCAAGCTTCTTGAGGGCAGGCAGAAATTACTGGGCATCTGTCTGTCTCCAGAGCCAGGCTGATAGCCTGGTCCTAGCAGGAGCTAGATCGGCTTAACCGATGTGACTTTATGTTACTGGAAGAAATGCAGACAGTGACCCTTAACCAGTCTCTCTAGCCAGTTTACCACACGTTCTAGGCAATTAATTAAAATGTTGAATTATAAATGGACAGAGAGTCAAATTTTTTTTTTTTTTTTTTTTTTTTTTGAGACGGAGTCTCGCTCTGTTGCCCAGGCTGGAGTGCAGTGGCGCGATCTCGGCTCACTGCAAGCTCTGTCTCCCAGGTTCACGCCATTCTCCTGCCTCAGCCTCCCGAGCAGCTGGGACTACAGGCGCCCGCCG
The DNA here is from genome assembly GCF_024542745.1 of Macaca thibetana thibetana. Lineage (NCBI taxonomy): Eukaryota > Metazoa > Chordata > Mammalia > Primates > Cercopithecidae > Macaca > Macaca thibetana. The sequence goes on from NC_065587.1 coordinate 48,591,910, forward strand.
CCTCGCCCGGCTAATTTTTTTGTCTTTTTTAGTAGAGACGGGGTTTCACCGTGTTAGCCAGGATGGTCTCGATCTCCTGACCTCGTGATCCGCCCACCTCGGCCTCCCAAAGTGCTGGGATTACAGGCGAGAGCCACCGCGCCCGGCCGAGTCAATATTTTAAGTCTATGGACCATATGGTCTCTGTCACAACTATCCAACTCTGGAGTTGTATAGCATCAGGAGCCATATACAATAAGCGAGTGAATGGGTGTGGCTGTGTTGCAACAAAACTTTATTTGCAAAAACAGGCAATGGGCCACATTGGGTGGTGGGTTGCAGTTTGTGGCCCCGTGCTATGGACCATGATGTAATTGGTACGACCTGGCTTTACATTTGCACAGCTGTTAGCAGTGACCCTGGGAGTCAGGCCACCAAAAGAGGGCTGAACTGCCCTGTGCTAGAAGTAAAGAGGAATTTGGAAGAGGGAACACTGCAAAGAGAGGATGGGAGAGGAGAGGGGATGAGGAGGGGAGGAGAGAAAAGATGAGCTGGACAACAGGGCCAGGGGCTGGAGCCAGATGGTGAACATAGCCGGGAGCCTTTTGAAGATGAGGGAGATGCAGCTTTCAATTGTAAGATGTCTTTGGTTACTGATCCAAACCTTCAGTAAAGTCTGCTCTGTCCCCACGTGTCTTTGTGAGCAGTTTGTGTGTGTATATGAGAGTTAACAGAACATTCTGTCTTTCCAAGCACGAGCCAGCTCCCCAGCACTCAGCCCTGCTCAGTGCAGGCTGAATGAACCTCACCGATTCCTACAACTACCTAGAAAGGTAGCGAAGAATCTGAAGGTCAAAGAGGTTAACCCAAAGTCACACAGCCAAAGAGGAGCAGAAACAGAAACCAAATTCAAAGTCCTGAATATTTCCTTGATTGCCCAAACAGCTGGAAACTCGAAATCATCTTTTCTGTTTCCTGGAATGAGCTTTGGTGCATCCCTTTGAATGTGGGTTGGATTTGTGGGGATTTAGCCTCAAACCAAACCCTGACTCCAGAGTAATGTGAATTAAACCTGGGGAGGTGCAGGGGAGGTTACCTTATGCTCCTTTTTCCCTCCCCTGGACCTGGCCCCTGCCTTGGGTACTTCCCCAATACCCCGAGGCACCTGCTTCTCTGAAGTGGGGGTGACCTGGGCTCTCTCCGCTTCTCTGGGAATTAGAAAGGGGGTGGATGTTTTGTCATCTCTGAAGCCAGCACCTGGGTTGACATCATTCAGCTACCTGGCACCTTTTATGGCAGAAGGATAATTTGGCCCAGGCCACTTATTCACAGAATCCTCCAGTTTAGACTTTGGACATTATCTATAAACAAACTTAAATGTATCATCATTGAATCTTATGCAAAAAGCATTACTTTGTTAAACAAACACTTATATTTTACCACAATTTTGACATCCCTTTTTGCCTTAAACTTTTTTAAAAATATGGAATGGCTTTGGCTTTCCTCAGCCTCTGAGAGGCTCTCATTAAGTGTCAAACCCAAGAGCTAAACAAAAGCTGATTTATGCAAAACGTAAGTTCATCACAAGTCAGTTAGGGCTCAGATGGGTTTTTGTGACAAGCATTTTCTAATCAGTTCCATCTGGCCCCCTCTGAGAGTCTATGAAAGAATAAACGGGCAGTGGAGCTCTTCACCTTCTTTGGGTTCCCATGCCTTTGCCCTCTGACAGCTGCTCTAGGCCTTTACCAAAGGAAATGTGCAGACATGAATCCAGCATTTTGTTTCCAGTTTCAGGGATGTCTAAACTACATCCACGGATTCCTTAAGTCCCCACATGAAGAAATTTCGGGGCCGGGCGCGGTGGCTCATGCCTGTAATCCCAGCACTTTGGGAGGCCGACGCAGGCAGATCACGAGGTCAAGAGATCGAGACCAGCCTGGCCAACATGGTCAAACCCTGTCTCTACTAAAAATACAAAAATTAGCTGGGCGTGGTGGCAGGTGCCTGTAGTCCCAGCTACTCGGGAGGCTGAGGCAGGAGAATCGCTTGGGCCCAGGAGGCAGAGGTTGCAGTGAGCCAAGATGGTGCCACCGCACTCCAGACTGGGTGACACAGCAAGACTGTCTCAAAAAAAAAAAAAAAAAAAAAAAAAAAGGAAATTTTGGTGGAGCCTTTTTAAATACACAAATTAAAAACAGTAAAGAAACATAATTCCTGATCGATGCAATTGTCCCCCAGGTGTAGTCTTTAAGCACACATTCTACAGCTCCCAAATTCAGGAGCACAGCCTTACTGTGAGGTGGACTTACGTTCAATCTCTGCAGCGGATAATATTGGGCAAATGGCCCAATCATTAAAATGGACACATGAATGGGACCAACCTGGCCGAGTTAAGAGGACTGAATTGATATTTACGAAGTGCACAGTAGGGCGCCTGGCATACCAGAAGTGCCCAATCAAGGTTGGCTCTCACCAGCATCTTTGGTTCTCTTCCCCTTCGAGGCCTGTGCAGGGCTGGGTAGGAGGGATCACCCCTGCCTCCTGGAGACCTGCGACTGCCGCATCGCCGGGAGGACGCCGGGCTGCCCTAGAGCGACCGCAAGAGGGAGCACTTGCCTTTCCTAACGCCGAGGTCCACCTGCGCGCAGCCTTCCACGTAGGCGGGGGCAGACCACGTGGGCTCCCTAGACCTTGGAGCCTAACCCAGAACTTTCTCCCCCCACCACAGCTGGAGGCGGGGTGGAATAGGGTGAGAGGGGCCCTGCTCCCAGCTGTTCTCTGTGCCCTTGGGACAGGGCTCTAATTTATGCCTGAGCACCGTGGCCTGAGGTTTCTTCTCTGCCCGCCTCAAGGGCTGGTCCTCACTTCCTCTTGCCCTTAGCACCCCAATTCCTTACAGCAGGTCCACATGCCCCGCTGTGAGATATGTTAGGACTGGCAAGGCCGTGTCCCTTGCTGGGTGCTTGATCCCCTGGCCTCCCCACAGCCGGGTGTCCGCTTGGCCAGTGGCGTGGATGCGGGAGCTCGCTGGGGTTTCTGGAAAAGGCAGTAATTTCTTGTCTGTTCTGTGGGTGCAGCAGATGTGCCTCCAGCCCCATGCTCTCCTGCCTCAAATGCAGCAGCTGTGGTGGCTATCCTGAGACTGGAAGGTGACAAATACAAACCAAAAACAAAATTCTAAGGCCCCAGCTAACTGAATGGACTGCTCCTCTTGGCCAAAGGTGTACCAAAGCTAACCTGAAACATGAGTTCAGGCCATGATGGGAATGCGGGTCACACAGGCCTCGTTATACCTCCGCCCTTTGGAATTCAGGCACAACTGACCAGCATGAACATTAAAACAGAGACCTTAGCACTGACAAAGCCGACTCTACCAGTAAGATGCCAACGTGACAGATAGCAGGCTCCGAACGGAATTGAAGTATTTTACTCCAAAATATATTTCTTTGACATATTTTGAAATGGCCTTGCAAAGCTGTCACTTGTGAGGAAAATCTACATTCTGTAGAGAATCCTCTTGCCTTTCCAGGTCTTTTTTCCTGATCCAGGAGAGAAATAACTAAGTCTGGCACCTTTTTAAGCCTGATAAGAAACATTTACGATCTATTCTCTCTAAAGCCTGCAACCTGGAGGCTACATCTGCATAATAATAAGAACCTGGTCTCCACAACGCCTTAACCCAGACATTCCCTTCTATTGATTCCAGGTCTTTAGATAAACTCTTTCAACCAATCACCAACCAGGAATTCAGGAAATCTTTGAATTCACCTGTGACCTGGAAGCTCTCCTCCCCGCTGTTCCTGCCCCCCCACCCCCCACCTTTGTGTTATCTCTGCCTTTCCAGAGGGGACATTTTCCTTTAACACATGTAAGATGTATAATATACATCAACCCCGGAACCCAAAATAACTAAGACAAAAGGAAAAGGCAAGCTGGGAACTGCTTAGGGCAAACCTGCCTCCCTTTCTATTCTGTAGCTACCAGAGTAAAAAAGCTACATACCTCCCTCACAATTTGTCCACGAGGAAATTCCTTGCAGACAAAGGACAGACGGAACTCAAAGTCCTCTCTCTCTGCTCACTGAGATAAATGCATATCTGATTGCTTTTTTTGGAAAGGCCAATCAGAAACTCCAAGGAATGCAACTGTTTGTCTCTTATCGGCTTATGACCTGGAAGCCCCTCCCTGCTTTGAGTTGTCCCACCTTTCCAGACCAAACCAACGCACATCTTACACACACTGATTGATGTCCCATGTCTCCCTAAAATGTATAAAACTAAATGGCCCCAACCACCTTGGCCATATGTCATCAGGACCCCTGAGGCTGTGTCATGGGTACACCCTTAGCCTTGGCAAAATTAACTAAGTTCATTGAGACCTGTCTCATATATTTGGGGTTCACACATGTATTGACTGATGTCTTATGCCTCCCTAAAATGTATAAAATGAAGCTGTAACCTGGCACATATTCTCAGGATCTCCTGGTGCTGTGTCACAGGCCATGGTCACTCATATTTGGCTCAGAATAAACCTCCTCAAACATTTTACAGAGTTTGACTCTTTTTGTCAATGCAAGCCAAAGGCACAGAAAGACAAGCTGGGGACCTGAAAGACAGCCTGGTCACCCAGGCGTCTTGTCCCTCCTGGGGATACCCTAACATGCACAGGCTGCTTTGTCCCTCCAAGGACTGTCTGTGGCTCTTAGGAGAAAATCCAGATGGTGGCTTCAAGGCCCTGCTCCAGCCTGGTCTCCCAAGCCTCCTGCTTGCTAACTTCCATCTGCTGCTGCAGCCTTCTCTTCTGCTGCTGCACCATGCAAAGTCCTGCCTCAGAGCACTTGTACTTGCTATTCCCTCTGTCTGGAAAGTCTTCACCCAAATTTTCAAACAGGGTGGCTCCATCATTTACACCTAAGCTCAGCTGCTACCTCCCCAGAGGTACTTCCCTTGACCTCCTCCTCTTTCATGCCTCCTCTGTTGTGCACTACTGTGTTTCAAACACTTCACAGCACCTTGCGCTATCTGTGACAGTGGCAGGAGGCAGACAGAGGTGGGTCCCTGGTGAAACGCCACCTTCAAGCCCAAACAGCCTGAAGGCTGAAAGACTGGACTACTGGTTCCGGATGAAATCCATGACCCAGAACAGAAGAGTGAGAATTTCTATTCCTATTTGCCCATCCTTTCCTGATCGGTTCTTTGTGAATGCTTTTTAACCAATCAAATGTGGCCTTTTTCAATAGTATCTATGGCCCCACCCCTTCCCGATCCTGTGCCTATAAAAACCCCAGACTCAACCACACTGAGAGAGATGACCTGACTAAGGGTGAGAGACTACTTGCCCATCCCCTCTCCTCTGAGAGTTGTTTTATCATTCAATAAAATTCTCCACCCTCATCACCTTTCAATTGTCAGCATGACCTCATTCTTCTTGGATGTGGGACAAGAACTTGGTACCCACCAAATGTGGGTACTCAGAGGGCTGTAACACCGTGGCTCTCAGCCCTCTGCTGGCAGAGGGCAGCCACCCCATGTGACGGAAAGCAGTAATGGGACCAAGCTTCCCCTGGAGCTGTGGGCTAGAGCAGGGCAAGGGGCTGACCGAGCTGTTAACACACCACCGTCCATCGGACAGTGGACGGGAGTACTGAAAGAGTTAATTAGCATATTTAACACCCCTTCTGGGGCTTTGGGGTTGTGGGCACCCCTGGCTGTGTGTCACCACATTCCCCTCGGGGTAACATGCCTGGTCCAGCCACAAGCCCAGCATGGAGCCTACCCCTGTGCCAGCTTTTGGAACGGCTGGTTGGACCCCACAGTTGTTCACTCACACACCCCTTCCCACCAGTGGCTAAGCATGCATTTGTGGTGGCCAGGGGATCCATGGAGTGCAAGCCAGACACAGCTTGGCAAGCCAAGTAGATGGAGTGCCTCCTGCTGCAAGCCACACAAAGGGGCCCAAGAAAAATCCTGTCATCTGCAATAACCTTGTTTATTCCCAGTAAATTTCCAGAGGGCACAGTGTGTGGCCCAGAGTACCTAGGTAAGTATGTTTACTAAATGAATGAACATATTTTCCTTTTTGCATAAGGAAACATATTTTCCTCTTTTGAGTAGGTTCTTTGCAACTATGAAACTCCTGAGCAAGGTAATGGGACAGAGAAATTAACTAAAGCCGATCTCCACAACAAACCGATTCTGCTATGGCTGCTGCAGGGTGAGCTCTCATCTCTCCTTCCCAACTGTTCCCCTCCCGGCAACAGCACACCATCCGCCCCTCACCCCAGAAGTCACCCATTCACCTTACGTTTGGACATCATTCCTGGCATTAAGACTTCTCTCCTGGGGAGGGGTCCTCTACTGAGGTAAGCAGTTGGCATCAGCATCCCTCTCCTATCAAAAAAAAATGGATGGAGATGATGGCCACCCACTGTGTGCTCTCAGGTGAACCTGAATTGCCTCCCAGATGGCTTCTGGGAGAGGATATTAACTGCAAACTTTTGCAGAGCCATGTGCTGAAATGTGTCAAAGGGTATGCTTTTAAAAGAAAAGGCTTACAAAGGAAATGTGAATCGTTGCCCCATCCTGCAGTTTTGTGAATTTGGAATATGTTCACTAGGGTCTCTGGAAGCTCATGGTAGCCAGCATGTTCATAAATAAGGCTGAGCAGCCAGTTACAATGCCCCACCCTGCACTATGGCTGAGAGGTCCAGCCCTGCAGCTGCACAGACCTGGGTGTGAGAACAGCTATGCCGACCATGTATTATCTGCATTTCACTGGGCCACTCAGATGCTCTGTGTTTCACTTTCATCATCTGTAAGTGCACATTATAATTGGAACAACCTGATGCACTCGGACAGAAGAAATTAAAATTATCTATGGAATGCAGACATATCTTGAATGCAATAAATGTTCACTTTTATTGGGGTCAGGAGGAGCATCAACCACCAGAGGAGGAACCCAAGTGGCTGTGTGAAAATGCTCCTAGCTGTCACACCCAGGAACTGGTCTCTGATGGACACAAACTTTGCCCTCATCTTCCAAGCCCCACAGTCCACTGGGTTGCTCTTTGTGCTCACAGACTCTGCACATGCACGCTGTCATCAAGTGTTTACTGAGCACCCTCTGGGGGCTAGACACTAGGCCTCAGTAGGTGGGTGGCTTAGTAAACACTACTGCATGTGTTTACTGAACACCTCTGGGGGCTAGACACTATGTCAAGTGCAGCAGAGTCTAGGAGTTACTAGCAGAGTCTGGAGAAATCCAGCCTAGATTTGAATGCTAGTTCATAACTCACTAGCTATGGGAACTTAGGAAGACACTGAGCCTCTCTGTGTCTCTGTTCCCTCTTCTTTCAACTGGGGATAGGACTTACCTCTTGGGGCAGTTTTGAGGATTAAATTAATTGCTATATATACAGGAGATGGGCCAGTGCTCAGGACATGGTGAATCCCATCCAATTATTAGTTATTAATGGTTACTTTAAAAGTATGCTTGACCGGGGGGCGGAGCAAGATGGCCGAATAGGAGCAGCTCCAGTCTCCAACTCCCAGCGCCAGCGACACAGAAGACCGGTGATTTCTGCATTTTCAACTGAGCCTCTGCTGCTGATACCCAGGCAAACAGGGTCTGGAGTGGACCTCAAGCAATCTCCAACAGACCTACAGCTGAGGGTCCTGACTGTTAGAAGGAAAACTATCAAACAGGAAGGACACCTACACCAAAACCCCATCAGTACATCACCATCATCAAAGACCAGAGGCAGATAAAACCACAAAGATGGGGAAAAAGCAGGGCAGAAAAGCTGGAAATTCAAAAAATAAGAGCGCATCTCCCCCGGCAAAGGAGCGCAGCTCATCGCCAGCAACGGATCAAAGCTGGACGGAGAATGACTTTGACGAGATGAGAGAAGAAGGCTTCAGTCCATCAAATTTCTCAGAGCTAAAGGAGGAATTACGTACCCAGCGCAAAGAAACTAAAAATCTTGAAAAAAAAGTGGAAGAATTGATGGCTAGAGTAATTAATGCAGAGAAGGTCCTAAACGAAATGAAAGAGATGAAAACCATGACACGAGAAATACGTGACAAATGCACAAGCTTCAGTAACCGACTCGATCAACTGGAAGAAAGAGTATCAGCGATTGAGGATCAAATGAATGAAATGAAGTGAGAAGAGAAACCAAAAGAAAAAAGAAGAAAAAAGAAACGAACAAAGCCTGCAAGAAGTATGGGATTATGTAAAAAGACCAAATCTACGTCTGATTGGGGTGCCTGAAAGTGAGGGGGAAAATGGAACCAAGTTGGAAAACACTCTTCAGGATATCATCCAGGAGAACTTCCCCAACCTAGTAGGGCAGGCCAACATTCAAATCCAGGAAATACAGAGAACGCCACAAAGATACTCCTCGAGAAGAGCAACTCCAAGACACATAATTGCCAGATTCACCAAAGTTGAAATGAAGGAAAAAATCTTAAGGGCAGCCAGAGAGAAAGGTCGGGTTACCCACAAAGGGAAGCCCATCAGACTAACAGCAGATCTCTCCGCAGAAACTCTACAAGCCAGAAGAGAGTGGGGGCCAATATTCAACATTCTTAAAGAAAAGAATTTTAAACCCAGAATTTCATATCCAGCCAAACTAAGTTTCATAAGTGAAGGAGAAATAAAATCCTTTACAGATAAGCAAATGCTTAGAGATTTTGTCACCACTAGGCCTGCCTTACAAGAGATCCTGAAGGAAGCACTAAACATGGAAAGGAACAACCGGTACCAGCCACTGCAAAAACATGCCAAAATGTAAAGACCATTGAGGCTAGGAAGAAACTGCATCAACTAATGAGCAAAATAACCAGTTAATATCATAATGGCAGGATCAAGTTCACACATAACAATCTTAACCTTAAATGTAAATGGACTAAATGCTCCAATTAAAAGACACAGACTGGCAAACTGGATAAAGAGTCAAGACCCATCAGTCTGCTGTATTCAGGAGACCCATCTCACACGCAGAGACATACATAGGCTCAAAATAAAGGGATGGAGGAAGATTTACCAAGCAAATGGAGAACAAAAAAAAGCAGGGGTTGCAATACTAGTCTCTGATAAAACAGACTTTAAACCATCAAAGATCAAAAGAGACAAAGAAGGCCATTACATAATGGTAAAGGGATCAATTCAACAGGAAGAGCTAACTATCCTAAATATATATGCACCCAATACAGGAGCACCCAGATTCATAAAGCAAGTCCTTAGAGACTTACAAAGAGACTTAGACTCCCATACAATAATAATGGGAGACTTCAACACTCCACTGTCAACATTAGACAGATCAACGAGACAGAAAGTTAACAAGGATATCCAGGAATTGAACTCATCTCTGCAGCAAGCAGACCTAATAGACATCTATAGAACTCTCCACCCCAAATCAACAGAATATACATTCTTCTCAGCACCACATCATACTTACTCCAAAATTGACCACGTAATTGGAAGTAAAGCACTCCTCAGCAAATGTACAAGAACAGAAATTATAACAAACTGTCTCTCAGACCACAGTGCAATCAAACTAGAACTCAGGACTAAGAAACTCAATCAAAACCGCTCAACTACATGGAAACTGAACAACCTGCTCCTGAATGACTACTGGGTACATAACGAAATGAAGGCAGAAATAAAGATGTTCTTTGAAACCAATGAGAACAAAGATACAACATACCAGAATCTCTGGGACACATTTAAAGCAGTGTGTAGAGGGAAATTTATAGCACTAAATGCCCACATGAGAAAGCAGGAAAGATGTAAAATTGACACTCTAACATCGCAATTAAAAGAACTAGAGAAGCAAGAGCAAACACATTCGAAAGCTAGCAGAAGGCAAGAAATAACTAAGATCAGAGCAGAACTGAAGGAGATAGAAACACAAAAAACCCTCCAAAAAATCAATGAATCCAGGAGTTGGTTTTTTGAAAAGATCAACAAAATTGACAGACCACTAGCCAGACTAATAAAGAAGAAAAGAGAGAAGAATCAAATCGACGCAATTAAAAATGATCAAGGGGATATCACCACCGACCCCACAGAAATACAAACTACCATCAGAGAATACTATAAACACCTCTACGCAAATAAACTGGAAAATCTAGAAGAAATGGATAATTTCCTGGACACTTACACTCTTCCAAGACTAAACCAGGAAGAAGTTGAATCCCTGAATAGACCAATAGCAGGCTCTGAAATTAAGGCAACAATTAATAGCCTACCAACCAAAAAAAGTCCAGGACCAGATGGATTCACAGCTGAATTCTACCAGAGGTACAAAGAGGAGTTGGTACCATTCCTTCTGAAACTATTCCAATCAATAGAAAAAGAGGGAATCCTCCCTAACTCATTTTATGAGGCCAACATCATCCTGATACCAAAGCCTGGCAGAGACACAACAAAAAAAGAGAATTTTAGACCAATATCCCTGATGAACATCGATGCAAAAATCCTCAATAAAATACTGGCAAACCGGATTCAGCAACACATCAAAAAGCTTATCCACCATGATCAAGTGGGCTTCATCCCTGGGATGCAAGGCTGGTTCAACATTCGCAAATCAATAAACATAATCCAGCATATAAACAGAACCAAAGACAAGAACCACATGATTATCTCAATTGATGCAGAAAAGGCTTTTGACAAAATTCAACAGCCCTTCATGCTAAAAACGCTCAATAAATTCGGTATTGATGGAACGTACCTCAAAATAATAAGAGCTATTTATGACAAACCCACAGCCAATATCATACTGAATGGGCAAAAACTGGAAAAATTCCCTTTGAAAACTGGCACAAGACAGGGATGCCCTCTCTCACCACTCCTATTCAACATAGTGTTGGAAGTTCTGGCTAGGGCAATCAGGCAAGAGAAAGAAATCAAGGGTATTCAGTTAGGAAAAGAAGAAGTCAAATTGTCCCTGTTTGCAGATGACATGATTGTATATTTAGAAAACCCCATTGTCTCAGCCCAAAATCTCCTTAAGCTGATAAGCAACTTCAGCAAAGTCTCAGGATACAAAATTAATGTGCAAAAATCACAAGCATTCTTATACACCAGTAACAGACAAACAGAGAGCCAAATCAGGAATGAACTTCCATTCACAATTGCTTCAAAGAGAATCAAATACCTAGGAATCCAACTTACAAGGGATGTAAAGGACCTCTTCAAGGAGAACTACAAACCACTGCTCAGTGAAATCAAAGAGGACACAAACAAATGGAAGAACATACCATGCTCATGGATAGGAAGAATCAATATTGTGAAAATGGCCATACTGCCCAAGGTAATTTATAGATTCAATGCCATCCCCATCAAGCTACCAATGAGTTTCTTCACAGAATTGGAAAAAACTGCTTTAAAGTTCATATGGAACCAAAAAAGAGCCCGCATCTCCAAGACAATCCTAAGTCAAAAGAACAAAGCTGGAGGCATCACGCTACCTGACTTCAAACTATACTACAAGGCTACAGTAACCAAAACAGCATGGTACTGGTTCCAAAACAGAGATATAGACCAATGGAACAGAACAGAGTCCTCAGAAATAATACCACACATCTACAGCCATTTGATCTTTGACAAACCTGAGAGAAACAAGAAATGGGGAAAGGATTCCCTATTTAATAAATGGTGCTGGGAAAATTGGCTAGCCATAAGTAGAAAGCTGAAACTGGATCCTTTCCTTACTCCTTATACGAAAATTAATTCAAGATGGATTAGAGACTTAAATGTTAGACCTAATACCATAAAAATCCTAGAGGAAAACCTAGGTAGTACCATTCAGGACATAGGCATGGGCAAAGATTTCATGTCTAAAACACCAAAAGCAACGGCAGCAAAAGCCAAAATTGACAAATGGGATCTCATTAAACTAAAGAGCTTCTGCACAGCAAAAGACACTACCATCAGAGTGAACAGGCAACCTACAGAATGGGAGAAAATTTTTGCAATCTACTCATCTGACAAAGGGCTAATATCCAGAACCTACAAAGAACTCAAACAAATTTACAAGAAAAAAACAAACAACCCCATCAAAAAGTGGGCAAAGGACATGAACAGACATTTCTCAAAAGAAGACATTCATACAGCCAACAGACACATGAAAAAATGCTCATCATCACTGGCCATCAGAGAAATGCAAATCAAAACCACCATGAGATACCATCTCACACCAGTTAGAATGGCAATCATTAAAAAGTCAGGAAACAACAGGTGCTGGAGAGGATGTGGAGAAATAGGAACACTTTTACACTGTTGGTGGGATTGTAAACTAGTTCAACCATTATGGAAAACAGTATGGCGATTCCTCAAGGATCTAGAACTAGATGTACCATATGACCCAGCCATCCCATTACTGGGGATATACCCAAAGGATTATAAATTATGCTGCTATAAAGACACATGCACACGTATGTTTATTGCAGCACTATTCACAATAGCAAAGACTTGGAATCAACCCAAATGTCCATCAGTGACAGATTGGATTAAGAAAATGTGGCACATATACACCATGGAATACTATGCAGCCATAAAAAAGGATGAGTTTGAGTCCTTTGTAGGGACTTGGATGCAGCTGGAATCCATCATTCTTAGCAAACTATCACAAGAACAGAAAACCAAACACCGCATGTTCTCACTCATAGGTGGGAACTGAACAATGAGATCACTCGGACTCAGGAAGGGGAACATCACACACCGGGGCCTATCATGGGGAGGGGGGAGGGGGGAGGGATTGCATTGGGAGTTATACCTGATGTAAATGACGAGTTGATGGGTGCAGCACAGCAACATGGCACAAGTATACATATGTAACAAACCTGCACGTTATGCACATGTACCCTACAACTTAAAGTATAATAATAATAAATAAATTTAAAAAAAAAAAAAAAAGTATGCTTGACCTACTTGAGGGCTACATATTAAGGCATTGAGGATAACTTAATTCCTTCAGAATTGAAACAGTACTAGTTAATATGGATTGAGCCTTTTTTCTATGCCCACATGCTTTATATCAAGTGTTAATATACTGTTTCTTAAAGGGTCAGGTAGTAAAGAATCAAGGCTTTCCAGGCCAGAGGCAAAAATGAGTCTATTATGTAGGTATTTATATAACCATTTAAAATGTAACCATTTCAAAATGAGAAGGAAGAAAACATTCTTAGCTCATGGGCTTTAATAAAAACTAGTAGCTGGATAGATTTGGTCTGCAGGCTGGAGTCTGCCTACCTCTGCTTTATATCATTCAATGCTTACACCAACACAAGTAGCATTATCATCTCCACTTTAAGACCTGGAAGTTTTGTCTCAGAGAGGTTGAGTGACTTTCCCAAGGCCACAGAGCTGATGACCATATTGTCATCAGTCTCTCCCTTCTATTCCGTTAATATCTGCTTTATATATTTAGGTGCCTCGATGTTGGTCCTGGCAGATGTCCAGTCCTTAATGGATTTTTCTTGGATGCCTGACTGATGGAATTGGGACATGAGGCATCCAGGTTTCTGACTTCCTAAACAACATTTTGATGAGAAAGAAGAGTTCCATGATTTGGGGGCTTGATACATAGAGATATAGAGTAGGATATAGAGTAGGAGGTCTCTTGAGAATAAGAGGGAGTTCTTCAGACTACAAGATAAGCAAGGCTCCTCAATGACTCCTGCTAAGCTCCCTGTGAGGCCAAGATAATAATTCAATGACCATAATGAATGAGTTAACTGTTGGGTGCTTTAAAATAGCTCGAAAACACAGCCGTTTCACATAGCCAGTTCCTGCTGTATATCCCCTATTCCATTAGCTTGCGTTCCAGAAGAGGCCTGTGACAGAGCAGGAGCATTACCATCTTGGACAAGTCCCCCATTCTAAAGTTCATCTTAATAAAAAAAAAAAAATCGCCTAAATCCAAAGGGCATCAGCCTGATGGCTAAGGTCAGAATGACCATAAACCACAAATAACATCTTCAACAAGAAACATTCCAAACTCTTCCCTGACCAGAGACATGCTAGCCCCAAGATAAGCCCCCTCCAACGGGGAAGATCCCAGCCTTGAGATAACCCCCTCCGGCCAGAAAGCTATCTGCCCCAAGATAACCTCTCCTCCTCCCAGAGACATTCCAACCCCACCATTAAACTTCTCTCTCACACAGAAACATTCCAAGCTTGTATTAAGCCCCTCACCCTAAAACCAATATGTACTCTTTGTCTGTAAGAGAAAGTGCTCCTGACTGAAATCGGCCAGAAGCCCCTCTCAGGTTTTACCTAAAGTAAACCTGTCTTAAACTGCCAAGCCATGTTTCATGTTTCTTTCCTCTTTCTTTAACTCTTACAGCCTGTGGCATCATTTCTGTCCTAGAGGGATCTTCTCATCTTAATGGGCTGGCAAGCCACATACAACTGACCTCACAAGGGGCCTGGAGAGCCACACAGAATAAGCACTTGTGTGATGCCCATTGGCTCACCTGAAACACCCAGCCTCGAGGCTTTTGCACTTGTGGTTCCCTTTGTGTAGAGTAGAAGTCAGCAGACTTTTCCTACAAAGGACCAGAGAGCATATACTTTAGGCTTTGTTGGCCTTATGGTCTGGTGAAACTACTTAATTCTGCTATCGTAATAGGAAAGCAGCCATAGATAAGATAATGCATAATGGCAGGGTGCAGTGGCTCACACCTGTAATCCCAGCATTTTGGGAGGCCAAGATGGGCAGATCACCTGAGGCCAGGAGTTTGAGACCAACCTGGACAACATGGTGAAACCCCATCTCTACTAAAAATACAAAACTTAGCCAGGCGTGGTGGTGGGCACCTGTAATCCCAGCTACTCTGGAGGCTGAGGCAGGAGAATCGCTTGTACCTGGGAGGCAGAAGTTGCAGTGAGAAGAGATTTTGCCACTGCACTTCAGCCTGGGCCATAAAGTAAGACTCCATCTCCCCCCACAACACAAAAAAAGATAATGATGCATAATGAAAGTGCATGACTGTGGTTGCGTTCCAATAAAACTTTATTTATAAAAGCAGGTGGTAGGGAAGATTTGACCTGTGGGCCTTAGTTTGCCAACTCCTGACCTAGAATATTCTCCCCCCAGGAAGCTGAAAGCCTCCCTCTTTCACTTCTTCCAGCCATCTGTGTAGCTACCACCCTATCTAAACAGTCACAGCCCTGCCACCCTGTTCCCCAAACTTCCTTTACTTCCCCACAAAGTTCCTAGTACTATGTGAAATTACATTATATATTAATTTATCGGTTTATCATCTGGTACCCTCCTTTGGGAATGTAAAATCAATGAGAGGTACCCAGAGCTTGTAGAAGTGTTTGGTATATAGTAGACACACAATAAATATTAGTGGAATGAATAAATCTCAAAGAACAATAACTATAAATGCAAATTGCAAATACTTTCTGCACATTTATTAATATATTCCTGGCACTCTGATACACATATGCAAAATATTATGAATTCTTTCAATAGTCCTATAATGCAGGATCTTTTATTAAGCCCATTTTACAGAAGAAGCTGGGACTCAGAGAGGTAAAGTTACTTGCCCAAATGGTGATGTCTGCCATCACAAGAAAACATCACAGAACATTAGAGCTCACTAGGACCTTCAAGATCAATCTTATTCCAACCCTGGCATTATACAAATGCAGAAACTGCAATTTGGCAACAGGAAGCCACATGCCAAAGGTCACATAGCAAGAAAGGGACAAGGTAGAATAAAGACCAGCGTCCTTGCCTTCCTGGCTGTAGGATGCACCACCTCCTGCAGCACTCTGAGTACTGGTAGTTCACTGCGTGATCTGTCACTGGGGGGACTGTGACCTGCTTGTGGCCGGCGAGCAATGGAACCAGAGCTTTCTTTCTTGTCCCATCGGTTACTTCAGGGATGAACTTCATGCCAGGCTTCCTCCCTGAATCATCCAATGCAGGTGAAGCCAGGTTATCTCAGCACCTGCATCCCCCAAGAGGCTGCAGATGCGAAGACTCTATAAAGCAGGCAATAAAGACTGCCAGGCAGCCATCCCAGGAATACTAACCAAGATCTCTCTCCGCACTGGTGCTGGGCACTATCCCCACACATAACAGTCAGCTCTAGGGGAGCGAGAGGCTGTGTTTTTAAGTGCTCTTAGTCACGTGTTTTTTTTTTAATGGAAAAAAAATCACTAGAACCAGTTTCATCTTTCCTAAATTAATCCCAGTGTTTCTATTTTCAAAGAGCATTTAAGGACCAAAGACCAGAGCCCTCAAAGCCGGCACACACCTCCAGCTTGTGCGGGGCTGGGCATAGCTCCAGAGGGCCTGGCTGTGCCCATGACAGAGGTTTGCTGCCCAGACAGAAGGGGACATATTAGTCAGCTAGGGATGTCACAGCAAAGTACCACAGAATGTGTGGCTTAAACAACAAGAACTTATTATCTCACAGTTCTAGAAGCTAGAAGTTCAAGGAGTCGGCAGGGCTGCTTTTTGTTTGTTTATTTTTTTTGAGACGGAGTCTCTCTCTGTCACCCAGACTGGAGGACAGTGATGCAATCTGCTCACTGCAACCTCCGCCTCCTAGTTCAAGCAATTCTCCTGCCTCACCTCCTGAGTAGGCGGGATTACAAGTGTGCACCACCACGCCTGGCTAATTTTTTTTTTTTTTTAGTAGAGATGGGGTTTTACCATGTTGGCCAGGCTGGTCTCGAACTCCTGACCTCAGGTGATCCACCCGGCCCGGCCTCCCAAAGTGCTGGGATTACAGGTGTGAGCCACTGCACCCTCCCAGGGTTGCTTTTCTGAGGCTTCTCTCCTTGGCCTGCAGGTGGTCACCTTCTGCCTGGTCTCACATGGTCTTGTCTCTGCGCATATCTGAATCCTAATCTCTTCTGCTAAGCAGACCAATCATATTGGATTAGGGTCTACCCCAATGACCTCATTTAACCTTAATTACCTCTTTAAAAGCCGTATCTCCAAATACAGTCACCTTCTAAGGTACTGGGACTTAGGACTTCAACATAGAAATTTGGGGGCAAGGAAATAATTCAGCCCCTAACAGGTGGCTTATTTGCAAATGCTCCTTGGCCTGGTGATGTTCAGCCCTTAGCAAACCCCCACCCAGCCCCAGCATGCCTGACATTGGGGCCAGGACAGTATTTTTTGGGGGGGCAATGCTGTCCAACACACTGTGGTGCATTTAGCATCCGGGTACCCCCTATCCCAACAACATCACCAGAGCTCCGGAGTCAGGACTCAAATCTAGCGCTACCCATTACTAGCTCTGTGTGTGGCCTTGGGCAAGGCATGCCCTTCCTGCCCTCAGCTTAGTGTGCAACGTAGGGTTGTCACAGTGACTATTTATTACATAATAAAATGCTTTCCAAAAGGTAGCTTGTGTGCTCCCGAAAGGAGATGATTTCGGAGAGAACGACAACCAATGCCTTCTATTTCATTTGTGTGTATAATAATGTATTAGAAAATATAATTAGCCCAAGTAAAGGATTTCTCTGTAAGTGTTTCTTCTAAAAGTAAATTGATTTAAAGTGCATAATTAGCAAACAGAAGGCATGATGGCAAACACAATGAAAGCGGCACAAGAATGACCGGCATGGAGAAACAGGAAATTGACACGGGGTGCCATCTGCAGAGCCCTGGGCTCGTTGGCCATGCTTGGCACAGAGAGGTCACACCGGTCACAGTTTCTGCAGGAAGTCAAGAACGCCCTCAACCTGAGTGATGTGAAGAGCATTTCATAAGAGAGGTCTCTGGCATGACTATTGTAGAATGAACGCTGGCCGTGCCTCGCCCATCCCTGTTCCTCCTGAGGTGCCAGGCCCCTATGACCTACCCCTGCAGAGTCCCCAGTTTCCTCCCTCACCACTCTCCAACCCAGAACCTATGCCTCAGCCATGTGGGCCTTTTTCATTCCTCCAACTAGCTGGGCCTTCTCTTGTCTCTGTGCCTTTGTGTGTGGAATCCTAATTCACGTGGCTGATGTCAGGATCCCCCAGTTCTTAGACATGTCTGAGAATCCAGCTGCTCATCTCTTCGCTGGGGGAGAGAGCCAGCTGCAGATGCCCCGCCCCCTTCATGAAGGGCTCTAGCCCCCCAAATACATCACAGATGTGCACGGAGAGCTTGCCATGTGTTGCATTCTGCATGAATGGATGTATGCTTCTTGCCTTATTTAATCTTCAGGATTACCCATTTTGCAGATTTATTTGATCTTCATGCCCCCGTTTTACAGACAAGGAAGCTGAGGCTGGGAAAAGTGAGATGCCCCTTACAAACCCAGCAGATAGTCAGCGGCCCTGCGTGCGGGTGGCTGCTGACTCAAAACCACCTCGCACAAGACAGTTCCCCATACCCCTCCATCTCCCTTCCCCAGGACGAGGGCCCGGCAACTCAACCAGAATCTTTTCTCCCAAAGACTCAGGGGAGGAACCAGTTTGAGGATGCTCAACGTAAACCCAACTGCAGCCCATCAGCCCTCAAGTTCACGAGATCCACTTCAGCAGCACACGCAGGGGTAGCTGCGATGTCTCTTGTGGGCACCAACGCCTGAGCCTGTTACCTTCTGGGAAATCACCTGGACACTACAGTCATCCAGGGAGCTATGAAGAGGCTTCAATGCTCTTCTTTCAAGAAGGTTTCTACCAGGAACAGGCAAAGGCCAGGCAACTCTGGTGGGGTGGTGTGTGTGTGTGCACGCGCACGCGCGTGTGTGTGCATGACAAGGTCTAGCTTTGTCGCCCAGGCAGGAGTGCAGTGGAATGATCTCAGCTCACTGCAACCTCCCATCTCAGCCTCCTGAGTAGCTGGGATTACAGGTGCACACCAGCATGCCCAGCTAATTTTTGTATTTTTTGTAGAGATAGGGTCTCACTGTGTTGCCCAGGCTGATCTTGAACTCCTGGGCTCAAGCAATCTTCCCACTTTGGCATCCCAAAGTGTTAGGATTACAGGCGTCAGCCACTGCACCTGGCAATATTTTTAAAGTAGTGATTTTTCTCACTTTTGGACAGCTGAGTTTTTTCCTAGATTCAGGGCCTCCAAGAAGAAACCACAGAGTAGAAAACAGGAAAAATGGGAAAGAAGTCAATCTCTGGGTTTTTTTTGTTGTTGTTGTTGTTTGTTTGTTTTTTAAGAATTATCTATTTTACTTTGTTTTTATTGTGGTAAAACACATATATCTTAAAATGTACCATTAGCAACATTTACAGCATTCACAATGTTGTGCAGTCTTTATCACTATCTAGTTCCAAAACGTTTTTATCACCCTCAAAAGATGATACCATTAAATGTCACTCCCCATTCCCCCTTACCCCAGCCTCTGGCCACCACTAATATATTTTATGTCTCTCTAGATTTGCCTATTGTAGACATTTTATATAAATGGAACCATAGAGTCTGTGTCCTTTGGGACTGATTTCTTTCACTTAACATAGTGACTTCAAGTTCATTCATGTTGTAGCATGTATCAATATTTCATTCCTTCTTATGGATGAATAATATTATGTTTTATGGAGAAACCATACTTTGCAGTCCATTCAACAGTTGAAGGATGATAGGCTGTTCCTATCTTTTGCCTCTTTTGCTGCTATGAATTATCACATATAAGATTCTGCTTGAACACTTGCTTTCAATTCTTTTGGGTATATACCCAGGAGGAGAATTTCTGGGTCTTATGGTAACTCTATGTTTAACTTATTAAAGACTCAATCACTGCCTTTTGAGTTTCAAATAGTCATCATTTTTGGAAAAAGGAAGGCCTTTCAGTTACAATCAATGCATTTGGGAGCATGTTAATGAGTGAGGAAGGATGGGTCCCCTGCAGCCCAGGAGAGAAAGGATTCCTTGGGTCAGGGTTGGAAGAGAGGAAGGGAAAGATGAGTTGAGCAAGGCAGGTGAACAGGGCCTCAAGCCCAGGGCTGGAGCAGGAGGAACCAACCAGGCTCCTGCTCCACCTGCAAATCAGAGAAAAATTTCCATCAGCTCAGAAGAAAAATGAACCAAGGCTACGAATGGACAATTCAGAGAAGAAACTCACATAGCTAAAAATATGTAAAAAGTCAAGAAGGCACACTCATCATTCAAAAATGCAAATCCTGACATTGAGTTACCAGTCTCCAAAAAAATCTAACAAATTGGCTAAAACGTCAATGATGGAGCATATTCCATGTTTGTGATGGAACTGCGAAATGACGACCCAGATACTCCACTGGTGGAAGTACAAAATGGTACAGCCATTTTTGAGAGTGATTTGACAGGATCCATTTAAACGAAGCCCATTTTATCCCCTAAACTTCACTATTAAGAAATCTATAGAAATAAAGGCCCAAGTAAGTGAAGATTTATGTTCAACAATGTTCCTGTAACATCATGTGCAATGTGTTACACGCACACACACATTTACACACACAGAAACCTAAATGTCTATCAATAGGGGGTTGGGTTAAATAATTTATGATACCTAAAGGAATCAGAAAAACCATAAAGTCACGAAATGAACAATGTCACTCTCTTTGCAAGACTCAAGTGAGAGATGCAAGTTTTAGGAGAATTTAGGATAATGTGATGACATAATTCCATTTGTGTGTGTGTTTTGCAAACTCTGTGTGACATGTTTATAAATAGCTATTGTTTAGGCCCATGCTATCCAGTCTCCATGTCCTTGATCCTAGGAGGCAGAGGTGGTGGTGTCCTGGCACAGAACGGCCACACGCCACCCACTCGGCCAGAGAAGTATTTGGGTCTGCTGGTCTCCTCCAGCACTTGCCGCTGATTGGAGGTGGGGTGGGTGGATGGAAGGGAATTGTGTTCCATCAATGATGCTCTTCAAACAATATTCTATTGTTTCTTTACCACAGATCCAGACGACAGAATCCAAAGCTTACTGAGTCCACAAGGGAGATGGGGATTTCGGATCTGCTTCCCCTTCGGGGGCTCCATGGGCTGGCACAGGACTTGGCTTCTGGAGTCCTTGGAGCCCTCAGGACTACACCCTGGACCCTTTTCCTGGTGTCATTTTTCTTCCTCAGGGGTTTGAATGCTTTCCCTCTGCCCTTCCCCTGGGTTTTAACCCCCCTTTTTCTGGCTGGCATTGTGGGTTGCTGTTGGCTCTCTGCTTTCTGTTCTAGCCAAGCCTGGGGGATAGAATGGTGGAGCCTTGAATTTTGAAGGTGGAGAAGAGAAAAGAAGGAAAAGCCCATGATGATCAGGATTGAGGATGGAAGGATCTAAGAAGAGCTGGATATCCTACTGATAAGGCTTGGCTCTATGACCCCACCCAAATCTCATCTAGAAATGTCATCCCCATAATCCCCACATGTTGAGGGCAGGACCTGGTAGGAGGTGACTGGATCATGGGGGCAGGTTCCTTCACCTTGTTCTCATGGTAGTGAGTGAGTTCCCATGAGATCTGATGGTTTTATAAGAGTCTGGCATATCCCTTGCTTGCACTTCTCTCTCCTGCCGCCATGTGAAGAGGGTCCTTGCTTCCCCTTCACTTTCCACCATGATTGTGTTTCCTGAGGCCTCCCCAGCCATGTGGAAATTTGAGTCAATTAAACCTCTTTCCTTTATAAATTCCCCAGTCTTCGACAGTTCTTTACAGCAGTGTGAGCATGGACTAATACACCTACAGAGGGTGACAGGTTGATCAGTTGTGAGCAAGGGAGACAGTGCCTTACTATGCCAACAGAGGTCTTTCTTCCATCTCCTTCCAGCTTTGAGCTCTATTACTTTTGTCCTGGGAAACTCCAGACTACAGGGAAAAGGAAAGGCTAATGGAAAGGAGGAAAAGATGAATCCCACAGCATAAGCTGATGTTAGGAAGGAACATGCTGTGCAGTTGATACCTTGAGGGGGGACCAGATTTGAGCGGGAGGGCAATGGGTTGGGGTGGGTGATGAGGATGTCTCTCCAATGTCTCATCACTCCAGATTTGGAGACTTCATGTTCTAAACCAAGATCCGGATTTAGTCCTTGTAACTTCTGTTTCTTATTGACAGGCTTTGTTTTTTTGAGACAGGGTCTCACTCTGTTGCCCAGGCTGGAGTGCGGTGGCATGACCAAAGCTCACTGCAGCCTTGGCCTCCTGGGCTCAAGCAGTGCTCCTGCGTCAGTCTCCCCAGTAGCTGAGACTACAGGCATGTACCACCAGGCCTGGCTATTTTATAGAAAAATCATCTGTAGAGACAGGGGTCTCCCTATGTTGCCCAGGCTGGTCTTGAACACCTGGGTTCAAGTGATCCTCCTGCTTTGGCCTCCCAAAGTACTGGGATTACAGGTGTGAGCCACTGCATGCAGCCTGTTTTTGGTTTATAATTGCTACAGGTGTTAAAGAAAAAAGTGTAACAAAATGAATCCTGTTGGGGCCAGAAGGTAGTTGTGATTCTGAGCTTGAGGCCTGGTTATCAGACTCCCCAACATGAGAGGGAACTGAGTCATCCAAAAGACGTTTACCAGTGTAGACCAAGGGCTAGCAAATTTTTCCTGCAAAGGGCCAGACAGTGAATATTTTAGGCTCTGTGAGCCAAGAGGCAAAATTGAAAATATCATGCAAGTACTTAGAAGACAAAAACCAAATTTCCACACATTTTTTATTGATAAAATTCGAAATATAGTCTTAATAACCAAGTGTGGTCTTTGAAAAAGTAATACAGGTTTACTAATTAGAGGAATGGAATTTGGGGGGAGGATAATATTTGTTTAATCAGGGGTTAAAGTTAGTGTTCCCTATCATTGAAATCAATTGCAATTGTCTGATTTTTTTTTTTTTTCAACCACACAAAAATGTAAAAACCATTCTTAGTTTTCAGGGAGTACAAAAGCAAATGGGAGGCTGGATTTGGCACTTAGGGTGTAGTCTGCAGAGCCCTGGAGTAGAGCCGCTGGGGCCCTCATACACATGCAAGAAGACCTGTCCACTTTTCTGACTGCCCAGGTGGACTTTCTGGAAGGTTCCCACACTGTGGAAGTGTATGGAGGAAAGCAACTACTGCAAGGACTTTCTTTTGGCAGAAAATGAAATTCAAAGTGAATAGAGTTTGTGGCTGTGGTTTGAAGAAACTGCCCCAAATTGGAGGCGTGCTGCCTTTGAAAGGGGGACTGTTCTCCTGTCTGTAAAGTGCAGGCCATCCTCACCTGCTGGAAGTCTCTGGGTGAGTCCCTGAACCTCTCTGGGTTCTTGGTTTCTTCACCCGTAAAGTGAGAGTAATTGATGTCTGATGCCACAAGTTCCCAAGTGCTGAGAAGGTAATTGGTCATGGGTACCCTATTTTTTAAAGTACCAAATGTTATAAACCAAGCTTGTCCAACCCACAACCTGCAGGCCACATGTGGTCCAGGATGCCTTTGAATGTGGCCCAACACAAATTTGTAAACTTTCTTAAAACATTATGGCCGGGTGTGGTGGTTCATGCCTGTAATCCAAGCACTTTGGGAGGCCAAGGCAGGCGGATCACGAGGTCAGGAGTTTGGGACCAGCCTGGCCAACATGGTGAAACCCCGTCTCTACTAAAAATACAAAAATTAGCGGGGCGTGGTGGTACGTGCCTGTAATCCCAGCTACTCGGGAGGCTGAGGCAGGAGAATCCCTTGAACCAGGGAATCAGAGGTAGTAGTGAGCCAAGATCATACCACTGCACTGCAGCCTGGTGACAGAGCGAGACTCCATCTCAAAACAAACAAACAAACAAAAATTGAGGTTTTTTTGTGATTTTCTTCATTTCTTTTTTTTTTTTTTTTTTTTTTTTTTTTTTTTTAGCTTATCACCTATCATTAGTGTGAGTGTATTTTATGTGTGGTCCAAGAAAATTCTTCTTCTTCCAGTGTGGCCCAGGGAAGCCAAAAGATTGGACAACCGTGTTATAAACAATGTTTTGTCATTAAAATTGTTTTTATAATGGTTCAACCCCAAAATTCTAAGTGGTCAATGAGAGAAATAAATGTTTATTTACATGCTCATTCAGGATGAATTTGATGTAGACCAAAAAAAAAAGTGACATTTCAAAAAATACCTAATGATTAGAAAAGTGCTCACAGAATTTTATGCGGCTAAAGCAAGATAGAAATTTACTTCCCAGTTTTGTTTCTGTATATGTGTGCCTGTGTATGCATGTGTCGAACTGAGAGAAAACATTGAAAAGTAGCTCTGGCTGCCTTGGGGTGGTATTATTTGGATTGTTATTTTCTTTACAAAACTGCATTGACTGCATTCACTATAATATTCATATATTACTTTCATTATCTAAAAAAATGATAACTATAATTCTAAGAGAGAGAGAACAGGTCACGGTGCTTGGTCTATGAAAAGCTGAGTGAGGAACTAACATAGTGATTCAAAAGAGAGAACAGGGTCCCTGGGCAAGGGCTGGGGTGAACAGTGGGACTATGCGGCTAGGGGGAAGGAACACGGGGCCATGTAAAGGCAGGCAGCTGCTCCTGTCACCGCTGCCTTGAACCTGGAGGGCTAATGCTGCACCCTGGTGTGGGCATTGATGATAATGAGCCTCCGTCTCCCCTCACCTGGGACTTCCATCCCACCAGTCCTGCTGTGAGGTCCAGTGGGGTGGGAAAAGAGAGCAACAGATCTGAGTTCTAGGTGAGGCTCAGTCCCTTACTTCTCTGGGAGGACCTTAAGCTGGACGCTTCCCCTACCTGTCTGCCTTCCCCCCACGTAAAGTGGTGGGCGGGGGGGCTGTACGAGGGAACATTGCCCTGAGCCCGGGGTGTGCCCAGAAAGAGAGGATGGTGTGTCTCACAGATAGGCATTGGAGTACACTTGATTCTGTTACTCATGGTAGTTATGTCCTATAAAGTCATTGTGAACACTGAATTAGCAAATATTGAACAACAGCTCCTAGGGGAAATACAGGGTTAGGTTCCTGAGAGCCTCTGGTCACAACATTTTCACCAACCAATCAACATGTAGCCTTATTTGATGAGTATTTCTGATTGAAGATGCCTTATTCAATAGATATTGTTGATGCCTTAACATTGAGCTCCCAACCAATGGCTGTACAACTCAGGTCTGAAGGAAACTCATCCGAGACATGGAGATTCTCTGTACTAAATCCACCAAATGTATCCTAACACCCATGTACTAATCTAACACATGCATTTTCTCTGACACTAAATAGACCATGAAAACGACACTCGCTTATATTATGAGGCTGAAAAGAGAAGGCAAAGTGTCATTATGTTCCACCAGCTAGAGACATGCATGTCGGGTGACTCAAATTTTTCACTGCTCTGCGCATGTCTGCAAACAATCTGGAAAGTGTTGTGAGTACAAATTTGGGGCTTTAAATTTTAAGTGAGTAAATAAGTCCTCAAATTCTCAAATAATGAGGCTCGACTGTACCTTGAATCACAGTGACAAAGGGATGCTCTTCATCCTGTTTACATCCTCCTGATTATGTTAAGGGATGTGTTCATTGGTGCAAATAGGTTTTTAACACCCTTCCAACACTCCACACCACCTGGTTAACACAGAGTGAGGGGCTTCAGGCTCAAGGCCTTGGCAGACCTCGGGTCCACCCTCAAGTAGAAGCAAGGTTGCATTTTCACTGTGTATTGTTAGATTTGTGGCAAGTCATGGATGCAATATAAATGAGGGCTAGAAATGTACTTAGATTTTTTAAGTGAGTTAATTTAAAGAAAAATATCAAATAAATAAGTAATAGAACAAGGAGGACAATATGGCCAACACTGGAACATTAAATTCTGAGGACCACTGACCTATATGAAAAATAGCGTCCTCCCAACTCAACTGCACTAAGAGACGATGTCCACGGTCATGGATGTGACCTCCTGGCTGGCTTTCCTTTCTCCATCTTGGAAACTGAAGTTCAGTTCCAGAAAGCAGCAGAAGGCAGGAGGCACCCCTGCCTCATCATCCCCAAGTTCAGCCTGCCCACCTACCAGCTACAGGAAGCCAGGGAGGGGCCATAGAGGCCCTTCAAGCGCTGAAACTGGGTCAGTGCTAGGACCATGGGCAGGGGATGATCCAGGCCAGTGTGCAAAACAATCACCAGGGAGATGGTGAAGTGCAGATTCTGGATCCATTCCCAAGAGTCTGACTCTAGGGTTAGTGACAGGGCCCAGGAATCGGAATTTTAACAAGTACCACCTTCCCCTATTTAAGCAATTATGTGCTAGGTGGCCCAAGGCTCCTCCTCAGGGAAACACTAGATGGAGGGAAAGCAGAGGAGATAGGACAGGAAATGTCAGAGTCCCGCATAATTAACAGCAGCAGTTGTGGTCACAGGCCGCCTCGGGGCACTGACTGCCTTCCTGGTACTGCCTGTCTCAGGGAGCATCCATTCCAGCAGCCCCGAGCCAGGATCTGTCACTCACACACATCAGCACGCAAAGATGAAGTAACTGGCCCAAAGTCACCAGCCAGCAAATGGTGCAGCTGGAATGGCAGCAAGACGGCCTCACTCCAGAGCCTACTCTGTTTACATCTAAAGCTTATTATTAAGTGGTTTCTGGTGACAAGTGATTCACAGAGCCATTCTCAAAGCTTAACAGTGTGGCAACACATAGAAAAAAACCTCACAAAATCAAGGTGTTGAGAAGCTACCTCATCTCAAGCACTTTAGGCACAACATCTGGTCATTGTCACCGTAGCCCTGCAGGGCAGAGATGATCATACCCATTCATCACCGGAGGAGACCACAGAGGAAGCACAGAGGTTAAGCAGCCTGCCTAAGATGCAAACTCATAAGTACAAAATCCTATCAGGGTCAAACCGCATTTGATCTGATCATATCTCAGGGTTCTTACTTCAATTCCACTCATGCTCGTTGCTACCACGGTTTTCCTGAAACTCACAAAGCCTTCACGTCTGTATCCGTCAGCTTTTGCTATGTAACAGACCATCCCAGAACTCAGCGGCATACAATAAGCATTTATACGCACTGATACGGTTTCGCTGTGTCCCCACCCAAATCTCACCTTGAATTGTAATAATCCCCATGTGCCAAGGGCAGGGCCTGGTGGAGATCATTGAATGGTGGGGGCGGTTTCCTCCATACCGTTCTCATGGCAGTGAATAAGTCTCACGAGATCTGATGGTCTTATAAATGGGAGTTCTTCTGCACAAGTTTTCTCTTGCCTGCTGCCATGTAAGATGTGTCTTGCTTCCCCTTCACTTTCCGCCATGATTATGAGGCCTCCCCAACCATATGGAACTGTGAGTCAATTAAACCTCCTTCCTTTATAAATTACCCAGTCCCGGGTATGTCTTTATTAGCAGCATGAGAACAAACTAATACACTCATGCTCAAAGGTATATGGGAAAACAGCTTTTCTCCATGTGTTTTTCTGGGGTTCAGGATGAAAGGGCAGCAGCTACCCAGGAGTATGTTATTCTCACGGGTAAAGTCAGAAGTTATCAGAAGAACAAGTGGAAATCTGCAATTCTCTTAAGGCCTAGGCTCAGAATTGCACAATCTCACTTTCTTCCACATTCCATTGACCAGAACAGATCACAAGGCCAAGCCCAGCATTGATGAGGCAGGGAATGTACTCTTCAACAGGGGGTGGGGGAAGGAGGAAGAAAATGAACATTTGCTAACAACAAACCAGTATTTACCCCTTCATTTTGCTATAATAGAACTGCAAAAACTCCTTCAGTTTCCCTGAAGGTAGGCAACCACTCTCAGTCTATGGGGTTTGGGTGGGGCTGGCTCCATCCTGCAGTCCTAGGCCAATCAGAACTGAAGGTATCACCCCTAAAATCTGAGCTGCACCCATTGCTACTGAGCTTGTGGGGTGTAGGTCTGGAATTGTAGACAGTCTCCTTGTCATTCTATGTGAAGAGCTTGCCTGAAATCTAAGCAGAGAGGAAGGCAGAGCCCAGATACAAACGATTTTTTGACAAAATAATATAAACACCTGGATTCAATGCATGCCTGAAGCCAAATGTACACTTGACTTTTCATTGAACTATAAACTCCTTTCTTGTTAGGTCAGTTTGAGTTGATTGGTTGAGCTGATGGGCCCCCCTCCCCTGTCTGGCTTTCAGATGTACTGATACCAGAATGCAAAAAGCTTAGCCTCAATGCAAAGGAAGAAAGACACGTTCCTTATGCAATAGCAAGTCAGTTAACAGAAATGAGTAAAGTAGACAGGATGTCAAACAATAGGGAGTGGTGGGGACTGTGGCAAACTGGTGAGCACAGATGCTGTGCAAGTGGCAGCTGCTCCCCAGCCCCTGCAGACTGTTGGTAGAAGGCTGCAACCTCACCACCAACTGTTGCCATCCTTGCCGTCTTGGCCCTGTCTCCCAAGCACCTGACCTGCCCTCATAGGAAAGGTGAGATTCTCAGGAGCAGTGCTCTAGAAGAAGCTGGCTGCAGTTCTTGCTGTTTTGCACACAGAGACTTTCTCAATACTGCTGGGTGTCTAACCCCAAATTCCTCATTATGCCTTGCTGGGTTCTTCCCCAGAAAATGGGAATGAGTTCTTTCCTGCCCCAGAAGCCTTTACTGTGGGGAGGGACTGAGGTACAAACCCATTCGTTACTAGTGCACAAATAGGTCTGATCAAAGAGATTCGGAAGATAAGTCATGGGCCTGGCAGTTCAGCAAGATTACTTTGAGGAGGAAGGGGAGGAGGCATGAGTACAATGTAGCCAATGATAAAACAGGCTTGAGAGAAGTAACTGACTGGAGAACCAGGGCTAGAGAGGACCTAAGAGCCAGCTGCCTTGGAGGCTTGTGCAGGCCTGGGGGCATCAGGAGGGATCTCTGGCCAAAGTCAGGCTCTGTCCCAAGCCTGACCCTCCACCACTGGAGTGATGGTCCTTAAGATTAGCCACCGCCCACTTGCAGTAGAATCTGTGCCGTTCACATATCTAACACTCAATCCTCTTTTTATAATTGAAACAGCACCTCAACATTTTGGGAGGTCCCATCCTTCCCAACTGGCACTGTGTATGATCCAGTGAGGAGTATAGGATGTCCACCCAAGTTGATGAGGATCCCATCCCCAGCTCAGTTTGCCTTTCAGAGGGGAGGCATCCTCTCCACTGAGCTTGTTGGAAGAGGCTTTAGCGGTCACCTCTGCCACCTGAAGGGGCACCTGCTTGAGAATGCAGCCAGCACTGGGAATGCAGTCCCAGTACCAGGCCAGTCTCCCTGTGACAGTCTGAGCAAAAGAAAAAATCAGCCAGAATAATCCTGTTTTCGTTTGCAAACATAATTATTTTGCCTCATGGATATTTGCCATGGATCCTTTTTGCATTAATTTTGATTTTTTAAAATACTGCATTCAAATATAATTTATCTTGAAGACTGGGCTCTTAGGCACCCCTTACATTTTGCAGGTGGGGCTGGTGCCTCACTCGCCTCCCGCCTGGGGCTGGCCCTGGTAGTTGCCAATGGAAGGCTGGGCTCCAGTCCTGGCTCTGCTATGAGAGATCTATGCAGCCTTGAGCAAACTGTACGACCTTTGCAAAGCCAGTTAATTCATCTGAAAAATAGGGATGACAGTACCAGCTGGAGTGGATTAGCTGAGCTGATGTATGTAAAGCCTTGTTAGTGCCTGTGTGAATGCAATGCACTTTCGTGGCTGAACATGCAACTCCTCGTCCTTCCAACAGCAAAGATGGGAAGCTCCCTCAGGGTCGAGCACTGGGCTAAGGGGTGAACATGCATTTTCCAATTGAATCCTCTCTACAGCACCCTGAGATTTTAACCCTGGGCAATAAAACCTATGGTTACAGGTATCCCAGGTTTACAGATGAGGAAACAGGCATAGGCCTCTATGTCTCTTGGCAAGGGCCACTCAACAGTAGCGGCAAGAACTGGGCAGAAGGTACCTGATTCTAACTGAGGTGAAGAAGAAAGCAGCAAGCTGCAATCACCACCCGTTACCAACCACCCCACACGAGATCAAACTCCAGAGCTGAGCTCACCTTACCAACATCCCTGATCATGAGATTTTGAGGCTCTTGAATTTTCATTGCTTGTGCTGCTCTGGGCCAGCTTTTACACTTGATAGGACTGTAAAATCACCACCACTGATGTGTGCTTAGTCATGTTGACATTCTATGCAAATGGGGCAATGAGACCTTGGGACCTCCCTGGCCAAACCCAGAGCAGAAGCAGCATGGAAACAAAGAGATTCTCAACACACATCCAGCCTGGCGTCTGTGTCATCAAGCAGAGTCTATCAGGTGCAGGAAGGACAGCTGAAACCTCCTGCGACTAACCACCTGTTGATGAATCGCTAGGACTTTCTCACCTCTTTAAATGCTCTCCTGTAGAAAAATCACATTTTTTTGTTCCCACCCAGTGTTTAGCCCTCCTTTTTTGCTATAACAGAACTGCAGTTTCCCTGCAGGTAGGCAACCACTCTTAGTCTATAGGGTTTGGGTGGGGCTGACCCCACCCTTCCTGGTGAATGCAGAACTCAGGACCGGCCCACCAGAACTGAAGGTACCACCGTGGGACCTGAGCTGTGCCCATGGCTACCGAGCTTGTGGGATGTAGGTCTAGAATCGTGGACAGCCTCCTTGTCAATCGACGAGAAGAGCTTGCCTGAAAACTAAGCCAGCAGAGAGGAAGGCAGAGCCCAGAGATTAATCTTTTTTTTTTTTTTAATGAAATCATATTAAATACCTGGATCCAACCATGCCTGAAGCCAAATGTACCCTGGCTTTTCATTTACATGAACCTATAAACTCCTTTCTTCTTAGGTCAGTTTGAGGAGAGTTTCTATCCCCTTGCACAGGAGACAGTCCTGATAAAACCATCTCCTTAACTGGAGGACTTGAAGGTGGTAAATGTTTCTTATACTTTTTTGAACCCCTTAGAAGGCCTAACACAGTGTTTGACTCCCAAGAGGTGATCAGTAAATGCTGGTATGGGCAGGCAAGGTTCATTGTCTGCCCTGTAATCATTCTCCCTCCGTCCTTGCTAACAGTACCCTCGTCCCCCACCCCCAAAATAGGTTGTGATTAATTTAAGCCAGTTGTGACAATCATGCCCCCTAAATTTCTCAGATTCCCTTGCAGTTAGGGGTGGTCCCATGACTTACTTCTGACCAAGAAGACCTAAGGGAAAGTCTATTGTGGGGCCTTCTGGGGAAGACTTTGCCCTTGTCATGCAAAAGGTAGCTATGCTAAGGCTGCCTTTTCTTCTTTTCTCCTTCTTGCTTTGAGCATAGGTGTGAGGTCTGGAGCTACAGGAGCCATTTTGTGATCATGAGGCAAAAAGCCAAAATGCTAAAGAAGGCAAAGTAGAAAGACATAAAAAAGAAAATGCCTAGGTTCCTCATGTTCTGTTCAAGCAGCTGAATTAAAACCAGTATTGCCCTCCTCTGAACATCTTATATGAAATAAATCCGTCCCCAACCCCAGCATACATCTGCTTGTTTAAGCCACTATTGGTCAGGCTTCTGCTATATGTAGCCAAACACAGTTTTTTTGTTTTGTTTTGTTTTGTTTTTTGCACTGTGTATAATTCAGTGGCTTGAGCAAAGTTTTGTTAGAGTAAGAGTTTCTGGTCATTAGTCAATGGAAATATATCTGTATATACATTTGTTCATTCATTCATTTCTGAGACAGGGTCTCACTCTGTCGCCTAGGCTGGAGTGCAGTGACATGATCATGGCTCACCATAGCCTCAACCTCCCAGGCTCAAGCGATCCTCTTGCCTCAGCTTCCCATGTAACTGGGACTACAGGTGCATGCCACTGTGCCTGGCTAATTTTTATTTATTTTTTGAACAGATGGGGTTGGGATGTGCGTGGGGGTCCCACTATGTTGCCCAGGTTGCTCTCAAACTCCTGGTTAGAGTGATCTTCCTGTCTCAGCATCCCAAAATGCTGGGATTACCAGGGTGGGCCACCATGCCCTGTCTGCATATACATTAAATATGCATCAAATGTACAGACTAACTTTTGAAACTAATACCCTTATACTAGTCTGTCCGACAAACATTTCAGTGAACATGTGCTAAGGTCACAGAAATTTAACATTAAAACAGAACACAGAAAGCATATTAAAACTTTCCTTCCTGAAAGGAGCAAATCTCATTTGTGTGTATCTGACTGGCCCAACCTCAACAACATCTTGAGGCCCAGCAGCAAGAGGCTCTGGGACATGTAGTTGGTCGCTTTCTTGCCTCTACAGATGGGAAGACAGGCTAGGATGAACGTGAAACGGATGCTGCGTGCCAGCTCACCACACCTGCCATGCAACCTTATTGTGCCAACCTCAGCAAAAGATGGACCTCGTTGTATTTCAAAACTCTTTTAAAATTTAATCCTGGGGGCCAAGTGCAGTAGGTGGCTCATGCCTATAATCCCAGCACCTTGGGAGGCCGAGGTGGGAGGACCACTGGAGGCCGGGAGTTTGAGACCAGCCTGGCCAACATGGTGAAACCCCATCTCTACTAAAAATACAAAAATTAGCTGGGTATGGTGGCACACACCTGTAATCCCAGCTACTTGGGAGGCTGAGGCATAAGAATTGTTTGAACCTAAGAGGCAGAGGTTGTAGTGAGCTGAGATCGCACCACTGTACTTCTGCTTGGGCAACAGAGTGAGACTCTGTCTCAAAAAAAAAAAAAATTTTTTTTAACCCAGTGCTTATTTGTCAGCATTCTCCAGAGAAACAAAACCAACAGGATATGTATAGATATGTAAGAGGAGATTTCTTATGGATATTGGCTCACATAATTATGGAGGCCAAGAAGTCCTGTGATCTGCTGTCTGCAAGCTGGAGCACCAGGAAAACAATTACTGGTGTAGTTCAGTGTGATTCCTAAGGCCTGAGATGCAGGGGAGCCAGTGGCATAATTTCCAGTCTGATTCCTGAGGCCTGAGAATGAGGAGCTCCAAAGTTCAAAGAAAGAAGACAGGTGTTCCTGTCTTCGGGAAGGGAGAGCCAATTTGCGCTTTCTCTGCCATTTTGTTCTATCTGGGCCCTCAAGGAATCGAATGAGGCCCATTACATAGCAAGGGTGGGCCTGGCATGGCGGCTCACACCTGTAATCCCAGCACTTTGGAAGGCCAAGGCAGGCCGATTACTTGAGGTAAGGAGTTGGAGACCAGCCTGGCCAATATGGTGAAACCCTGTCTCTACTAAAAATACAAAAATTAGTCAGGCATGGTGGCACATGTCTGTGATTCCAGCCACTTGGGAGGCTGAGGCAGGAGAATCCCTTGAACCTGGGAGGTGGAGGTTGTAGTGAGCTGAGATCACACCAGTGCATTCCAGCCTGGGTGATGCAGTGACACTCTATCTCAACACCCAAACAAAAACATAACGAGGGTAATTTTCTTTCCTGGGTTTACCTATTCGAATGCTAATCTCTGCCTGAGACACCTCACAGACACACACGGAAATAATGTTTTGCCAGCGATATCCAGGCATCCCTTAGTCTAGTTAGGTTGATGCATAAAATTAACCATCATGAGTACCTGCACAGAAAATAAAACAAAGAAACAAATAACAACAACAAAATCCCACCATAAAACAAATTAAAAACTCCACACTAAAAATCAGAGGCTCACATAGCTCTGATATGTATTTGCAAACCTTATTCCAAACTTCAAAGAATTGCCAAAAACTATAAACAGTGCCATAAATTCCCTGGTTGATCTTCAAGTTGAAGACATTAGCATAATACCCACCAAGGTGAATGGGCTTATATTGAGTGGAATGATCCATTCAGATACACGGCTATGGAGTAGGGAGCAAGCTTGAAGAGCTTGAATCAACAGAGGGTAGCACAGACACAACTCTGGGAGGTTAGAAAAGACTGGAATCTCATAACCCTGGTCTAATTATAAGAAAAACAGACAACATCAGATTGGAGAACATCCTCCAGACACCTGGCAGGTACTCCTCAAAACTGTCAGGGTCATGAGAAACAAGAAAAGACCAAGAAACTGCCACAGACCAGAGAGACAGGGGGACATGATGACCAAATGCAATGTAGCACCCTGCTTGTCCTAGAACAAACAGAGAACATGAATGGGAAAACTGGTGAAATCTAGAGAAAGTCTGCAGTTTTCATTTAGAGTAATGTACTGTATTTGTTCATTGTTGCTGCTGTAACACACTGTCAAGGATTTAATGGCTTAAAACAACACAAATGTATTGTTATAGTTTTGGAGGCTTGATATGGTTTGGATTTGTGTCCCCACCCAAATCTCATGTCAAATTGTAATCCCCATTTTTGGAGGACAGGCCTCATGAGAGGTGATTGGATCATGTGGGAGGACTTCCCCCTTGCTATTCTCATGACAGTGAGTTCTCACGAGAGCTGATGGTTGGACAGTGTGTAGCACCTCCCACCTCCCTCTCTCTCCTGCTCTACCATGTGAAGATGTACCTGCTTCCCTTTTGCTTTCCACCATGATTGTAAGATTCCTATGGCTTCCCCAGCCATGCTTTCTGTACAGCCTGTGGAATTGTCAATTAAACTTCTTTTCTTCATAAATTATCCAGTCTCAGGTAGTTCTTTATAGCAATACAAGTACGGACTAACACAAGGCTGAAATGGGTCTCGCTGGCTAAAGTCAAGGTGTCAGCAGGGCCAGTTCCTTCTGGAGGCTCTAGAAGAGACGCCAACTCCTTGCCTTGTCTATAGTAGCTTGTGTAGACCACCTACATTCCTTGGCTTGTGGCCCCTTCCTCCATTTTCAAAGCCAGCAGCTGAACATCTCTCCTCTCTGATCTGTTTCATTTCCATCCTTACTTCTTCTCTCTCTGACCTTAATCTGTGGTCTCCCTCTTATAAGGACCCTGGTGATTATTCTGGGCCCACCCAGGTCATGGGGTAATCTCCTCATCTCAAGATCTTTAACTTAATCACATCTGCAAAGTCCCTTTGCTATATAGGGGGACACATTTGTAGCTTCCAGGGATTAGGACATAGACATCTTTCGGGGGCATAATTACTCAACTGACCTCAACGTAGCAATATTTGTTTCTTAGTTGTGACAAATGTACCACAGTGATATAAGATGTCAACAGGGCAAACTGGGTGAAGGGTATGTGGGGACTTTTTGTACTATCTTTGCAACTTTTCCATACATCTAAAATTATTCTGAATGCTTATTTTTTTTGAAAAAAGGCATTTACTGTGTTATCTTGGGCAAGTCACTTAAATTCTCAACTCTTTTGTTCTTTTATCTCTAAAATAGGTGCCATAATATTCATTCTACTTACTCTCTGGGGTTTCTGTGAAGACAAACTGGGATACTGCAAGGGAGAACATTCGGTGAGATGTACAGGGGCACAGAAAGATCAACGTTTGCTATGATTCCAGGAGAACTCAGAGGATCAGTCTTGTAGCTAAGAGTTGGGATCAGTATTTGGGGAGGAAAAAGAGAGAAAATAAGACAACAGTTGATCAAGGCAAAACATGCCCAGATATGGCAGATTGGCTGAGAAAGATGAGGCTAATTTGGGGAGAGATGATGTCAGCATTTAGAGTTTTTGGTAAACAACCCATCATTCTATAAGACATATGTGATGTGTCTCAAATCACGGTCCTGGGAAGCCAAGGACCGGAGCGGAATGTGGTGCTTTGGTGTTTAGTCTGCTCCCACATACCCCAGGCTCTGCACTTCACTTCCAGACTGTCACGTCTGCCCGGTTTTGAACCTCACTACCATTTGTCCCAGTGCACCAACATATCTCCTCCTCCTTTCCCCTCCAATCTTCCTACAAAACAGTGTCTAGGTGGACCCCTAAAGTTCAAATCTAATCATGCTGCTCCCTTATTAGAAAATCCCCTAGTGAGGCTGGGCACGGTGGCTCATGCCTGTAATCCCAGCACTTTGAGAGGCCGAGGTGAGCAGTTCACGAGGTCAGGAGATCGAGACTATCCTGGCCAACATGGGGAAACCCCATCTCTACTAAAAATACAAAAAATTAGCTGGGCATGGTGGCACGTGCATGTAGTTCCAGCTACTCAGAAGGCTGAGGTAGGAAAATCACTTGAACCCAGGAGGTGGAGGCTGCAGTGAGCTGAGATTGTGCCACTGCACTCCAGCCTGGGCGACAGAGCGAGACTCTGTCTCAAAAAAAAGAAAAAGAAAATAAAATCCTCTAGTGGATCCCACTGCCCTCAGGATCCACCCCAAACACTTCCTATTCTATTTCCCGGCCAGTCTCTCCAATCTCCCCCTCTCATGCTCATTCCATCATATCCCACTGTCCAGTAACAACATTGGGCACAGTTCCTGTTCTTGCCATGCCTCTAAGTATTTATCCCTGCTATGCTGCTAAACATATACATCTCACTCTGCTAAGCATCTTCCCTCTCTGCGCCAACTCCTATTCAATCCTCAAGACTCAGCCCAGCAGTCACCTCCTCCAGGAAGCCTTCCCTGAATATCACTTTGTGGTCAGACACCTCTCCTTCTGGGCTCCTAGAGCTGCTTGGACTTGTGGCTTATGCTCACTTATCAACTATACAATATAGAAATCTGTGCATATAACTACCCCCCTTTAAAACTCGAGCCACCTTCCCACCAAAAAAACACACACAAAGTGGACTGGGATTCATCCATCTCTGGAATAGTAATCCCAGCGAATGCTCATGGTTGCTTACTGTGTGCCAGACCCAGGGCTGAGCACTGAGTCCTCCTGACAACGCTTGGAAACAGATTATATTGTTATTTCCATTCTACAGATGAAGACTTGAAAGCTCCAAGAGGTTAGGGACTGTGTTCAACACCACAGTTACTAAGGGGTGAAGATGGAGTACCCAGACCCAAGCCTGCCAACCCCAGTGCCCAGCACAGTTCTCAGTCAACATCTGCTGAGTCAAAGTGCAATTCTGGGAGTGGATTAGCAGAGTGACAGTGCTTGTAAGAGTCTCCTGATATAAGCAACCTGGGAAGACTGAGGCCCCCATGTTAAAGCAGGGGAGGGGGCCACTGGAGGCCTCTTCACTCCATGGCTTCCAGAGTCCGGCCCCTCCTCTCCAATTGCCAACTTTGTCCCAGCAGGTTGCTCTAAATTTTATACTTTGAATATCCTTCTCAGGGATCCCCAGAGAGCAGATGAACCTCCA
Organism: Macaca thibetana thibetana; assembly: GCF_024542745.1. Classification (NCBI taxonomy): domain Eukaryota; kingdom Metazoa; phylum Chordata; class Mammalia; order Primates; family Cercopithecidae; genus Macaca; species Macaca thibetana. The sequence goes on from NC_065587.1 coordinate 48,628,939, forward strand.
AGAGATGGCCCCCACGGAGTCTGCAAGGGTGGGAGGGAATGATGTCTATGTCTTGATCACAGCCTTCCTTCTTGCTATGAGCTGTACCTTTGCAGCAACATGTGAGGGGGTAGAACTTAGAGACAAGGTTGCTTCATGCAGCCAGGATCATGCCAATAGGCATGAGTCAATACCCTTGCCATCAAACCAAATTTATGAACTCATAGAATCATCAGGTCCAATCAGCCAGCTTCAGGAATGGCTGAATCCAGGTGCTCAAGTGATACCATCAGAACCCATCTTTTCCTCACTCTAAGTCTCAGTTCTGCTTTCCTCTGTATTGGCCTCATTAAAAAGCAGGCTCTCCCCTAGAATACTGGCCACCAGTAGTTCCTGGTTTCCATCTTAATCATTCAACCACATCCTGGTAGGACAAATTTTTTTCTCCTAGTAATTTTCATAAAGGTCTCCAAATCAAATCTTGCTGGCCTGGCTGGGGTTTCTTGTTCACATGTGAATCATCAAGGTGGTTCAGGGAAATGAAATGTTGACTGGCCAGACCTGGTTAATTTGCCCACTCCTATAAATTGCAGGGAGGGGTGAATTTCCTCCCCACTCAAAATGCATGAACCAAGGGTAGAGGCAGCAGCAACCACCCTTGCGGGATAGTTGCAAAATCGCGGGAATTGAGATTCTATTTTCAGAAGCAACTGGACAGGAAAAATCAACAGACATGCCTTACAAAACGTCCAGGTGAAATAGAAACTCTTCTGCATCAAATCTCTCAAGCTTGAGCTGATTTCAGAAACCTGCGTCCAGTCCTAGAATTAGGGATTCCCTTGAAGGAGCCCTCAAGGTTCCCATCATGCAGGACACATGAGACGCTTGTGATGGCAATCTTCCACTTCCCCTTGCACGTGTCTGGCTCAGATGGTATCAGGATTCGAAGATGCGGGAGAGAGCAAGCTGTAAAAATAATCTGCTATTAAGCCCTGTGCCGGTCCCGACTGTGGTGGCATTTGGAAGATGAAAGCAGCATGGTTCCTTTGGAGATAGCAGCCACTTTCCAATTGCACTGATAAAAAAAGGAAGGCATGGAGTAAAGTGACATTTACGTGCTAGGAAAAGCATACCTTCTCCCCTGCTTCGAAACCATTTCAGGAGCGGGGGAAGTGGGGTACCTTGGTGTGTGCTCCCCCACTCCACTTTTTAGGCTGAGGGTGGGGGAACCTGGCCTTGGGGGGGTCAGCAAGCTTCAGCAGGCAGGTGGGTCCAGCCTCCATCGTTCGTGTTCTGAGGGGCCAAGGCTGCCCCACCCCCATTCCCCATCTGCTACTGGCAAGTTTAAATACCAGCCTGTTTCAGCTCAGAAATGTGGAAATTAAGAAAGGAAACGAATGGCAGTGGGAAGGAAAGAGAAGCTATGAATCACTTTTGGACCGCTGCCTCATTCGAACGCCGCGTGGGGTTTATTTTGGTCGTCACCATCGCTTGGTGAGAGGCAGTTCAGTGTGGGAGGAAGAGATTAGGAGTTGCAAAGACCTGAGTTCAAATACGAGCTCCACTACAGGCTGGCAAGAGGCCTTGGGCCTCTCACGTCTCTGAGCCTTGGTTTCTTCATCTGTAAAATGGGGAGTGTACCCCTCCATGGGTCATTCTGGAGGGAAGGGCACATGGCAGCTGGTCCAGAGTTGGCACTGAAGGTCTTTCGTTCTCTTCCTCCTCCTCCGTGAGGTTGGGCTCCATATCCTCCCCGCCCATCATCCAGACTAGGAGGCAGCAACGCTCAGTCCCACCCAGTGGCCCTGAAACTGACTCTCTCCTCTGTGCCGCTGCCCAGCCCTACCCCAGGCTCCAGCACCTTCCTCATCCCCTGGGCTCCACCCATGTGGGCTGGGGCCAGTCTCTTGAGTGCCCAGGCTCTTTCCTAGCTGAAGGCCACCAGCTCACTGTCCCTCCCTACCCCATGCAGGCTTTTCCAGCGCTGGTTCCTCCTCATCAGTCTGAACCCAAAGCCCTCCCTGGCCACCCTAGTAAATGCACTGACCATACGTGACTGACTGCTAGCTCATCTCTCTAAAGTGGTCTCATTTATTTGTTTGTGTGCTTATTATCTAGCTCCCCCAGGAATATCAGCACTAAGAGGCAGGGAACGTTTCCATCTGGTTCATTTCTGGTCCCTGGTGGTGAATGGCGTACTTGGCACAGAACAGGCACTCAGATATTTGGGGAGAGAGAGAAGAAAAAGAAAGGAGGAAGGGAGGGAAGGAGGGGAGACGGATGGGAGAGGGAGGTGGAGTCCCCTCCACCCCCGCCCTCGCCCCCAGATTCTGGATCCTCTATTCCCTGCACCCCAGCCCCCTCCCACCCACAAGCCCTGCTGGTCTAACTGTGCAGCCGGCTGCCTTGTTTGTGACATTCCACATAAGCTTCTTCATATGTGACTTCCTACTTTTGTGTGTCTTGAGAGCCAGTCCAGGTCACAGGTGACCTCTGCACATCATGATTCTCAGAGGCAGCAGGAATAACATCTGTCTGTTATTTCTGCCTGCCCATCACACCACTCCTGTAACACAACCCTAATGCCGCCTCTGGAGAGCCACGCCTCCCCCATACGCAGTCCCTGCTGTTCAGATGGAGTTGCCCCCATCCCCAGTGAGAACACAGCATTTTCCTGGCCCTAGGGATTGGTCAGCAATGGCCATGTGACTCCAGCTGGGGCCATGGACATTGAATCCCAGGACTTTCGTGGCAAGTTAATTAGCAGAGATGCTGTCTTTCTGTTAGCAACACCAAGCAAGGTAGATATAAGCCAGGAGGTGACAGCCATCTCCTCACAGCATGGCGACAGCCTGCCTGAGAATGAAGCCAGCACAGATGACAGCAGAACCCAGAGACAGACAGATCTCTAATGGTCTGGATCCAGCTTTACCTGAAGTACCCACTACCTCTGAAATATTCAAAGACCCAAGCCAATAAGTTCCCTTTTGTACCCTCTGACTTGTAGACCAAGCGTTAGTCAGTAGCTGATTAATGGAGACCTGTGAAGAGGCAGCCTGTGGAGGAGAAGGGGTGGAGAGCGCCCTCTGTAGAGAGAGGGGCACCTTTCCCCAACTTTCCAACTCTGCTGAGGACAGAGCCTACCAGCCCCACCACCATCTTTTCCCACACTGTCCCGTGGCAGATAAAAGCAACATTCTCCACCGGAAAGAGGAGAGCCCACAGAACTCCAGGGTAGACTAGACTAGAGGGCCAGCAGGGCTTTCTCCAGGAAAACCAGCATCTTCCCAGATCGGGGGGTTCTTGATCTGCCCTCTCTGGAGGTACCCACCTGTTTTGAGGACCCTGCTTCCATTCACCCCAAGAATCAGGCAGCCTTAAAATCTTTCAAGGCAAAAAATAAACCTAAGCTACTAGTCATATCTCTGGGGGAAAAGAAGATTTCCTTAGCCTTCTCAAAGGCGCAAAACATTTCCAGCCTGCGGGATGCCTCCCACTTGCCATCCGTCCCCAGGCCCGCCTCCTGGATGCTGCAAACGCCTAAAATGGTACCCAGGGGCCAGCTCCTGCGCTCTCCACAGTCAAGTGCTCACCTGAGCCCACAAAGAGAAACAGCATCAGAAAAATGGCCCTGTGGGGGTGCAGCCCAGCTCCCAGGACCACCTTTGGAGCAGAAACACAGCTGGGGATACAAGGCACCAAAAAAGACCTCATCCGCATAACAGGTGTCAACTTCTCAGGAAGAGTGACAGCTCCAGCTCTCCTGGGATCTTTGACTTGAGACAGGCTCTCCCTGCTGCTGAGGCCTGGGGTAGGGCCTGCATGTTTGTAGGCTGAGTTGGAATTTGCTTGGCTCTCAGCTCCCCTCTGGCTGCAGCTCAAGAGATGCTCAAGAGATGGTCAAGAGATGCTCAAGAGATGGTCTCAGGAGGACGTGAGGGCAAGCACCAGGCGACAGCTGCCAGAATGTGGGTTTCCATAAAACAGAGCCCAGCTCTGAATCTCAGCCCAGGTGTTCAGCTCATCCTGCGACATCTCTCTGCTGGAGAATCCTCGATCACCACCTTCCTATGCACACCTGTCCCTCCAAACCCACAGGCCCCATTTCCTCCTGCTGTACATCTCTGCAGAGGTATCCTACAGACACTTCCAACTCAACACCTCCCTCACCAAACTCCCCGCTCCCCACACAAGCTCCTCCTCCTCCTCCTCCTCCTCCTCCTGTGTTTCCTAGCTCAGAAACTGACATTTCTAATCACCCCCCAAGTTTAGATATTTTCCCTGATTCCCTTCTCCTCACCCCTGAGTAATCGGTCATCAACTGCTGACTCTACTTCCTAAATCTCTCATCCCACTGTGACCTCCAGCCCAGCCTTCTCTTGCCTGAATTTTTTCAGCAGGCTCCTCATGGGTTTCCCTGACTCCATGCATGCTTGCTCTCCGCAATTCTCCACTCAGTGGCCACACTGGATGTCCTGAAACACAGATCTCCTCCTGTCCCTCCTCTGTGCAAACCCCTGCAGCTGCAATCCTTTGCCAGCAGAACAAGTCTCACATCCTCACCATGGCTTGCAAGGCCTTTCCTGATCTGCTTTCTAGCCTGACAAAGAGAAGGTATTCTAACATTTCTTCTAAACCAGGCAACCTTTTTCTGTAAAGGCCCAGATCGTAAATATTTTAGGCTTTGTGGGCCATACGGTCTCTGTCGAAACTACCCAACTCTGCTGTTATAGTGAGAGAGCAGCTGTAGATGTTATGTAAGTGAATGGCTGTGGCTGTGTGCCAATAAAACTTTATTTATAGAAACAAGTAGTGGGCCGGATTTGACCCACAGGCTGTAGTTTGCCAAACCGTGCTCTAAAGGAATGAGACAACGACTTACCATCTCCACATCTCAGTTGCCTCATCTAGAAAATGGGATAATGTTACCCCCATTGAAGGGCTGCTGGAGGATTTGAAAGAACACATCAAGTGCCTGGCAAGAGTACAGCAAAGAGTCGGTGCTCATAGGGGATCACTATCGTTAACACTATTATCATTGCTCTCCCTTCTGTATGTATAAAAATCCATCAGCCCTGACTCCATAGAAAGGAGGATGGAAGGGTAGAGACTGTCTCTTCTCTGGAGTCCGATGGTTCACAATGTGTTTAAGGAGGATAACCAAACAGTTGAGCACCTCCTATATGCCAGGCACTGTGCTTCATGATAGAGAGTGATCAAAATAAATCCTAAGGCAATAGTAACCCCCAGAAGTCAAGTCTTAGAAGCCTAAGGAAGTGGGAAAAAAATTGCAAGAATTTGTTCAAACACCAATGCATGCCTGCTATGCGCCAGGCCTTGCGCAGGAACTAGGCCGCCCAGCGGAATACAAAGCAAGCTCTGTCTTTAAAAAGGTGTCACCTAGAGAAACTATTTTCTCTTGCTTCTAAATTTCTGCCTGTCCCTTTCCCAGAAGCCACATTTTCATCTCAGAGAGGAAGCAGAGGCTCAGTGCACCTTGGGTCCCTCCAGAGCTCTCTGGGGAAGGCCTGAGTTACCCCCATCTTTTTTTTTTAACTTTTAAAAAAGTTTAAAAAGCAGTTGTGTTATATAGGTAAACTTATATAGGTAATTTTGTATATAAGTTTATATATAGGTAAACTTTTATTTGTTATACATGTTATTTCATCACCCAGGTATTAAGCTAGTAACCATTAGAAATTTTTCCTGATCCTCTCCCTCCCCCCACCCTTCAACCTCTGACAGGCCCCAGTGTCTGCTGTTCCTCTCTATGTGTCCATGTATTCTCATCATTTAGCTCCCACTTATAAGTGAGAAAATGTGGTATTGTTTTTCTGTTCCTGCATTAGTTTGCTAAGGATAATGGCCTCCAGCTCCATCCATGTTTCTGCAAAGGACATGATCACATTCTTTTTTATGGTTGCATAGTATTCCATGTTGTAGCTGTACTACATTTTCTTTATCTAGTATACCACTGATGGGCATTTAGGTTGAGTCCATGTCTTTACTATCGTGAATAGTGCTTCAGTGAACAATCATGTGCATTTATCTTTATGGTAGAATGATTTATATCCCTCTGGGCATAGGAAGAGTGTTTTATGGAAATCCCAGTAGTGGGATCGGTGGACCAAATAATAGTTCTGTCTTTAGGTCTTTGGAGAATCACCACACTACTTTCCACGATGGTTGAACTAATTTACCCTCCCACCAACAGAGTATAAACATTCTTTTTTCCACAACCTCACCACCCAATCTCCTCGATGGGAGGTAGGGTCCGACACTGAAAGAAGCTGGCTCTCTCTCTTACCCAGGCAGGGCCTTTGCAGGGTAATGAAGCTGAGGGGCAAGAAGGGTGGGGGTCCTGGGGTCCTGGGTCCCAGTGGCCCCTGACAAAAGGGTGGAGGTGATGTTGGCTTGTGAATAAGAACCTTCCCCATTGCTTTCCTCTTGCTGAGGGACACCACTCTCTGAGCCAATCCCAGCTCCCCTTTTGTCTGAGTTCTTTTGCCCCCATAAAGCAGTGCTCTAGCCCTGGGCACAGACTAATTGTGCCCCTATATCCATTCTCTACTTGTCCCTCAACAGAATCCCCAGTGTTTGCTGGAGCACATGGACACTCAAATGAAAGTCACACTGGCCAGCCTCCTTGGCAGCCAGGCCTGGCCATATGACTAAGTTATGCCAGTGGGATGGCTTTGAGGGGAAATAATGCACCTGTCTACCATCTCTGTCTCCACTCTGGAGCATGGACCTGTGGGATGCCATCTTGAGCCATTCAGATGACAGAAGTACCCCAGGCAGCATAGAGCCACAACTGGGAAGGAGTCTGGGCCCCTGACGCCCTCAAGCCATTGTTCCAGCTCTGGACTGTCTCATCCAGACTCTCAGGTGACAGAGACATAATCAACTGATTCAGCTACTGTTTTTCTGGTTTCTTTGTAACAATGACTGCATTTAAATCCTAACTAATGTTAAGTATCAAGCAGGGTAGCCTGTGTTCACCAGCCCAACAGAGGGTCCCATCCATTGCACTGTGCAAACTGTGCAATACTTTATGGTTTTATGAAACCATCGCTCACTGAGCACCTCCTACATGCTGGGCACTGAGTCAGATGGTCAGGAAGCTACTGATAAATCAAAGTCTTGCTTCCCAGCTAGGAAGGACGGAAAGAAGAATAACAATGAAGATATACAGAGTTTTTCACCACACACACACACACACACACACACACAGAGGCTTATGGGATATAGTCTATAAATATTCCCATTGGACAGATGTGAAAACTGAGGTCTAGAAAGGTTAAGGTGTCCAATAGCTAATAAGTGGCAGACTATACAGTCAAAACCAGACAGTCTGATTCCAATTGCTTCCCCATCAATCCTCCACTAACTATGTAAAGAAACACATTACAGGCTGATTTATCCTCCATACCATCACCATTGCCCCAAGGAAACACAATAGAGTTAACATGTGTTGAGCCCTCACGTGGAACCTGCTGCTATGCTCAGTGTTTTCCATGCATTGCATCTTTTCTCCCCAGCTATAGCTCTGGGAGACCAGAGCTGTTATAATCCTGGTGTGAAAGATAACGATACCAATGCAGAGATTACAGGAAGCTGGCCCAAGGTTACCAAGCAAATTTGTGCCTGACTGTTGTAAGGGCTGGGGGGATTTTTGTCTTCCTGCTTTTTATATCTGCAGACTAGGGGCTAGGGCACACCAGAGACCCTGCCCAGCTCTGTGCCTCATCCTTATCCCAGGCCAAATAGGAATAAAGCTCATACCTGTCCCTTGGGCTGAGCACTCCTTAAAGGCAGGCCCTGTCTCTCGTGTGTCCCTGTGTTCCCAGCACAGGGCCTTCCACAGTGTGTGCTGTGAGAATGGGGTAACTATTTGCTTCCATTCTTCCCATCCATGGCCAAGTGCAGTGGACACCTCTGCGTGCTATATAGAACTCTTGCTTTTGTCCCAGCAGCCCCTGACCTTTCTTCTGGTATCTTCAGTGTCTTAGCAAATCAACAATTGGGCTCAATCAAAGAGATAAAGTAGGCCGGGCATGGTGGCTCACATCTGTAATCCCAGCACTTTGGGAGGCTGAGGTGGGTGGATCACCTGAGGTCAGGAGTTTGAGACCAACCTGGCCACCATGGCGAAACCCTGTCTTTACAAAAAGTACAAAAAATTAGCCAGGCGTGGTGGGGGTGCCTGCAATCCCAGCTATTTAGGAGGCCGAGGCAGGAGAATTGCTTGAACCTGGGAGGTGGAGGTTGCAGTGAACCGAGATCGCACCACTGCACTCCAGCCTTGGCAAGAAGAGCAAAATTCCCTCTCGAAAACAAAAACAAAGAGGTAAAGCATATGACCAAAGCCCAAACTAATCAAAGCATAATATCCCCCTTGGCCACAGTGGTTGGTTCTGAGATTGGGCACTTGAACCAATGACATAGAAGGACCCCCCAGGTCATTCCCACTTACTGGCAACCTACAAGGATGTGCAGGTGGGGGTTGCTGTACTCATCTTTCTCATCCAGGCAGAGCAAGGGATGGAAGCCAACCCTGAGAAAGACAGGGCAGAGGGATGGTGAGAAGCTGCTCTTCTGTTCACATCATTTGTGTCCCTGAAGAACATACCCTTGGGGGTTTTCATGCACGTAAAGCAATCAATTCTTTTTTTTTTTTTTTTTGGCATATGCAATCTTGCAACCACTTTTCTGTCCCATTTGAACCAAAAGTGTTCTAATGGATACTCTGTTTGGAGCCTGTCTCCTGCTTTCAATAATGATGCCAACTTATCTTTTAAGGAAAAAAGCTTCCCCTCCTCCCTATGACTCGTGTATACCAAAGCCCAGTTGGGCCTATGTCATCTGCTATTTTGACCTGTTCATTCACAGCCGCATTGCTTCAAGGAGGAGGATTAAGTATGACAACATTGCCTGGAGAACTAACATTGGGGTTTAATCACAGCTGGCCTCACATCTTATTCAGATTCATATCCACGCATCTCATTTTCCAATGAGATTGAAGGTTCTATGAGGTAAGAGTCATGTTCTATAAATTCGACAAACAATGATTAAGTGCCTGAAGTGTCCTAGACACTGACTGGAAGCTGGGAACACAGAGGATAATAAAAGAGGTCACTGCCCTCTCTAAGGCAGATATGAAAGCAGATCATGGCAGATAGAAGTGCATCGTGACAGGAAGTTTTGAGTTGCAAGTGGCCGAGAAATGCAACTTCGACTGGCTGGGGCAATACAGAAGATTCGTTCTATGCAAATAGAAAGTGCAGGTAAGATCCAGCTTCCGGGCTGGATGACCCAATGACTTTAAAATGCCATCTGTGATTTTTAACACCAACGGTGACCATCTCTCAGCACAGCCATCCCAGCAGCATCCTCAGCAGAGCCAGCTACACCCCAGGGGCAACACCTTTCCCCATCTACATCCTGGGAAGCGGAGGGGGTCCAAACTAGATGCACCCTGATTGGACCTTCAAGGTCACATGCTTGCTCATGAACCAGTGACTGGGCAGGAAAATAAACTGCCTGGATACCTGTAAACCAATCAGGGCCTACTACGGAAGCAAGGGGTGGAGTCAGCTTTCTCCAAAGCAAGTAGGTTACATAAGCCCACTGTTTAACCTTAGAGACAAAAATGGTACCAGATTCCCCTGAGCTGACACCAGAAACCTCTCCTGTGTCCATCACTGGGCTGCACTGGTGGGCGTGCTGTTACTTCATGGTCACAATAATATCGGCAGAAGCAGCACCTAATGTTTATGAAATGCTTCCCAGTGCCAGATTCTAGTGTTCCGCATTTGCAATCTCATTTCACCAGAGTTAGGGAGCATGGTTACCTATTTTGCAGATTAGGAAACTGAGGCCTGGAGAGGGAAAGTAGGCTGGCCAAAGTTATTGACCTGAATTTAAAAATCAAAGTGGCACCCTGTTGTCCTCGGTTCCCTAATGTTGGAAAGGGTCTAGTCACATCCTTGTGCTGGGTGCTTGGTTCGGTGGATGGGGCTTCAGGGGAGACAGAAAACAGAAACCGCCTCTCCACTGCGCATCACATTTGCTGTTAAAAGAATTCCGCATGCTTCACAAGGGCTGCCTCCAGAGTCCTTTTCAAATCCCCAAATTGGCAATTCCTGCTACTGTATTTAATTTCCCTCTAAACTGCAGAAAAATTTAACAGAAAAACTTCAGTGTCCCCTTCAGACTGCACGATGCTCTAAATGAACATAAATTCTGCCACAAAAATAAACTCGACACCACCTTACACTGCATTATTTGCATGAAAACACTGAACATTACTTTCTAGAATCTACACAGTCAACCTCTAGCTGTTGACTTTCTTCAGGGGCGTAGGAGAGGCATGTTTTACCAACCATGTCACTTTAGGGCAGGTACAGCGTGCGTGACTGCATGGCCCACAGAAGCAAGACCCAACAATGACAGTGGCTCACTGGATCCAGGAGCAGTCCTCTGGCCACGTGGCCTTCTCTCTTGCTTCCCTATTGAAACCTGCATGTGCCCATGTGCTAGAGACACGAGTTTGCAACTCTGGGCTTGGATAAATTCTTAGCGTCTGCAACCTCAGCTGGGTCTACATCTTTTCTGGGACAAAACTTGCAAGGAGTTCCTATTCCCTCAGTAAATACCTTCCTCTAATGGGTGGGGGCTAGGGTTGGACAAGGGTAGGTTTGGGGGAGAGTGAGGAAGTTGTTCCACAGGACAGTTTCCACCTAACAGAGCAGGGTACTTCGTATTGGAAGTTCATGGAAGCTGAGGCTGGAGGTTCGCTTGCTCTCCTCTTTCTGGACTCGAATGAGTTGCCAGTTGTCTCTGCTGGAAGCAGTTGGTCTCACTTTCTGCTGAATTCCTGGACTCATTTATTGGCCTTGCCTCCTGGAGTGTTTTATTTTCTTCGTAAACTGCCTTTCTTTATTAAGATTCATCTCTAATTGATCTTTTCTGTACAGAGCCTACCCATGAGAAGCTGCTCAGCAGAGCCAATAAATAAAGGCAGGAGGAACATGAGTTGGGATATCAGTAGCACCCAGCATGTGGCCACGATTATTATGACCTTGTGTACATTTTTAAATCTCTGTGCCTCAGTTTCCTCATCTGTAAAGTGAGGATTGCAATAATGCATGATCTCATAGGGTGAGGCTTAAATAAACTGTTGTAGGAAAAGCACTTAAAACAATGGCTGCCCCATAGAAAAGACCCAGGAATGTTAGCTATCAAATACTTCAATATTGAAATAATGGAATAATGAAGAGACAGTATGGCATGATGGAAACAATATGGTCTGTAATTTCATATAATCCATGTCTAGGTTTTACCACTTATTAGCTCTCAGCAGAAAAGTTCTCCACACTTTATAAGCCTTAGTTTCATTTTCTCCGAATGGGAATAATGATTGTACAGCCTCCTGGGGTTGCTGGGAAGGTTCATTAACTTTAAATGTCTCACTGTGCAAAAGCCAGTCACCATGGCAGGCCTGACTGCAAGGCTCGGCCTGGGGCTGGCATCTGGGAAGGTGGATTTCAAGAAAGTTCCCACCACTTCCTGACAAGAATAGTCCACAGTGACTAAACCTTTTGCACAAACAGCATGGTTTATGCTGGACACCCGCTCTCCTTCTGGGAATGTTGTCACATCCCAGGCAGGTGGTGTCTATGTGACCAGCCCCCAGTAAAAACCCCGGACACTGAGTCTCTAATGAGCAGTTCACAGGTGATGTTGCAATTCATTGCTAAGGAAATCCTGTGTGTCCTGGGCAGCTCTAGTGGGAGAGAGCTCTGTAAGCTTCCACTTGGCTTCTTCTGTACTTAGTTCTCAGTGCCTTTTCCATGTACTGATTTTGCTCTGTATCCTTTCACTACAAAAGTCATAGCCATGTGCACAACTATATGCTGAATCTTATGAGTGCTCCTGGGAAAATAATCCAATCTGGGAGGGTTCTTATGGACCCTCCGACACTCACCTGTGCCATACTTGTCCCATGGCGAGTCCTTGGTAAGTGGAAGCATCAAATATAAGTGTCCATGGTGGTCACTGACTCATTGTCCTTAATTGTGAGGCTCAAATAAGAGATGTCACCTCTAAAAGCAACTTAATTTTTGTTTTTTAAAAAGTGCAAAAACAAATTTACTTACATGGACCCAGAACCTATGGGTGGCAAGGATGAAGATATGCAAGACAGTAGTCATATCCTCTTTTACCTTAAATACCAGAGAAAATCCTACCAGCTTTGTCTTTTCTCTCATCTTCCACCCTCTGAGAAGGAATCCTGTCTGATTGATTACTGGACCTTTTCTTTATTGATTGAGATAGTCAATAAGGGAGATAAGATGAGGAAGGACTCATGGGAGTTACAGTGGAAAAGGAGAAAACTAAAAACTACTAGGGGGAGAGAAGAATAGATTTAGGGAAATAAGAAAGAGGAATCAAAAATGAAAGAGCCCATGAAGGTTGGATTAGAGATAGGTTTTTGTTTGTTTCATGTTGTTTAAATGTGGAAATGAAGAACAGAAAGCAGCTTCATGGCAGCTATTGTGTATCGAAGAAAAAAGAATTGGAAAAGAACTTTTAAAAAGAAGTCCTATTAGGTATTATGGATGAGTTCCCTCCTTGATATGCTATTCAGAAGGTTCCCATAAAGATTCAAATTACTCTAAATTAGTTTGGGGTTGCTAAACTATTTGTTTTTTCATAGACTGTGTATCAGGCCGGACCACGGGCAAACAGGCTTTATATGCATTGCAGAATCTGTAGTTATACCACAGTTATCAGTCACATTCTCAACTCTCAATCACTCTCTCTCTCTGTCTCTCTCTCTCTCTCACACACACACATACACACACACACACACGCACAGAGTAAGTGAGATGGTTTGGCTGTGTTCTCGCCCAAATCTCATTTTGAATTGCAACTCCCATAATCCCCATGTTTTGCATGTTTCGTGGGAGGGACCCAGTGGGAGGTAACTGAGTCATGGGGATGGGTTTTCCTGTGCTGTTCTCGTGATTGTGAATAAGTCTCACGAGACCTGATGGTTTTATCAAGGGCAGTTCCCCTGCACATGTTTTCTTGCTGCTGCCATGTAAGATGTGCCTTTGCTCCTCCTTCACCTTCTGCCATGATTGTGAGGCCTCCCCAGACATGTGGAACTGAGTCCATTAAACCTCTTTTTCTTTATAAATTACCCAGGCTCAGGTATTTCTTCGAGCAGTATGAAAATGGACTAATACAGTAAGCTATTTCAGAATCTGCCAAATTGTATTTACTATTACTAATTAATTTTCTTTGCCCAGCCAGATTTCTTCTCAATCTGACCCATTTGAAAATTTTCTCTCCTCTGACTAATATAACTTACCATTATTCATTGAGGATCTTCAGGACCCAGAGCAAGAAGAGAGGGAAGATAGAGGAATGAGGTTACTCTCACACCTAAACTCAGATGCCTGGGCTGGTTCAGTGATGTCAAGTTCAAGTTCGGTGATGGCCTGTTCAGTGATGTCCTCAGTGTATATCCTCAAGCCCTCTTTTCCTGAGGCTCAGAAAGTCTCCCACCTTCTAAACTCTATGAAGCCCTGATTTCTGCAAGTTTAGGCCTGTTGGATCTCTGAATTTCAAAACAGTTAGTGACACATGCAAGGACAAGATCAAAATTTCTCAAGGGGAAAAAGAACCTGAAACACACATTGAGAGGGCAAACATCTCGCACTAGATTCTGGTATTAAAGAAAAAGTAGTAACATATGCACAACATCGTCCCTTAAAAGCTCCTGAGTTTAGATAAGAAAAAAGACCAAACACTCCAAAGGGGACTGCCAGATTTATTTTCAAGGCAGAATGTAATTTATGCCAGTTAAAGGCATCAAATGTTATTGGAACAGGCACTTCACAAAGACAATACCCCAAATGGCTGTAAACATATGAAAAACTGCTCAGTTTCATTATTTATCAGGGACATGCAAATTAAAACCATGAAATGATACAAGGATATATTCACCTGAAAGGTTAAGGTGAAAACATCACACACTGGCAAGGAAGTGAAGCAACTGGAACACGCATCCACTGCTGATCATGGGGAGGGAAAGATTCAACTGGTACCACCACTTTGCAAAACTCTTTGGCAGCATCTTCTAAAGCTGAACAGATGTGTAAGTTTCAACCCAGCAATCCTACCTCTTGGAACATACCCAACAGAAATGTGGACACGTTCACCAAACACACATACAAGAATGTTCACGGCAGCACTGTGTGTAATTAGTCCCAAACTAAAGCCTACCTTGAAGTTCATCAGGAGACTAGATGAATAAATGGTGGTATATTCACAATGGTATACTATAGAGCAGGGAGTTGGCAAACTATGTTTGTAATCCAGGCTGCCAATTTTTGTAAATAAAGTTTCATTCATCGAAACTTTATTTACAAAATAAAGTTCATTCGATGAATGAAACTTACAAAATTTCATTTACAAAAATTCAGCTCCATTCATTGGTTTAAATATTGCCTATGGCTGCTTTCATGTCATAACAGAAAAGTTGAGTTGTGACAGAGATCAAAGGACCAGTGATGCTTCAAATATTTACTGTCACTCTTCACAAAAAGTTTGCTGACCCCTGCCTTATAGCAATGAGAGCAAACAACGTACAGCTACGTGCGTTGTGTTGATAAGGACGTGTCTCACAGTGTTGAATGAGAGAAATCAGGCACTAGAGAGCACAAGTTATTTGGTTCCGTTTCCATGAAGTTAAAAGTAGGCAAAATTACACCCTGAAGTGGGTGTAGGAAGTCAGGATAGACATTGCCCTGGGACGCACGGTGACTGGAAAGGGACCTGAAGATTCACGGGTTCCTGATTGTGTTCTGTTTCTGGATCCATATGTGTGTGACCTGGATGTATTCTCTTGGTGAGAATTCATCGAGCTTTGTACTTATGCCGTGCACACTTGTCTCTATGTTTATGATATTTTAGTGGAAAATCTTTTTAAAATGCTGTTGGACTCCCTGCATGCTACCTTAAAACTCCCAGCGATTTCCCCTGCCCTCTCATTTGTGTCTGCCTTCACACAAGCTGACGATTCCCCTGAAATGCACTCCTCCTGCTCCCTTTGATAAAATGTGATGAGCAACGACCCCTCTTAGGAGCCCGCTGGGCCCCCCAGGCATGGGAAGAAAGGAAAATCTTGAGTTCCTTCAAGGGAAATTCCAGGCACTTCACTAGCTTTGAAAATTAAATGAACAACCTGGTAAGTGAGAAGGTAATAATGGCTTAAAATAATAGCCCAGGAAGTTAGAGCCACAAAATGTTCAGTTCCCTATAGAAATTAAAGATTACATCTTCATATATGTCCCTGAATTGTTTTTCAGAAACCCAGACCCCCATCACACGGAAGATGCCGTCTGCTGGCAGACACCTCAGATAAGAAGGAACCAAGCACTGAATGGTGACTCTCCCATTCTTTGTTTTAAATTTCTGCCCGAGAGGCCTGGAGGAAGTCATATTCAGAGCCCAGAGCTTAACATTCCTTTCTGTTGACCCCAAGTTTTTAGACAAACTTTTGCTTCCTTAACCAAACACAAATCAAAGAATCTTTGAATTCACCTTTGACTTGTAGGCCCTGCTGGAGATGCTTTGCTCTTTTAAGTTAAACCAATGTGCAACTTCCATGTGTCGATTTATGACTTTGCCTGTAATTCTGTCTCCTCGCCTGGAAAAACACTTTCAATGAAAGCCATGGGGAAGTTCAGGTCTTAGGCATTGGCTGCCTCATTCCCCTTGCCTGGTGCCCTCACTGTCTCTCACCCGCAAATCCTGATGTCAGAGTTTGGCTTTGCTGCACCAGGTGGGTGGACCCAAGTTTGGTTCTGTAACAAGATGAATGTAAACTTATCCTTCAAATCTCAGTGCAGCTGTCTCCTGCTCAGGTCACCTTCCCGCCATGCCCCAGGGCTCAGAGATAATCCAGGGAAGTGGGCAGAGACATCTCCAAGAGGGTGACACTGGACCTTAAGTGAATTTGGATAAATGAAAGAGGTGTCACTGGTTGAATCTTGAGTGTCTGTCACACAAGAGAGGCCAGGTTGGCCACTCCGGAGGAATTCAGCTGTTAGTAGCTTAGTTTAATCCAGGCTTAAGCCATCTGTGAGGGGCAGCTTAGTTTGGTGGGTAGAACATTGGGCAAATCTGGAAAAAAGAGCTGCATAGCAGCCGGGACATAGTGAAATTAAAGGGACTAAGGTGCCACCTCTAACTGGCTGCAGAAAAGTGAGGAATTCATCGCTGGGCATAACTGAGAAACTCAGGGGGAGGTGATGGTAACCATAATAGGTTCGTTGCCCTACGTTGCCCTACGCATACAACCAGTCCAGACACCAAGACACCAGGTTGCAGCAGAGAAAGAGGTCATTGAATGAGGTGATGGGAGAAAACCTCAACTCCATCTCCCCAAAGAATCTGGGGTACAGGTTTTGGAGCGCACCAAAGTGCGGATATTGTTAATTGGTCGAGGAGTGCAGGGGGAAGTCATGGGTGAGGGAGAGGAAGAAGCTGTATTCTCATGTGGATCCCTTTCTGTAACCACCCAGTGGGTTCACCTTGCCTGCTGCCTAGACAGAGCCGGTTTCTCAGGACAGGGGAATTGCAATGGTGAGAGAGTAATTCACGCAGAGCTGGCTGTGCAAGAGACCAGAGCCTTGTTATTACTCAAATCAGTCTCCCTAAGCATTTGGGGATTAGAGTTTTTAAAGATAATTTGGCAGTTAGGGGCTTGGGAAGTGGGGAGAGGTGATTAGTCAGGTTGCAGATGGAATCACAGGGGGTCGAAACGAGGTTTTCTCGCTGTCTTCTGTTCCTGGGTGGGATGGCAGAACTGGTTGAGCCAGACTCCTGGTCTGCGTAGTGTCAGCTGATTCATGGAGTGCAGGGGCTGCAAAATCTCTCAAGCACTGATCTTAGGCTTTACAATAGTGATGTTTTCCCCAGAAGCAATTTGGGGAAATTAAGACTCTTCGAGCCAGAGGCTGCATGAGCCCTAAACTGTGATTTCTAATCTTGTAGCTGATTTGTTAGTCTTAGAAAGGCAAACTAGACCCCAGGCAAGAAGCGGGTCTTTTCGGGAAAAGGCTGTTACCAATTTTGTTTCAGAGTCAAACCATGAACTGAATTCCTTCCCAAAGTTAGTTTAGCCTACACCCAGGAATGAACAAGGACAGCGTAAAGGTTAGAAGCAAGATGGAGTCAGTTAGGTCTGATTTCTTTCACTGTCATAATTTCCTCAGTTATAATTTTGCAAAGCCGGTTTTGTTTCTTCTCTGGGGGCCTTCAAAATGGTTGCTGGAATTTGGGTCTGAAATACATCTGAGTTAAATAAAAGTCTTATGATTCTAATGTCCAAGATCCCGTCTATAGGAACAATGGGTATGCAAATGGTCAGTATCTAGTGCTAAGTGACTTTTAGTAACAAGGAAGTAGGCCAAAGGGCAGCCTGATAAATGCTTAATTATAACCCTATTTCTGTCCAGAACCCAGGATGCAATTATCAACCCTGTGGAGACAGTTTCACAATGGTTTCAGTTGGGGCTGGATCCAGCATTGTGAACAATGTCATCAAGAATCCCAGGAATCAGTCTTTTCTCTCCTTTTGGCTCTGCCTGCCCCAGGTTTCATTCTCTGACACGAGTTGACTATGGTAACTCCAGCAGCCCCAGGCTTATGTGTTTAAGTCCAGTGGAAAAAATGAGTTTTCTCTTTCCTAAAAGTTCAAGAGAAGAGGCAGAACCAGGCCTCCTTTGTTTGGATCATATGCTACCCACCACTCCCCGCCATGGAATCTCTGTAATCAGGGGATGGAATGTGGTGCTTGTCCAGGTCTGAGTCAAGCCTTGCCTTGCCCTGAAGCAGGTGATGAGAAGAGTCAGACCCGTCAACCCCTGTTTCCTGGTATACAGCTCCCCAAATCCTTGGGATCTCCAAGAGGATGAGTGGCTTTCTGTATGCTAATGAAGTGACTGATGGCAGGCGGAACCTGGACAGACTATCGATGGGGGCTGGTTGCCAGGGGAACCAACCATGTGATTAGAGGGTTAACAGTTTCAGCTCCACCCAACTGGACCTTTGGGGAGGGCTGAGGAGGGGGCTGAATGTTGAGTTGAGTTGATCACCAAGGCCAAGAAGGTAATGAATCGTGCTTCCATAATGAAGCTTCCATAAAACCCCACAAGGACCGGGTTCAGGGAGCTTCAGAGAGCTGAACACATGGAAGTTCCTGGAGGGTGGTGCCTAGAGAGGACCTGAGAGCTCCACACCCCTTCCTTATACTCCACCCTCTGCATCTCATTATCTGTATCCCTTGTAATATCCTTTGTAACACACTCGTAATGTTAGAGGTAGAAGAGATCAGAGTTACCCCAAGTTACTGGTGGCAAATCTGTAGGGGTCTGCAGCAACTTCAGTCCTTCCCTCCTCAGAAGAAAGAATTCAACTGATGTGCATAAAGCAGAAAAAGAAACCAAGGCAAGTTTCAGAGCAGGAGTGAAGTTTCTTTAAAAAGGCTTTAGAACAGGAAAGCAAGGAAAGATCACTTAGAAGAGATCCAAGAGGGCGCCTGAAGGTCAAAGAGAGAAGAGAGCATTTAACTTCCATCCTAACACTTCCTTTTTTTTTTGTTTGAGATGGAGTTCTGTCACCCAGGCTGGAGTGCATTAGCACGATCTTGGCTCACTGCAAGAGCCACCTCCCGGGTTCACACCATTCTCCTGCCTCAGCCTCCCGAGTAGCTGGGACTACAGGCGCCCGCCACCACGCCCGTCTGATTTTTTGTAGTTTTAGTAGAGACGGGGTTTCACCGTGTTAGCCAGGATGGCCTCATCTCCTGACCTTGTGATCCAGCCGCCTCGGCCTCCCAAAGGGCTAGGATTACAGGCGTGAGCCACCGCGCCCGGCCCATCCTAGCACTTTCTAGGCTTGCCTCTTTCCCATGATTCTTTCCTTAGGGTGGGCTACCCGCATGCATGCGGTGTTCTCCCTACCCTTGGGAACTGAGCATGTGCAATGTGTTTAGGAAGTTGTCCGCGTGTCCATCTGAGGCTTTCTTCCCTTTCCCAGTGGTAAGCTCCCAGAACATCATACTTTGCCAACTTGTCTCGTAGTGAGCATGCCCAGGAAGTTTCTTCTCCCTGGCGTCTATATTCAATTAACACTTTTAATGTCAGTAGCTGTGGATTATCAGGAGATCGTCTCTCCCTGCGGCTGCAAATGATCATTTTTAGAGAGGCGGTGTGATAATCATCAGACCATCACCTGACATTCCTAGTGGGTACAGGGAGAGCCCTCTCCTGCCCCACTCATGCCAATCTAACTACCTGTAAGAATAAACATAAGGAAGTGTTTCCCTGACATGTGTGAGCTACTCGAGCAAATTAATCAAATCTAAGGGGGAGGGAAATCTCAATTTATAGCCAGTTGATCACAAAAGTAAAACCAGGGGCTTGCAATTGGTATTGAAGTGAGGCAGGGGCAGTCTTGTGGGACTCAGCCCTTAACCTGTGCAATCTGACACTATCTCCAGGTAGTGTGGGAATTGAATTGAATTAGAGGACACACAGGTGGTGTCCACTGCAGAATTGGTTATTTGCTTGCTGTGTGGGGGTAAACGCAGATACATTTGGTGTCAGAAGCCTTTTGTGTTGTAAGAGCCAAGTATAGAAGAAACTGAGTTTGTTTTTTCCTATATTCTCAGAGGCCAAGCAGGTCAAAACTACAGCCCCACCTTGCACTGCTTATTAACTGTTGAAACCGCCTTTGCAAAACTTATAACAGTGAGAAAATTATGATCCAAAAGAGAGCTGGCCTAACTAACTCCATCTTGCGTGTAACCTCCAGACCGCCCTTGGTTGCTCCTGGGTGTGGGCCGAGCTAACTTTGGGAGAAATCGAGTTTCTAGTTTAAATGATAATAGCCCTTCCCAAAAGACTAACCCCCTTTATAACACTAATAAAAGGCCGCCAAGGTTAGGAGGATGAGAAGGGCCGGAATTTGTGGTTAGGTGATGACCAGTCATTATTCCAGCCATTGCAAGATTTGTTACTTCCCCAATTACTCCTGCAGATAACATTGTCGTTGTAAAACCTAAGATTGGCCTTTAGAGATGTCTTCTCAGGCTTTTGCATTTCTGAGGACCAAATGGCCCCACTAGGACCAGGAACTCTTGACTCAACATGACCTGTGGCCCCCACCCAGAAGTGGTCTCAGCCTCAAGGACTGTTTTCCACACCCCTATGATTGCATGCCCAACCAATCAGCAGCATCCATTCTCTAGCCCCTGCCCACCCAAACTATCTTTGAAAAACCCTAGTCCCTAAATTTTCAGGGAAGCTAATGTGAGTAATAATAAAACTCCAATCCCCCATTTAGCCAGCTCTTCATGTATTACACTCTCTCAATTGCAATACCCCTGTTTTAATAAATCAGCCTCGTTTGGGCAATGAGCAAGGAGAACTTGTTGGGCAGTTACACTGTGACCTTAAAGAACGAAGTTCCTTGATCTGTACAAGGGTGATGAGTGTCCTCACTGCAAGGGGATATTGCAAGATGGCATGTATCTCCCAGGGACCGAGTACCTGGCCTTAATGGGTGCCTGATGAATGGTGGAGCCCTCTGTACCATTCTGCTTTTCAGGAAGGAGAAAAGTCCCCTGTTTATGCTCCAGGCCAGGGATGAGGATCAGGAGTGTGGGCCACCCACTCTGCAGGCTCTATGGAGCCACTGTGTGGGTGCAGGGCCCTGTCAATCACAGCCACTTTATCTGATAGACCCAAGGGAGAATCATCATCATTGTTTTAATCACACCATTGAAACAAACAAGAATCAGGGCTTCAATTAATTCAGCACACGAGCAGAACACATTTTATGATTTGCAAGTCAGATACAGAGCTGCAGACCACACTCTCACCCCAGTGACAAGTCACATCCTCAGAGGGTTCGGTGGGGAGGAACAAGGTAGGGGATAGGGATCTGGCTTTGGATTGTGATTCTGACACTGACAATTAGTGTGACCTCCAACAGGTGCTGAAATACTCTGGGCCTCAGTTTTCTCACCTGTAAGAAGGAATCAAAGTTGTTGTAAAGATTACAGGCATGATCTAAGTCACCTGGGTTCACTTACAAGAACAAAGAGATGTCACTTTGCTTATTCTAGAAAGGAAAGAAATTAGCACAAGGCATCAGGTGCTTACAAAAGCCACTGGAAGTTCATGAGGAGCAGGCTCTGGACTGGGTCTGTGCAAAAACACAGCAGAACTGGCCTGCCAGGAATCTGGCACATCTGCCTCCATCAGGAAAGCAGAGACCCAGAGGCTGCTGAAACTATGAGCTTCCAGAACACGCAGCAGAAGCTGTGACCCTGCCATCAGGAAGCCCTCACCAATGCAGAGACCCCTTGTCTCCCACAAAGCTAATGGCTGGTCACTGCAGTGCAGAATGGAAAAGCTTGATACAGCAGGGGGACGACCTTGGCCTCACTGCCCTCAGCTGGAGGAGCAGAATTGCATCTCAAATGTCCTAGGTGCAAAGGAATTGGGGAAATTGCTTTTTTTGGGAGGGGGGTGCTCTGCAGTGCAGGAAGATGCAGAAGAAGACACAGCCAGATGGCAACAGCTGAGAAAAAGGCGACATAGGATGAAGCACAGAAGGGTTTGGGATCCAGCGGCCGGTCCTAGGAGCAGCTGGACGCATGTGCCCATAGCCTCCCTCCTAAGCCAGTCTTCCGAGCACCAAAGTGTCCTGAAGTCACCTGGTCCGTGGCTCTGCCCCAGCCCAACCACAGCCAACAATCACCTGACCTCTCCACGGGGCCTTCTGGTTCCAGCCCCAGGATGGGGAGAAGCAGCTCGGGATTGGTGATGAAGCATTGTCCCTGAGCCCTACACCCACCCTTCCGTGCTCTGCCCTGTGATGCTGAGACCGGGATTCTGAAAACCATGTTTCTGTTAAAATAGCTGACATGGCTCTGTCTCAAGATGAGACCTGAAGTCACATGCAGGGGCTTCAGAGTCAGACACAGCCCCATCTTCCCTGTGCAGGGGCTGTGAGACCCAGGCAAGTGGCTTAATCTTTCTCAGCCACAATTTCTTCCTCTCTAAAAGAATAGTCTCTCCCCACAAAGTTGATGTGACAGTGCATCATGTCTGTGCGTAAAACACCCAGCACGGGGCCTGACAAAGGGTAAGCTCTGGCCAGTGTCAGCGGATAGTGTCCTGCAGGCGTACCATAGCCTTCTACTTCCTACGGATGTAAAGGTCTCTGGGAAGGTGCCTGGACCCTCCTCTGAGGGCCATCAAGGCAGACACTGTGAGGCACATATGCTATAGCCATCTCCTCCTCCTTCCCTGCTGCCCACTTCTGGAAAAGCAGAAGATGGCTGACACTCCATTCCAGAATGTTCCCTCTGCTTGGCACACTGGCTCTCCCAGGCTCAGCTCACTCAGGTCTTTCAGGCTTCAGCTTCAGCCCCAGGTCTTCAGGGAAGCCTTCTGTGATTGTACAAAGCATTTCCCCTGGGCTCCCCAGCCTCCGTTGGGCTTACCTACAAGCTGGCTTCTCTGTTTCCCTACCACCGTCAGTGAGCTCCTTGCGGGGGTGGGGGATGAAGGCAGGTGGGCTCACTGCTGAATTCCCAAAGCTTACATAAAGCCTGGCACAAATGCCATCCCGCTGGCTGGCTGTGGAAATGAATGGGTGAGTTCCTGATTTACGAGGGATAAAACACAGGCTCAGAGACGCTGCACAAACTTGCTTAGGATAAGGCTCACACTCGACCCCAGGTCCCACTACACCAAGCTGCTTCAAAGCGAGTTCAGAATCCAGAGCACCCTTCCCCAACTCAGCCTCCGAGCTGTTACTTGGCAGGAAGCAGAGATTCTTGCAGAAGTCCACAGAGGGTCTGTCTGCAAACCTCCCTCACTGAAGTCACAATAAGGAGCTTGTGAAAAACCTAACCTCTCAGCCCCACCCCAGAGCCACAGAGTCAAAAGCGATGAGGTGAGGCCTGCGAATGGTCATTTCTCACCAACTTCCCACGTGGCTCTGAAGTTCATTAATACTGAGAAGCCCCTGGGGCTCCTGAGAACATGACTGGGAAGTTTTGCTGCTGGTTCTTCCCACCCTGTTTTCCAAGTCTCTCCTAAGACTGCCTGGGATGAAGGGGCCAGGTCACTGGAGGTACACACCCAGCCCTCTGAAAATTCCTTCTTTTACTTTTCTGAGTATATTAACTTTTTAAAAAGTAACAATAAAGCCACACTGCCCATGGGAATTTCAGCTTGAAAGCAGATACTTTAAGCAGGTACGATAAAAGGGAGTCAAAATGCACGCCCTTTAGTGGCAGAGAAAAGATCCTTGAGCCCAGGCTTCTTGGGGTTTTCAGGAGGGAGGTCCTAAATCTGACATATGCCCTGATAGACAGGTCCAACCTTGACTCTGCTACTGCCTCTCTGTGGGGTCTTCGAGTTCCTTCCAGTTGCCTGTGAAACAGAAATAATAGCAGCTCTGCTATCTCATGAGAAGAGTATGTGAGTATGCAAAGCCCCAGGCACCCAGAGGGGAGGTAGCAATATATCAGTTACTTTCATTCATTATTCCTATTACGGTCAACATGAGATAGACTGTTGGGTGTTTCTCAACACTCATACGAGCCTCCTAAAATAACCTAAGGAATAGCTTTCTCTGAAATTGTCTTTTATTTCGCAGCAGGGCTAAATCCTTGTTCCACCTTTTCCTCTGCATTGGTACTGTAGTCAGGGTATGTATGTGTATTAATCTCTGTGTTTGATAATTTCTAAGAAGTTGCTTTTGTCAAGGGTAGCAAGTATCCAGAGCCAGTGTCATGGGAGGTAAAGGAATTTACCAAGGCAGTTATAGGTAAAGAAAGGCAGAGTTATTAGAGAAAGTATGAAAAAACATTGCAAGATTGCAATGGGAAGCACATCAGGAAGGGAGCTGTCTGCAAAGAGGGAGAAGCTGGAAGGAAGTTTTATAAGGTCGAGCTGGAAGGGGCTACATACAGAAGGAGGTTGTTGTACCCTTGGATTGTTTGTGATTAGCATCTCTGGTGTTCTTTCCCACCTGAGGTCCTCCTCAACCTGGGGCCCCTTCCTCATTGTTGCTTACTTATCAGGACTCCACAGCTTTTGCCCAGAGATTCTTTCTACTATTTGGGGTGCAAACTGAACTTTCTGCCTCTGAAAAGAGAGGCCACAGCAACCAATGTCAAGAGGAAGGATTCTTAGGTTGACGACCTCAAAATACAGGCTTTAGAGTTTCAACTGAGATAATAACGTATCAAGAGGAAGGGCAGAAGCCAATGTTTATGTCCTAAACAATAATATGCCACACACATCAACAATATATAAACATAAATAACATTTAGGAAGGGTGAATGATGATTTAAGAGGCAGTATATTTCAATACAGGAAAAATAAGAACCCTTTAGGATTCATGTTATAGAGCTTAAAATGACATGGTTCCACAGGCTAAGTGGATAAGGGGGATTGAAGAGAAAAACAAGGTTGTCAATTTCCCCTACCCTTCCCTCTCTCAACCAAGACCTGGTGGTGAGGGAGAGAGCAACACCGCTTGATGAGTTTATGGACTTGATCACAAGTGACCAGCAAGGCCCTGGAGGTTTCCTTCCCTACCAATATGGCGGCACCAGCAGGCCTGTGAGCTCCTATCTCTGTGGCCCCAGAGAGACTCAAGGGGCATCTATAAGTTTCCCAAGCCCTTGAGGAAAGCGAGGAAGTACCATAAGGGTGGGTCAGTCAAAGACAAGGCTGCCGGGGAAGGGAGAGTGCATCAACCAGAGTCCAGTGGGACTCACACATCAGCTGCTGGATCCAGCCGGGAGGAATGCCAAGGGCAGAAAACAGACACTCCCGCCTTCCTGCCTCCACCTAACATTGCTGTAGGACTTTCACCTTAGCTAAAAATGGGGTCCTTGTCACACGACCATGAAAAATTAGGCTCACACTTTGAAGGGTGAGACGGGCAGGGTTTACTGGGTGAAAAGGAAAAAATGGGAAACAGGGACTCTGCAAAATCACAGTCCTACTAGTGCGCTTCCCGCCTCTCAGGCTGAATCCCAGGCTCCAGCCGGGAACAGGAGAGAACAGGCTCCTCCTCCTGCCAAGGGCGTGAACTTCAGTGACTCCACCCCATTCTCCCAGTGTGCAGGCCAGAGTTTCTCCCGCTGCTCCTTCATACTTGGCTGTCTCAACATAAGCCCCTCCAAACATAGTTGTCACCCTGGGGTGCGGGTGAGGGAATCTAAAATGGTGAGCTTAAACCTGAAATGATCAAGGAAAAAAACTAGAAATGACTCCATTGACTTGATTAAAACTTCCATCTTTGGGTAGAATGAGAGATTGAAGTCAATTGTAGGGGAAAAAATGTCAGTTTTTTACATATCTGAATTTGTGGTTTGAAAAATGGTACTTTCTACATGAGCATCCGAATTAATGCAGTTGATGGGACTTGATTCTGCCAGTGATGAGTACTGTTCCGTGGCTGAGTCTCAGCTCAGCGTCTTTCCATTTCTTCATCAGTAAAAGGGAGACGTTCACCACTCTGCCTGTGTTTCAAGACTTATTGGAAGGGCCAGGAAATGTGGTCCACTCCTGAAATCCAAGCATTTTGGGAGGCTGAGGCAGGAGGATCATTTGAGACCAGAAGTTTGAGGCCTGCCTGGGCTATGTGTCAAGACCCTCTCTCTACAAAAAGAGGACAAAAATTTGTTGGGCGTGGTGGTGTGGACCTGTAGCTCCTAGCTACTTGGGAGGCTGAGGCAAGAGGATCGCTTGAGCCCAGGAGTTTGAGGCTGCAGTAAGCTATAATTGTACTGCTGCATTCCAGCCTGGGCAACAAAGCCGGACACTGTCTGTAAAAAATATATGATAATAAAAAAGACTTATGGAGAGGCTTGAACAAGGTAACGTGGTAAAATGCTCTGAAAATATAAAGTGTCATAGATGAGCAACATGGTGATGACTATTGCAGCAACAATAATGATGACAATGATGCCATGGTGAGACATGTGCTTAAAAAAGCAGGGAGGACACCGTGCCTGCCTTCAAGATACATAACATTTAAGGAATGTGCAGAAGAGCTGGAAGAGTTAAACATATTCTTAAAAAGAGTCAGGCAGGTGGATCATGAGGTCAGGAGTTCGAGACCAGCCTGACGAACACAGTGAAACCTCGTCTCTACTAAAAATACGAAACTTAGCCGGGTGTGGTGGTGCATGCCTGTAATCCCAGCTACTCAGGAGGCTGAGGCAGGAGAATCACTTGAACCCAGGAGGCGGCGGTTGCAGTGAGCTGAGATTGCGCCACTGCATTCCAGCGTGGGTGACAGAGCAAGACTCTGTCTCAAAAAAAAAAAAAAAAAGAGTCCCAGTAAGCTGTAAAAATACAGCCACAGCATAAAAGGAAAAACACGTCATCATTTGACAGACAAGTCTTGTTAGAATGACAGCTTGAAAACAATTCAGTAACCCTGTGAAATCACACAGCGATCGCATTTGGCTTTGACAGCTGTGTCAGGATACGAAACTTACCAAGAATGTGAAAACGCGGCCTCATCCCCAGAGCTCATGAGCTGCTGTGGTTGCTGGGGACTGGGGACATGGGAAAGAGCAGGCCTTGAGGGGTAACTGCCTCCTGATGGTGAGAGCCAAGTGCTGTGACATCGGGATTGTGGGATATTGAAGCAGAAGGCTATCACACATGCCTGTGCTCACTGAACAACAGATGTCTTCTGTGATTTACTATGTCAGGCAGTGGGAACACCAAAATAGAGTTGGGCCTCAACCTTCAAAAAATTAGAGTTCAGATTGAAGACTCATGAGGACTGGGAGCAACTGGAATTCTCCTATGTGGCTGGGAGAGTGAGAACTGGTACTACTACTTTGGAAAATGTTGTGGCAGAGCCCATAAAGCTAAACCTATGCACATCCTATGACCTAGCGAGTCCCTCCTAGGTGCCTATATGGCAGAAACGCACGCCTAGATTCCCGCAAAAGACTTGCACAAGGATGGTCGTCGCAGTATCACCCATCGTAATCCCACGGTGGAAAGGAGTCAAACAGCCATCTGCAGTAGACTGGGCAGGGCATTCTGGTGGCCTCACATACGGAGGTCATCTAACGCTGCAGTTCCCAGCCAGCGTGATTTTCCCTCACCCTATCCTGCCTTGATATTTGGCCATGTCTGGAGATATTTTGGGTTGTCAGGGCTAGGGGGTGCTACTAGCATCGACTGGGTAGAGGTCACTTAACCTCCTCCAATGCACAGGAGAGCCCCTACAAGGAGGAAGGATCCCATCCAAAATGCCACCCAACGTGAATGAGGTGGAGAATCTTGTCCGGCAGTGGGAAGGAAAGAGCTACCCACACACAAACCATATGGATAAATTCAAACCTAAGACTGAGCCTGTTTGTGGAAGTCAAGTTTTCTTAGAAAGTCAGTGTTTGGGAGAGAAAGGATCACCTGCTGACTGGCTCTGGAGAGTTTGGTGATAATACCCTGCTCTGTGACCAAATGCAAATCCCTGGCCGTCTCTGGGCCCATGTGCTTAAATACTGAGCATCAACCCTGCACAAACACCTCTGCGGGCTCTGGAAACCACAACTCTGGAAACCTCTCCCCTCCCAACCTCAGCCTTATCATCTATAAAACGGGCACACCATACTGCCTCCTCCACAGGGTTTCAGGAGATGAGATGAAACAGGCACCAGGAACTGTGAAAAACACTGCCCAGAATTGAGTAGTTCTTTTCATTACTCAATATCACACAGTACAGAGGTGGCAAAACAAATTTCCCAGGAGAAAACACCATCACCCCTAAAAAAGCAACCTTTGCTGGGTGTTCTGAAAGGGAACCAGAAGTGATAAAACAGCTTCCAAACAGAAGCTAAAAAGAGAGCGAGCGAGCAAGTGAGCGCGAGCCACTGCACATCGAAGCTTTGTATACTGAGCCACCGTTCTTGTTCAGAGGTGCAGGTGAGGGTGGGGAAGGAGTGGGAGGGTGAGTTGCAGGGGTGATGCTGAAATGCACTGCCTGTGTAGGGAGGCTGCCAGCTCTGCTGTGTGTTCAAATGAGTGGGCCAGAATCACTCCCTTTCTGTCCTGGAAAAATGCCAGAGAGTCCTCAGACATGTGACCATTGGGCGGCTTTCTGTCCCCAGGCTGCCCCTTCAGGACATGAAGGTGAGGGAGGTGAGAGGCAGAGCTTTTCTGCAGCATCTTAGACTTTTAGAGCTGGAGACCCACACCCTTTCTCTACCCCTAGTCCCCTCCATTTTGCAAACAGGAGACCACATAGGGCAGGAAGAGGAGCGTGGGCTTGAACCCCGGGTCCTGCTCTTCCTAGCTGCGTGTCCTGGGACAGATTGCTCACATTCTTCAGCTGATGAAATGGGGCTACCACCTGCCTTTCTGCCCAGCAGTGCAGATGGAACGGATGGAGTGCGAGTGTGGAGAGCAGGGCCTCTCGTGCACGAGGCGGGCAACGCAGGGTAACTGTTTTATTAGGAATGTCCATTGCCCCAGCGCCAGGCGGGAGGCTGCGTGGTAACCCTGCTGCTAGGCGTGGTGCTAAACCTTACATGTGTCAACAAACTTATTTAATTTTCTTTGCATTCTTATCATCACCACTAGACACGGGGGCTCGTGAGGTCAAAGAGCTTGCCCAAGTCACCCAGTGGAAATGGCAGCACTGGGATCCCAATGCAGGCTTCAGCCTCCCGACTCCCCTCCTTTGGTCACTCTTCTCTTGTGCCCCAACAATGGCACTGGCAGTTGGTGTTGTCAGGTAGAGGCACACCCTCAAGGAAGTGCCACCAGCAAGAAGGGCAAGGATCAAATGACTGGTCTGTCACCTACAATTTTCATCAAGGCTCCTGGACCAATAACAGGAACTGTGGCTTTTACTTCTTGTCCAGAGGATTGCAAACTCAAAAGTTTTTACAAAACCTTCAAATTTATCCATGTTGGCAACCAGTTTAAATGTTTTTTCTTTTCTTTTTTTTTGGGGGGAGGGGGTGGGTGGGTGACAGGGTCTCGCTTTGTGGCCCAGGCTGGAGCACAGTGATACAGTCATGGCTCACTACATCCTCGACCTCCTGGGCTGAAGCAATCCTCCCACCTCAGCCTCCCAAGTAGCTAGGACCATAGGCATGTGCGACCACACCCAGTTAATTTTTTTAAAAAAAGTTTTTGTAGAGACAGTCTCCTTGTGTTGCCCAGGCTGGTCTCGAACTCCTGGGTTCGAGTGATCCTTCTGCCTCAGCCTCTCAAAGTGCTGGGATTACAAACATGAGTTTCTTTTTTTAATCTGTGAAAAATGTCAGCGTGTGGCTGGCGCGGTGGCTCACGCCTGTAATCCCAGCACTTTGGGAGGCAAAGGTGGGTGGATCACCTGAGGACAGGAGTTCGAGACCAGCCTGGCCAATATGGTGAAACCCCATCTCTACTAAAAATACAAAAATTAGCTGGGTGTGGTGGCTCATGCATGTAGTCCCAGCTACTGGGCATGAGAGTCACCTGAACCTGGGAGGCAGAGGTTTCAGTGAGCTGAGATTGCGCCTCAGCACTCCAGCCTGAGCAACAGAGCAAGGCTCTGTCAAAAAAAAAAAAAAAGTCTCTGTGATGCTTGGACCACCAGTTGTCACCCCTCTCCTACAAGGCTGCAACCCCTATAAGAAATTTATGTGGCCAAGCCTCCACTGCAAAATGGGAGTATCATAGCCTGGTTTAGGATTAGAAGAGATTAAAGAAAGTGAACGTCAAGTGTCTAATACAGAGTAAGGCACACGTCTTAATCTGCTTGGCTGTTATAACAAAATTCCACAGACTGAGTAGCTTAAACAGCTGAAATTTATTTCTCACAGTTCTGGAGGCCGGGAAGTCCAAGATCAAGGTGCCAGCCAAATTCAAGGAGCCTGCCAATTCAGTCCCTGATGAGGGCCCACGTTCTGGCTTGAAGACAGCTGTCTCCTTCCTTCCTATGTCCTCATGTAGCCTTTCTCTGTGCTCATGTTGGGGGGTGGAGAGGCACAGGTGACAGCCCTGACCTCTGTCTTTTAAGGACCCCAATTCTATCGGATTAGTTCCCCACCTTTAAGACTTCATTTAACCTTAAATGCCTCCTAAAGATCCTGTCTCCAAATATAGTCACACTGGACATCATGGCTTTAATATTAAATACGTGAATTTTGTGGGGGACACAACTTAGTCCACAGCAGCACGTTAGTCCATAGCAGTCAGAGGCACTTGACAGATGGGAGCTTTAATAACAACTACCTAAACGATTGCAAGAACCCCAAGCCAAAAAAAACCTCACTTTCCCTTAATTATTACCAATAACACTTGCAAGTTAGGAATTCTTTACATTTTTACTCAAATGAGGAAAGTGAGATTGATTAATACCCTTTTGGCATTAGAAGAATTATGTGGCAAGATTCCACACACATGCTTGACGCTGAAAACACAGCATGTTATCACTTGACGCTAGTAGTTTGATGGATTCGTACCCACACCCCACTTAACACACACCAATAGCAGACACTGGAGTGGGAGGGAGGGAGGGAGGAGGGCATTCTGCTGGACACACAGTGGGGGATTTCAGTAAAGACAGAGGGCTCGCTTTTCACCTTTTACTAATTAAGATCAAATCCAGGAAGCCAAGGTAAGTCTGAATTTGGGATAAATAATGAATAATGTTTTTAGTGTATGTCCCATGCAGTATTTGAAATTAAAATATAACAGAGCATCCTGTGTTGTATTGTTTTACTTTGTTTTGTTTTCCTAAGTCTGTTGACCCAAGAATGGGCCATTGTCTTCATCTGCTTGGGATGCTCTGACAAATTATCATAGACTGGGTGGTTTAGATGACAGAAATTGGTATCTCACGTTGCTGCAGGCTGTGAAGTCCAAGATCAAGGTGCCAGCCAACTCAGTTCCTGGTGAAGGACCTGCTTTCTGGCCTGTAAACAGCTGCCCTCTCACTGTGTCCTCACGTAGTGGAGAGAAAAATCATCTCTCTAGTGTCTCCTCTTATAAGGGCACTAATCCCATTCATAAGGGCTCTATCCTCAAGACCTCATTGCCTCTCAAAGGCCCCACCTCCAAATACCCTCACGTCAGGAGTTACCCTTCAATATGTAAAGTTTGGGGGAACACAATCATTCAGTCCATAACAGCCAGGCTCTGCTTCTCCCCACCCTGCCTTCTTTCCCCAACCACCTATGGGATTCAGCTAAAGTCCTTTTCTTTCCCTCCAGTTCCTGGTGGCAATTCTACAGGACTAGGGTCTTTACTATTAGAGGATTCACACCCCAGGCCCTGTAGTCACAAGCTTGTTAGCCACAGAAGCTGCAGTAGCCCTGTCCTGAAAACACTCCTCACCCAAATTCTGTCCTCATCAGGCCCCCTGCCCACTTCACTCAGGGTCCACCCCCAGCTCCCTGTCAGTGGCTCTCCTGGTCAATGTTTCACCAAGACTGTCACATACATACCTTAAGAAAGAATCATTTAAATATCAAAGGATTCAGAGAGGCCCTTGCAAGAAGTGGTGAATATTTTTGCAGAAATGACCTCTTTAAGCTTATGCTGTCAAGGTGAAGTGTGGAGGTAAGAACTTTGGGTCGTCAGGTCATGCTCGCCTCCCCCTCTGAGGGAGGAGTGTACAGACAGGCAGAGCCAGCGGCTGACTCCTCCCCTTAGCATGCAGTGGCACGCGTCCCTCCAACTTTCACATTCCAGAAGAAAATGATGTTCCACATTTTGAGAATTTCATTTTTGAGATTTTTTCCTCCTTATCTAACACTTTTCATTGTCAGTCTTTCTGACTCAGTGCCCATGTTTAACCTGTATTAGTCCTCAAATGCGTTCTTAGCTGGAAATGAAACCACTGCTAACTCGATCAGCAGAATGTTGGAGGTGGGAGATTCCTGGGTTTTCTGTTAAAACTATCATGAGAAATTATCTCACAGGAATTGTATTTACACTTGTTGAAATCAAGTCTCCTTCCCAAAGGAGAATAAACATATTAGAAAAGGACCTCACCAATAAATGAAGACAGGCTCTCTCCTGGACAGGCCTATGATTCCTTCGGACCAGTTTTGCCAGTGAGGCCTTCCTTGCATCCATGTCAGCCACTGTTATACTAAGAGAAAAAATCACACAGGCCTGTCTGCAAATGCTGATCCTGTCCCTGGCTGAGGGATCTTGGACCTCTCATTTAATAGAGCTAAGTTTTCACTTTATCATCTGTAAAATGGGAATAACTGTACCAAAATTGCTAAGAGGACTAGAGACAAGGTGTGGAAAGAGCTTAAAAGAGTTTCTATTGCGTAACAAGTGCTCTATAAATAGCAGCATCATTATCACTGTTGTGTAATGAGACGACAAAGCAACACAGCACATGGCCCTGCACTAAGTTCTGGGGTAAGGACTGTGAGCCGAGTATAGTTCATAGGCAGGCAAAGGCCTTGTGCTGTTATGATCATGATCTACACTGGTTTTCGTCCAGCGTTCCCGGATGATATAGTTTGCGTGTTTGTCTCCACCGAAATCGCGTGTTGAATTGTAATCCCCATTGTTGGAGGTGAGGCCTGGTGGGAGGTGATTGGATCATGGGGGTGGATTCTTCATGAATGGTTTTGCACCGTCCCTTGGTGCTGTCCTCATAACAGTGAGTTCTCATGAGATCTGGTCATTTAAAAATGAGTGGCACCTTGCCCCCCACCTCTTGTCTCTGCTTTCTCATGTGACACGCTTGGTTCCCCTTCACCTTCTGCCATGATTGGGAGTTTCCTGAGGCCTCCCTGGAAGCCAAGGAGATGCCAGCACCATACTTCCCAAAAAGCTTGTGTAACTGTGAGCCAATTAGACCTCTTTTCTTATAAATTACGCAGTCTCAGGTATTTCTTTATAGCAATGCAAGAATGGCTTAATACAGGCTTCACAAAGGAAACACAGGGCAGATGGCGCTCTGGAGGACCAGCAGACTGTGTAGGTAGCAAAGAGGAAGGAAAACCTGGAGAACAGATAGCTTTCCTGAAGAACAGAAGGTGCCAGAATTGAAATAAGAAGAAATAACTCGAAGAGACCATTTTTTTTTTCCTTAATTAACATGGTAGGACTTGGGCTTCCAGCTACAACAAAGTGATTCCAGCAGACCCATGCACTCACCAATAACAATGAGAAAAGCCAGATGAAATTTAAAACAACAGCATCTTTTTGGAGTCTTTAAAAAGTGACTGAGGAGGCAGCGCTTGACCTCAGAATGAAGGGTGGTTTGTTGAGGTGAGTCCAACTTTCTGTGTTCTGTTTTCTCCTGAGAACAGTTGCAGAGGTAGAAAGGCTGAGAAGTCACACAGAGGGCAGCTGCTGTGGGCAGTGAAGCCAGCAGAGCTTCCCGCAGTCCCACAGAGCTAAGAGTCAAAAGGGGAGTTCTGAGCTGCCAGAGCATTGAGGCAAGATCCCCGCAATAAGGAAGTTGCAGAGAAATGAGCCCAATACTATGCAGTTTCTCCTCCAGGCACTTCTGAGACCTTAAGCTGCACATGGCAGGAGTCCTAAGAAACAGCCTGAAAAACAGGGAGTGATTTGGGGCAGCCTTATAGTATTGAGGGGGGCAAATCACTGAGTTCAGGACCTGCCAAGAAGGATGAGGTACACTGGAGTCAGTTCAGTCTCTGATTGCATTGAAGTGACCATTTTAGACTAGCTTCCCACCAAAGGAGAGGGTCAATCACCTATGGAGGAAAATGCAGTCCAGAGACTCTGTAATTTTTCATATACTTTGTCCCATAGGCAATGAAAAGTTACCAGTCAGACCAAAAAACAAGGGAAAAAACAGAATATATAAAGAGACTCACAAATGACCCAGATGATAAAGTTAGCAGACATGGATTTTAAAATAACTTGGAAAGTATGTTCAAGAAAAATTTAAAATGGTATTTAAAGACTTGTCTTCTCCCTCCTCAAAAACCCTAGACCCAGATGGTTTTGTAGGTGAGTTCTACCAAAACTAAACATTTAAGGAAGAGTTAATCCCTGTTTCATACAAGACATTAGACAAAGTAAAGAATCTTCCACGTCACTCCCCAAATTAGACCGACTGAAGAGTTCTAAGCTTATTCTATGAGGCTACAGAAGGAAAAGGTGGCAAATGGAAAAGGCGATGAACCAAGTTCAGGATGAGCACTGACTGGAGTCAGGACCATAGAGAGGGTTCAATTGGAAAGAAAGGAAGAGACAGGTAGGAGAGGGCTGGAGTAGAGCGGCCTTCAAGACCAAACTGAAGACTTTACAGACTTGACACTGTGAGCGATGGGAGCTGATTTCAGCTCCTGGCTGAGGGAATAACACAGCTTAGCTCAGTTCAGCTCTGGCATTTCTGCCCCATTGCATGGAAAAGGCTCTACCCTTCTTCAGAAGCCCCGTTCATGCCAGGTGACCCTAGTATACCATGCCTACAAGAGACCCAATCAGAACCTCTCAACTGGGAGCTGGACTAAGAGATTAAAAAAACAAACAAACAAAAAAACCTGCCGATTTTGGGATTTTGAAGCTACACATTCATTTACTCAACAGATACTTGCTGAGTACTTCTTATGCATCAAACAGCCTTTTGAGGACTGCTTCACTATGATGAACAAGGCTGACATGGTCCCTACCTCTAGAGTCCGCAGTCCAGGTGTTGTAGAGAATAAATAGAAAATAGAATCATTCCCTTTAGTGGCAATAATTCCCATTTATCCTTAATTTACTATTATAAACAGAGTAGTAATATTTCCTCATAGACAGCATCTCAGAAGAAAAGGTATTTGAGTAAATATTTGGGGAAAAAAAAAAAGGAGGAGGAGGATGAGCCTGCCACATGGAGAAACGAGGGAAGAGTGTTTTCGGCAGAAGGAACAACAAGGGCAAAGGCCTGGAGGTGGGAACAATCTTGGCACATTCAACAAACAGAAGAGTAGTGTGGGGCCAGGAGAGGTGGCTCATGCCTGTAATCCCAGCACTTTGGGAGGCTGAGGCAGGCAGATCACCAGAGGTCAGGAGTCCAAGACCAGCCTGGCCAACATGGTGAAACCCCGTCTCTACTAAAAATATAAAAAATTAGCTGGGTGTGGTGGTGGGCACCTGTAATCCCAGCTACTCAGGAGGCTGAGGCAGGCGAATCACTCAAACACAGGAGGTGGAGGTGGCAGTAAGCCAAGATCATGCCATTGCACTCCAGCCTGGGTGACAGAGTGAGATTTTTATCTCAAAAAAAAAACAAAGAGTTGTGCGGCAGGAGCACAGTGACCAAGAGGCAGGTGGCAGGAGGTGGTGGCCACCTTTCAGGCATGGCCTTGCAGGTCATGGTAAAGAGCTCAAATTTTATTTTAAGTGCTTCTGAGAAGAGTCTGGAGGGTTTTAAACAAGGGCCATTTCATGATCAGACTTATAGTTTAAAACACAAAATTGAGGTGCACTAAGGAGAGAAAACTATGGTGAAAAAAGAATGGAAGCAAGAGAAACTTCTGAGGCTACTGTGGCTGCCTTGGTAGACATGGTGGCTTCAGCTAGCAGAGCAGAGGAGAGATGAAGAACATGGAATGAACTTGAGAGATATTTTGGAGGCAGAACTTCAGAACATGAGAGCAAGGGAGAGAGTTTTGAGCTGAGCACCTAGAGGCAGGAGTTAGGGTCATTTTCACATGGAGCCTGAAGTTTGGGGGAGGAGAAGCTCAGAGACTTTCTGAAGAGGCTATTATTCAGAGAGCAGGATACAGACAGACACTGACCACTTTCCAAGAGGGCAGTCCTACCTCCCTGAACTGGGTTCTATGGGATTTCCCTGTATCCTTACAATCAAGTTCGTTTTCATTTGAGAGAAATTAATTGGGTTTCTGTTGCTCATAACCATGTCTATGACAGCTGAAGAGTTTAGGAAGATTCATGCATTGGGCATCTTCTTCTTTCAAAGGTACAAAACATTTTCTTTATATTTTTCATTTGTTCTTTTCAAAGCTTTCGGGAGAAACCATTCTCCCCCATTTCTGCTATTTCCTTCCAGATGAAGGGGACTCAGTGAGGATGAGACTCCTGGCTTCTGTCCGATCCTTTCCATCCCACCCCAGGGAGAGGAATATCTGACTGCAAGTTTTAGAAAACCAAAGTGGGTATGGTTGGTTCACACACTGCTTTTACCCCGTGGCGGGTCAGCCTGCCCGAGTTAGGAAGCCACGAGTCCCCTACTCCCATGTGCAGCATCCCTCGTCCTCACAGGCACCACTCCAGGGCCAGCACATGACGGGGAGGCTGGAGGCCAACCCCAGACCAGCACCACCTTCACCAAGTGTTTAATTCTGTCCAACTCCAGGGTATGGTTTTAGGAAGTCACATTGACTCTCATCTGGGCTACAACTTATAATTGAGCGTTTAGTTGTAAGAAGTCAGAGGTAGTAGAGTGCAGAGGTTTCGCGTGCTGTTTCCAGAACCACAGGGTTAAAATCCAGGCTGGCCATTTACCCGCTGTGTGGCCTCAGCAAGTTCACGTAACTTCCTTGCCACTCAACTTCTCCATCCATCCAATAAGATAATAATAGTAACTGCCTGTCAGGGTTGTTATGTGAACTAAATGTCTTAACACGTACAAAACACTTAGAGCAATGCCTGGCCACATATTAAATGCTCTCTATGCATTAGCTGTTGCAGTATTTTAGTTTCCATCTGTTACTCTTATTCTCGGTTTTTAATCTGTTTAGATGAGTGCTGCCCAGTAGAACTTTCTGTGATGAGGAAGTCTGCCAGGGCTTACAGAAAGCATTCTGTGTCTGTGCTGCCCAGCACAGTGGCTGGTAGCCTCGGGCAGCTGGTAGCCTCGGGCAGCTGGTAGCCTTGGGCAGCTGGTAGCCTCGGGCAGCTGGTAGCCTCGGGCAGCTGGTAGCCTCATGGCCTCAACGGGTACTTGAAGTACCCGTTGGTACTTCGGTACCAGATAGAGGAACTGCATTTTAAAATTGGTTTCCTTTTAATTAGTTAAAATGTACCTTTAAATAGCCACATGTGGCGCGTGACTCCCACATCGGACAAAACAGGTCTCGAACCGAGTGGAGAAGAGGGGTACCACTAGTTGCTGTTTCTCAGAGACCCCCACCAGAAGGAATTATTGCTGGAAATCCTGCATAGTTACAAGACTTGTGACAAGTGAACACAGGAACTGGCATTTTCAGACCTGCTGCAGCTGTCGCTTCCTGTCCTGATGTTTCTGAGTCTCACCCAGGGGTCCCTTCCTCTGCGCTGTTTGGCTAGGTGCTCAATGATGTCTATGGAAGGTGGGTTTTGGAGATAAAGATACCAAAGTTTATCCAGGGGCATGCCTGCCTCTGGGCCCCACAGCCCATTAGTGATTGCAGCACAGTGACTGGGAGACTAGAAATGGATTTGCAAGCCAGCAGATGACTGACACAGGCCACCTAAGGTGGCCAAGCTTTTACAAGCTCTTCCTCAGAGAATAGCAGTTAAGTGCGTGGGTTCTGGGGTCAGACTGCCGGGGTTCAATTCCCAGCTATGCCACATTCCTGCTGTGTGACTGCGGACAGGTGACTTGCCCTCTCTGTGCTTTAGTTGCTGAATCCGTTGCACAGATTCTTTACCACTCATAACTGTCTGGCTAGAGAGAATCATCACTCTCAGCAAGGCTTCCTAACTTGCCTGAGCTCACTCGCCCAGTAAGTCAGCCACGGTATGGCAGGCCAGGTCTCACTAACGCAGGCCTCCGTAACACCTGTTTCAGGGCTGACTGAGTGGTGAAGTTAAATATTAAAAGCTGAGAGCCAATGCCCTTTTACAAAGGCTGGAATGTAACAAAAGCCCACCCAGAGTTTTGCCTAGGCTTTTCCTGGGCCTTAAAGCATGGCAAAATAATGAAGGAATTCTTAACAGGACCCGTTTAGGATTAAACAAGTTTTGTTGGGGGTCTGAAGAAACTTCCCAGGCCTTCACTAACAAGTTTACTGGGGGTCTGAAGGACCTCCCCAAACCTCCATGATCTAGCAGGGGACAAGATAAGGGTAATCACCGCAGCACCTGGACGCATTGAAATTAAGTAAATTTACTGAGGCTCCAGAGGAAGGTCTTCAGGACTCGGACCTTCGTTGTAGATTAAAAGAAGTGAATCGCTTACGTTTTTAGATGAACGCACACACTTACACGTAGACATATAGCTTAGAAGGTATATAAGCTCTGGCAGACTTTGTCGTTTTGAGCTGTTCTGGCGATCATTTCCAGGGCTTCTCCCTTTAACCGCTTACAGAAACAAAACCTCTCCTCCTCCCCAGTTCATCTGCGTCTCATTTATTGGGTGGCGAGAAATTGCAGCAGAGCCCTCGGTTTGGTCCGGGAACAATGGGGCTGGACTGTGGAGTCAGGATCCCCAGACTCCGGACTCCCTGCCAGTCTCCCAGACAGCTGCTGCTTCCTGCCCTGGCGTTCCCAGCAAGTCAAAGGGAAGGTGGCCCAGCTCGGTGCTGCCAGCCAAACTCCCTTCCCCAGCACACAGGACCTAGTTTTCTCTTCTAATGAAACTCAGCTTTGGTTTAAAAAACAAATCCACTTCCAAAGCAACCTGAGGCTCTGACACCATGCTCACAGGGAGGGCGGCTCGGACCCTGCCCACTGGGAATCGCTCCTGCACCAGAGAACATTGTCAGGAGTTTGGGGACGGCTGGGTTTTGTTGATTATTTTCCCTCTCAGAATCCAAACCATAAAAGGTTCCAGCTTTCAAGTGCCTGTTTCCCCCCATTAAGATGCCTGGACATGCCCCACCTTTGGGCAGTTTTAAAGACTCCCAGGGCATCTTCCCCTCCGCTGCCCAACTCACCCCTGCCCTCTGGCCCAGGGGACCTCCCCTCTCTGCTGCAGCCACCTTCCTCATTGTGGCTGGAGGAACGTAGAAAAGGCGGCCACAGGCCCCTCGGGGTCTGCACTGAAAACCCTGGCAGCGGGTGGGGAGAGGAAGCAGGATGAAGCAATGCTTGGCCCCAAGGGCTCTCATGGTGACTTCAGGCAGCAGTAGGACTCAAACTTGGGAGCTCAAAGAGTTCTGGAACATTCTTCCACTCCTCTAGCCTAACAGACTCCTCTTTAGAGGACTGGCATAAGCCTTAGACTTTTTTTTTCTTTTTCCTATTGAGATAATGTAACACTCTCCACAATTCACAGAATAGTAGAAAAGAACCTTCTTCCAAAAGACTCCCCCAACTTCTGAGCAGGCAGCTCCCTCGTCTTTATTATGCATGTTCCAGAAAGCCCTTAGTAGGTGGATCTCCAAGTCCCCCCAGCTCCTCCAGAAGATCCTAACATTGCAACAGGATGGGCTCAGCTCCTCCTCCACCTCCAGGGGAAGATGATGGGTAGGGAATGAAAGGGAAGCCCCCAGACTGCCCTCCTGGCCCCACTCCCCTAACTTCTGCCCTGGACTCTTGCAGGGGCCTCCCTCTTCCCCAGCTCTCCTGTCCCCACCTTCGTACAGCCAGAGGGACACTGAAAAATGCAGGGTCAGGTCATGTCCCTCCTCTGCTCAGAGCCCTCCAGTGACTTTCCCAGCATACTTAAATAAAGCCCAGCTCCTTACCAGGGCCTGTGAGGCCTCACTCAGCCTGGCCTTGCTGCCTCCCAAGGGACCCGTATAGTCCAAGAAAGATGGGACCTGCTAAACAGCATTGGCAGGGATCACCAGAGCTCTGCGCATTCTCTGCGCTATCAAACACACGAACAATTCTGTATGCAAACAACCTCAAACAAGAGCAAAGCATCCTGGCTTCAGACAGCAGCACAAATGCTGCACCACCAACAGCCTAAATTAGACTTAGAAATAATGTGTTGGTTTGGGTCTGCCTGTACTAGGCTGGGAATAGGATTTTAGAAGCATGGTTAAGAGCTGAATCATGATTCAAGCACAACATAAAAGTTCAGCAGCACCGTGATGGGAAGAATAAGAAATCAAGCAAAATGAGGTGCGGTAGGCTCTCCGTGATAATAATAATGATAAAATTAGTTTACAATCATTCCTTACCTGAGAATTATTCATATGTTGAGGAGGCAAGAAAGTCGCCCGAAGTCAAACTTTCTATCAGCCTGACAGACTGGGGATGGGATCTGCTGCCCTCCCGGCCCCTCCTTGCCAGGGGCTTCCACCTGAAATCTGCACCCATAGGAGCCAATCCACATCACCAGGCTCTGGGAAAATGGGCCGCGTGGGAGAGAGGGGCCAGGTTCAGCTGGCTAAACCTCCACTGGCTCTCACAACTCCCAGCATAGAGGCCTCACTCCTCCTGTGGCCCACGAGGTCTTAGCAGTAGCCCCCACCCACCCCTCTGACTGCATCTCATAGGCCACCTCCCTTGACCCTCCCCTCCTCAGACACCTGTTCCCAGTTCTGTGAATACGTCCAGCTCCTTCCAGGTCTTTTACCCTCACACGTGCTGATGCCTCAGCCTAAAGCATTCTCCCGTCTTTGCTTAGCGAACTCCTATCATTTCTCACCTGCCTCCCCACTTTCACGTTGCCCTCCCTCCACACCCAACAGTCTATTTTCCCACAGCAGATCGTCATTTCAGAATGTAAGCTGGCCACGGTGCTTCCCTCCTCTGTTCTAAGTTCTCCAGGTAGCTACTGTCACCTTATCTAACAGTGAGTGCCAGTGGAATACATAATTATTCCCCTACCTGCCCCTTTTCTCTTACAACACATGGATTGAGTTATGTGACATTACCCTCCCTCCTTCCCCTCCAGCCTCCTTGTCCCCTTTAAATATTAAAGTCCTCAAAATCATCTTTGGAGAAAGGCACAGGCCACAGACTGTTTCTGTGATTCTGTGTTTCTTCCAAATGTGTCCTTAACCTTGGCAAAACAAACTTCTAAGTTGATTGAGACCTGTCTCAGATACTATTTAAGTTTACACATACTACATTTCAAAGACTTAGCACAAAAAGAAGTAAAGTATCTCAATCATAAAGTTTATATTGATTGCACGTTGATATATTTTTGATATGTGGGATTAAATAAAATGTATTAGTAAGATTAATCTCATATGTTTGTGTGCCACATAAATGTCTTCTTTTGAGAAGTGTTCATATCCTTTGGCCACTTTTTAATGAGGTTTTTTTTTTTCTGGTAAGTTTAAGTTTCTTGTAGATTCTGGATATTAGACCTTTGTCAGATGGGTAGATTGCAAAACTTCTCTCCCATTCTGTAGACTGCCTGTTCACTCTGATGGTAGTTTCTTTTGTTGTGCAGAAGTTCTTTATTTAATTAGATCCCATTTGTCAATTTTGTCTTTTGTTGCAATTGCTTCTGGTGTTTTAGTCATGAAGTCTTTGCCCATGCCTACGTCCTGAATGGTATTGCCTTACATTAGAAAAGACTTGGAACCAACCCAAATGCCCATCAGTGATAGACTGGATAAAGAAAACGTAGCACATAGACACCATGGAATACTATGCAGCTATAAAAAAGAATGAGTTCATGTCCTTTGCAGGGACATGGATGAAGCTGCAAGCCATCATTCTCAGCAAACTAACACAGGAACAGAAAACCAAACACCGCATGTTCTCACTCATACGTGGGAGTTGAACAATGAGAACACATGGACACAGGGAGGGGAACATCACACACTGGGGCCTGTCGGGGGGTTGGGGGCAAGGGGAGGGAAAGCATTAGCACAAATACCTAAAGCATGTGGGGCTTAAAACCTAGATGACAGGTTGACAGGTGCAGCAAACCACCATGGCACATGTATACCTATGTAACAAACCTGCATGTTCTGCACATATACCCCGGAACTTAAAGTTATAAAAAAAAAAAAAAAAGATTAATCTCACTTTTAAAATTTTTCCATGTGCCTACTAGAAAATGTAAAATTATATCTATGGCAACATTTACTTTTGTATTATTTTTTCATTGGGCAGCACCCTTCTAGAGTAGCTGGTAAATAATACATAATCAAATAAAATTAGTTAAGGTCATTTTACAAAGTGATAAGAGGTTCTGAAGCAGATAAAACAGGACGTGGCTAAAGAGTGATAAGGCAGAATGTTTGGGGGTGGGGGGGTGCTTTCGATAGAATGGTCAGGATTGTGAGCCAAGTTGTACCCTTCCAACATTCATATGTGGAAGTCCTAACCCCCAGGACCCCAGAATGTGACTGTATTTGAAGACTGGGTCTTTAAAGAGATAATTAGGTTAAAACAGGGTCATTAGGATGGGCCCCTAATCGAATAAGACTGTTGTTCTTATAAGGAGAGGAGATCAGGACCCAGACACACAGAGAGGCAAGACCACACGAAGACACAGAGAGAAGACGGCATCTTTCTCTGTTGAGACCTCAGAAGAAACCAACCCTGCCAATACCTTGAACTTGGACTTCCAGGCTCCAGAGCTGTGAGCAGTACATTTCTGTTATTTAAGCCACTCTGTGGCCCCCTAGCAAACTACATAGTTAGAAAGGGCCTTTCCCAGGAGGTGACGTTGCAATTGAATGACAAGAATGGCCCAGCCTCCTGGAGGTCTCTGGGAAGATTCTCCTAGGTTACAGAAAACAGCAAGAGCAGAGGCCTGAGGGCATAGGCAGAGAAAGAGCTCAGTGCAGCTGGTTCATAGTGGAGGAGGGGTGGGGTGGGAGACAACGGCATGGGGTATACAGGGTCGGAGCATACTTGCAAGACAACAAACTTTCCTCACCCCTCCTCTTACCACGTACCGTACATTTAAAGCTTCATCTTGGG
Source organism: Macaca thibetana thibetana (assembly GCF_024542745.1). Taxonomy (NCBI): domain Eukaryota; kingdom Metazoa; phylum Chordata; class Mammalia; order Primates; family Cercopithecidae; genus Macaca; species Macaca thibetana. The sequence goes on from NC_065587.1 coordinate 48,671,766, forward strand.
AAGATTCTCCAGGGTGCCTTTAGGAAGGTCTGTATCCTGGAATCCACTTATAGCACCTTTCACTTTGAATCTGTCAACCCTGCTGCAAGCCAAATGCATCCAGACAGTCATGTTCCCTAAGAACAGCTGGTGAGTCACTGCGGCAGAAGGCCCCAGGGCCTCCAGGAACTGAGGTCCTTGAATGAGGACGCTCACAGGTATTTTTAACATCACCTGTCCTGGGGACCAGAAAAAGATTTCGAGAGGTGAACAAAGAGAGTGTGAGAGCTGGAAGAACAACGAAGGTCAGAGCCATGAAGACCACTAGTAGGCAAGGGTCGAGGGGATGGGAAGCTTTGCCAGGTGCCTGTGCAGCACCCTAAACTCCCACAAGAATCAGCAGTGGGGACCAGCAAAGCTTGTGCCCCAAAAGAGGACTGCTCCCTGCTGTAGGAAAGAGCATGTAACCCACAGCCACTTCCTCCCCTCCATTCATTTTAAAAATTACCTGCTATTAATTCATTCTCCTTTAAAATAATAATCAGTTGTACCCTCCTCCCTAGATAAGCACTGTTATTGTTTGCATGTATTTGCTTATTTTGGGGGAAAAAAAGAAGAAGAAGAAGAATAGGTATGATAACCAAAGACTAAGGAAGCTGGTTCCTTGTAGAGGGTGGGTGAGAACATGGCAGAGGAGAGAGCAGAGGAGTGGCACCTTACTGGGTTTACTGTTTTACATAGCTTAGTCTTCTGGAATCTTGTCAATGTTTTAGGCATTCAACAAATAAAATTATGTCAACAATATAGAAAAAAGCCTAAAATTGAATAAAAACAAAAATGAAGAAACCTAACTGTATTTCAAATGAATTACATAACCACACAGATGTTCTAGAGGTTACTAACTCAAACAACTTCTAAGCCTAGTACTTGGGCTACCAACCCTCAGTCTGATGACAGAAAAAGAACTGCAACTTTGGGAGGCTGAGGCAGGCAGATCACGAGGTCAGGAGATCAAGACCATCCTGGCTAACATGGTGAAACCCCGTCTCTACTAAAAATACAAAAAATTAGCCAGGCGTCGTAGCGAGCACCTGTAGTCCCAGCTATTCAGGAGGCCGAGGCAGGAGAATGGTGTGAACCTGGGAGGCAGAGCTTACAGTGAGCTGAGATCGTGCCACTGCACTCCAGCTTAAGCAACACAGTGAGACTCCACCTCAAAAAAAAAAAAAACAGAAAAACAAAAAAACAAAAAACAAAAAAACAAAGCAAAGGAATCCTGAACTCTGTTTCATAGACTTATTGTTGCAGTGGTTGGGATATAGCAATTCTGAAATTATTTTGTATGTGGTATAGGATTAAACAAATGAATAAATGTTTTGATTGTGTTGAGAGCCTGGGTTCCAACACCCAGGATTTCTTTTGCCTTATATGGCAGGAGGGAAATACCAATGGAGAATGTGGAAAGGGAAGAAAGAGCCCTGTGGTATTAGGTTGGAATTCCATACATCAGTGTAAACTCATATTATAGTCTACGTAGACACGCATAAACATACAAACATGTAAGTATGTTCTGCTCGCTGAGAGGCTAAGAAGCATGGACATTCTAGCAGTAATGAGCACACCTAGTACTCCAGCTTGGTTTCTAAATACCACTCCCCACTGAAAGGAAGCAGGGCTCCTTCAGAAATGACTAATTTCCAGGGCTGGGTAGGGAAATGACAACATGAGCCTAAAACAACTTGCTGTGCAGAAAGTGAGGAATTGCTCAAAACATGAAGGGATCCTATTAAAAAGGACCCAGATGAAAGACAAAGGGAGTTCATTTCAGTGCTGGTACCCAGACAAGCCCATCAGGCCAGTCTTGCTACCAAGAGGCTCCTTGGACCTGTGAGACCCGATTTTTTTTCCAAATATCACTTTCCAGTCTTTCCTTCCTTTCTCTGAGCACCTTCATCTGTTCCCATTCCTTATGCTTAGAGTGATTTCTGTTGCATACAGCCAAAGAACCCTGGGTGATACATTGAGTCTCCTTTCCCCCATTCAGAAACTCTTCTGGTCTTATAAGGAGAAGTGCAGAAGGCCTATTAAGGACCTTCCTGGCATTCCCTAGCCAGCATCTCTCCTCTGCCTCCCATACTGGGAGAATCAGGTAGATCACAGTCCCAAAGCGTGTTGAGGAACAGGCTTATGAGGAACCACTTCCCCTGCATCCAGAAGTCAATGCCAGCAGCTCCACCCTCCAGAATTGCTCAGGTACACTCAGGGGAGGGACTGTGTCATTGTGTTTCAATGGAGTGCCGGTTTCTATAAGCAGGAATGGGGTTTAATTTGCCCAGGGGACTCCAAACAACACGTGTGCGTCTCTGGAACTGGTTCCATTACAATCAGGAGATGGGCAAAGTTTTAGACTCCCACTCCCCCAAACTGCTTGTAAAACAACAAGGAAAGATAGAAGCCATTTCATCATGCTGTATAATGAGCACAAGCGTCATACAGGGCTCAGGGAGTGAAGTATGTGTCTTCCCCACTTATTGTGAGGGTGACATGGGACAAGCCACTTGTCCTCTCTGTGCTTCTGTTCCTCATCCAAACCTGTCCAATCCACTGTAAAAAGCAAAAGCAGGAATAAAGCTCAGGCACACATTCCAGAAGCAACACACGCTGTGCAAACACCAGGGAGGAGACACACGCACATGTTTCTCTCCCTGCTTGCTCTCACCAAACTCCCCCAGCACCTAGAAAACATGCATATCCTGGGAAGGCTGTCGACAAGCCCAGGCTGATTTCATAGGAGATGGAGAGGCATGGCTCATAGCACACAGCTTTTCAGAGAGTGCGCCTCGGCTGAGGTCTGCAGGCTGTTGCTTTTCTGCTAGCATGTGCTGAACACTGACTCAGAGTGCCAGGTGCCGGGCTGCGTGCCCTGCACACATTAGCTGATCAAATCATCACGACTCCATGAACTAGCTTCTTAATTCCATTTTAATGCCACTGAGACAGATGTAAACCGGTAAAAGGATTTGTCCGAGGTCAGACATCAGAAATCATCAGAATTGGGATTTGAACTCAAGTCTAACTGTCCTGAGGTCCTTTTCTCCTTTGGTTGGCTGAATGGTGGCCCCCGAAGGATATGTCTATGCTCTAATCCCTGAAACCTATATGCTCCCTATGGCAAAAGAGTAAATACTCCTGATAGAACAAATGATGCAATTAAATTAAAGATCTGGAGAGGAGGCGCTGGTACTGGATTATCCAGGTGGGCCATAAGAGAAATCCCAGGTGTCCTTATAAGAGTGAGACAGAGGGAGGCAGACACGTGGAAGATGGACAGGAAGAGGAGGAGGCTGTCTGCCGACAGAGGCAGAGATTGGAGCCTGTGGCCGCAGTGGAGGAACCCTGGGAGCCACCAGAAGCTGGAATGGGCTCTCCACTAGAGACTGTGGAGAGAGTACAGCCCTGGTGACACCTCGGTTTCAGGCTTCTGGCTTCTAGAACCGTGGGAGAAGAATTTTCTGTGGTTCTAAGCCACACAGTTTGTAGTCTTTTGTTATAGCAGCCTCAGGACACTCGTCCACCCCTTATGCCATCCAACTCCACAGTGGGGTGTGGCAATTCAGGGGCCAGGCACACAGTGGGTGCCAGTCCTCTGGGCGGATCATGAGCCATGCCACGACGCAGATGTATCCTGGTTCTTTCACCTTTGGGTGTGCAGAGGGAGTGAGCGTCGAGGCTTGGCGGTCTGAGAGGAGAAGCATTGTGGCCACATGATAGAATTTTTTTTTTGAGATGGAATCTCATACTGTCACTCAGGCTGAAGTGCAATGGTGTGGTCTCGGCTCACTGCAACCTCTGCCTCACAGGTTCAAGCGATTCTCCTGACTCAGCCTCCCAAGTAGCTGGGACTACAGGCACGTGCCACCGCACCAGGTTAATTTTTGTATTTTTAGTAGAGACGGGGTTTCACTATGTTGGCCAAGCTTGTCTCGAACTCCTGACCTCATGATCCACCCGCCTCAGCCTCCCAAAGTGCTGGGATTACAGGCATGAGTCACCGTGCCCAGACCACATGATAGGATTTTAATATTCTCTTCAGCCCTTTGCCCTTAGTTTGTCAGCAAAGATGACTGCGCACAGCTGTGATGCACTGTGCCCTGGGAGCCACAGGAGCAGCCGCGCAAACCCAGAGACCTGCAGGGACACAGAGGAGGGAGAATGAGAGAGCTGGGCAGGGCAGAGCAGTGACAATGACGAGCGGGAGGGCATGTGTCCCATCTGAAAGGGTAAAAACAGCACAATGCAGAATTGCAAAGATATGGAACCAACTGAAGTGGATAAGAAAATTGCAAAGATACGGAACCAGCCAATGAGCGGATAAGACAATGTGGTATATATACACCATGGAATACTACTCAGCCATAAAAAAGAATGAAAGAATGTCTTTTGCAGGGACGTGGATGAGCTAGAAGTCATTATTCTAAGTGAAGTAACTCAGGAATGAAAAACCAAATTTCATATGTTCTCAATTATAAGTGGGAGCTAAGCTATGAGTACACAAAGGCATACAAAGTGGTTATAATGAACTTTAGAGAGTTAGAGAGGGGAGCGTAGGAGGGGTTGAAGGATGAAAAAACTACACATTGGGTACAATGTACACTACACAAGTGATGGGTGTACTCAAATCTCAGACATCACCATTACACAATTCTCCACTATACACACACACGCACACAATTTATATATATAAATATATTTTATACAATATATAATATACATTATATATATGTATATTATAGAAAAATATGTGATGTGTATTAATTATATATAATAGATATAATTTATATAATTATAATATGTATATGTAATAGATAAATTTATGTATTATATATTACATTGATAATGTATTATATATTAGTAATATATAATATACATTTATATATTACACAACTAATATATTATTTATTATTACTAATTTATATATTATATACTATGTAATATGTGATATGTTAATATTACATATTATATTTTATATATAGTATATAATGTCATTATATATTATATATTATATACAATATATTAATGTATTAATATCACATTAATATATTATATAATAGATATATAATTAATATATCATTGCATATTAATTGTATATAAATATGTTATATATTTTTATATAATACATATAATATATATTTTATATAATACATATAGAATGCATATATTATATATTCCATATTAATTATATATTATATTTAAATACTACAAATAATATATGATTATATATTATTATATATAAATTCATATTGTATATCATTAATATTAGTATATTATATTGTATAGAAAATTATGTTACATCTATTATATGTTATATATAATTTATATCTATTATATATAAAAGGTATACCTATTAACATAAATTATAATTTACATATATAAAATTTATATCTGTTATATAATTTATATATTTTATATAAATAATTTTATATTTTTAATATAAATGTGTATATATATATTACATATAATAAAATTTTAAAAATAGGAAAGCATGGAGGTTCACTGTGACCCATCAAGTTCTGGTGGGAACCAGGCCTGGTGTGACTAGAGCTCTCTCTGTTTGCAAAAGCCAGGACAAGCATCTTCTTGTGAATCTGCCTATTTCAAAACACTGACAACTGACTTAGAACTTTCAGATCACCTTATGAGCCTAATGAAACCCTTGTGTGGGCCACGCAACCATCAGATCCCTCCTCTAGATGAGGCCAGCTCACCAAGGGTTCCTACGTGTTCCTCCCAGGGGACAATGTTGTGCTGAGCCCCCATCCACTCTAACAGGGATGGCACCAGGTTCAAGAGACCAAAGAAGAGACCCAGAGCCAGCAAAGGAGCCGTGGAGCTTCACTGGGGGCTTATGTACAGGGGAGAGAGTCTAGTCGTGGTGGGCTGGACAGCAGAACCCCCAGTCCAGTGGCAGCAGCCTGGGCAGAAAAACTGCAACTGCTTGCAAAAGGCATGTGGTTGATACGGCATTTTCACTTAGCACCCTCCTCCTAACAACCTCCACTTGGCAATCATTCAACCCAAAACACAGGGCCTCTGTCCACGTTCCACGGACGGGACGGAGGAGCTCAGATGTTCCTCATAGACCAGGAATGGATCTCCAGGTTGGCCGCACCTGGATTCCTTAGCCGGGACCTCAGAACACACATCCAGGTGCACCATTCTCAGAGCATGCCTAAGGGACTGCTGTCAGGTGCATCTGCCATAGAGAGGGATACTGTCGGAGGACTGCCTCCAACTCTTTATTTAAACTGCATTTCATTCCCTGATACTTTTTCACTCGCCTTTGCCTTTCCAACTCCTGAAGTCATGGGAGGTAGGGGGAGGAGCGGAAAAGGAATTTGAATAGAAGCTTCCTTTCCCACGTCACAGCCAACGTCACACGAATGCAAGTCAATGGAGATCATCAGGCCCCTACCAGCACCCCATCAATTCCCGCACCGCAGGTGATGCACCAACACAAACAAGGTCTACTGACCAAGCCCGCGGTGATGAAGAGGCTTCCTGTAGGCTTGTAATGTGGGCACGTGGCCTGCCTGCTGCTCCTGCCCACTCACACCTGGGAGGAAATGGATTCTGAGAACTTTCTCTGTGGCCCCAGCTGGCTGCCATGGCCAAGGGTGTGGGGTGAGACAGCAGACACAGGACTACGGGGATGGACGTGTATGCAGGTGTGCGTGTGTGAGTGTACATGGCTGCATGCAACACACAGACACAGAGCCAAAGACTTGGAGACACAGTGGCAAAGAGGCTTATGCAATCTTCCACAGGGCCAGCACTTCCCTTCTTCTCTTGCTTTACAAAAGAATAGCAGGATTTGGCCCAGAGACATGTTCTGTTTGGACCACATGCTGTTTCTTCCAATAATAACTTCCCAGTAACAGAATCCATAATATCAACTCGAATTCATTGAGTTCTTACTGTGGATCAGGCACTGTTCTAAACTACCGACATGCTTTTCCATCTAATTCTTAAAGCCACCATATCCCTTAGAGGCTGTTAATATCTATTAGAACCCTAATACTTTTTGAAAAGAAGATTTCTCAAACTAAGTTCCCTTTTCTCTGACCCATGCCTAGGCTACTGCTTGCAATATGTAGGTGTTCAGTAAGTATTTTGAGGCAGGAGAAAAGGGTCTGGAGGCAGGGAACCTAAGGCTGTTTCACGCTGACTTCCTGGAACTAAATAGAAAGGAAAACCCTAGCTTTCCACACCTAATAACAAAAGGACCAGAGGCAACTCCCTTTGCAAAACACCACCTTTTCTTTCTCTTTCTTTCTCTCTCTCTCTCTCTCTCTTCTCTCTCTCTTTTCTCTTTCTCTCTCTCTTTCTTTCTTTCTTTCGACAGAGTCTCGCTCTGTCGCCCAGGCTGGAGTCCAGTGGCTCAATCTCGGCTCACTGCAAGCTCCACCTACCTGGTTCAAGAGATTCTTCGGAGTAGTTCCGAGTAGCTGAGACTACAGGCATGCGCCACTACACCCAGCTAATTTTTGTATTTTGTAGTACAGATGGGGTTTCACCATGTTGGCCAGGCTGGTCTCGAACTCCTGACCTCGTGATCCTCCCGCCTTGGTCTGCCAAAGTGCTGGGATTACAGGCGTGAGCCACCGCACCCGACCAACCCTCACCTTTTCTGGGAGGCAGATGGGAAACTGAAAATACCTCTGATGGGTTGCTTTTTGCAACCAATCAGATGTTTGCATAGGAGTGTAACTTTGTAACTTCACTTCAGCCTCTAATTGGTTGCTGTCTGCAACCAATCAGACTGACTGTGGGGCACTGGGAGCCAAGTCTCAGTTTGCATAGAAGTGCAACTTTGTAACTTCACTTTAACCTCTGATTGGTCGCTTTCTGCAATCAGACAGATTGTGAGCCACCACTTCATTTACATGGGGTGAGCACCAAGTGGCCAGTGGGAAACCTCTAGGGGGTACTTGGACCCGAGAAAATTCGGTATCTTGGCCCTTGAGTGGCTGCTTGGCCCACTGCCTCCCTGTGGAGTGTACTTTTGTTTTCAATAAATCTCTGCTTTTGTTGCTTCATTCTTTCCTTGCTTTGTGCGTTTTGTCCAATTCTTTGTTCAAAACACCAAGAACCTGGACACCCTCCACAGGTAACAATTTGATGAATGAACGGGTCATGTGGCCTGATGAGAGGGGCAGGTCAGTCACACAAATAAATGATCATGCCCAGCCTCGGTAGGGCCATGGTACAACCAAGGGACAGAATATATTCTGGGGTGGAGGTGGTGTCAGGAAGGCTGTCTTGACTAGGAGAGTTTAATTCTCAAAGGCAGATGGGGTGGGGTGTCAGGGCTGGAAGCAATAGCCAGGGACAGTGTGGGGGAAGGCACAGTTGGGGGAAAAATAGGAAAGAACTGGAAACTGCCAGGCCAGGCGTGGTGGCTCATGCCTGTAATCTCATCATTTTGGGAGGCCAAGGTGGGCAGATCACCTGAGGTCAGGATTTTGAGACCAGCCTGGCCAACATGGTGAAACCCCATCTCCACTAAAAATACAAAATTAGCTGGGCATGGTGGTGCATGCCTGTAATCCCAGCTACTCGGGAGGCTGTGGCAGGAGAATAGCTTGAACCCAGGGGCGGAGATTACAGTGAGCTGAGGTCATGCCATTGCACTCCAGCCTGGGTGACAAGAGTGAAACTCCGTCTCAAAAATAAAAGGAAACTGGCAGAAATCCATCCATTTTGGCTGACACATAAAAGTGACACGAGAACAGGACAAAATGAGACCAGAGAGATACAGGCCTAAAACACAGGATTCATTACTTAAGGCCATCATAACAAACTTGCAGTGATTTAAAACATCGGAAATTTATTTTACTCTCTCACAGCTCTGAAGGCTAGACATCTGCAATCGAGGTGTCAGCAGGGCCACACTCCCTCCAAAGACTCCAGGGGAGGATCCTTCCTTGCCCCTTCCAGCTCGTGGTGGCTTTCAGCAATCCTTGGCTTGTGGCAGCCTCTCTCCAGGCTCTGCCTCTGTCTTCACACAGCTTCTGCCTTGTGTTTCTCTCTCTGTGTCCTCTTGTCTTCTTACTAAGGATGCTGGTCATTAGATTTAGGGCCCACCCTAACTCCAGGAAGTATTAGTCTGTTTTCACACTGCTGATAAAGACATACCCAAGACTGGGTAATTTATAAAGAATAAGAGGTTTAATGGACTTGCAATTCCACGTGGCTGGGGAGGCCTCACAGTCATGGTGAAAGTCATGTCTTATACGGCGGCGGGCAAGAGAGAGCTTGTGCAAGGGAACTCCCCTTTATAAAACCATCAGATCTTATGAGACTTAACCTCACGAGAACAGCATGGGAAAGACCCACCCCCATGATTTAATTACCTCCTACTCACCCCTCCCACAACATGTGGAAATTATGGGAGCTATAATTTGAGACTTAGGTGGGTACATGGCCAAACCATATCAGACATTATCTCAGTCCTTACCAAAATTACCTCTGCAAAGACCTTATTTCCATGAAGGTCACATTCACAGAGGCCTGGAGTTAGGACTTGGGCATATCTTTCGGAGGGACACTATTCAGCCCACTACCAATATTTTCCCACAGTGTTTCCAAAACTAACCTGTTTTGGAGACTGAGGGTCCTGGGAAGTCCTCTGTTGGCCACATGCTTGAGCAAACAAATGGTAACAACAAAGGGCTGGTCCAGGCTCTAGAAACATCACTTAATGTATTAAACAGGCTCCATCCTGTGCCTGGGTGCCATGTAGAGGGCCACTAGGCCAGCAGGAATGTCACTCAGTCAAAGCCTCCAAACCCATGTTGCACCTCACCACTTTTCTTAGCTGTGCTTCCATTGATGAACAGTACAGCCAAAATCAAGATCCCAAAATAAAAACCCCGAAAGGATCTAGAATATTTAGGAAAATCATCTTTGAGTTAGAAAACATCCTTCCATAAGTGTTTGGTCTTGATCTGTCTTTTGTTAGGTCCTTCCTCCTTGCCACTTAACACTTTCCTTTGAGCCTCTTCCTGACACCAACAGACAACATGCAAGCCCCCAGCGAGGGGGCCTTCCTCAGTCAGCCTGGGGGAAGCATGAATTAGCTGAGAAAAGGACTCGGCCTCTTCTGAATGGCATGCTAAATCACTCCTCATCTTTTTCCAGTCTATGCTACATTTAGACTGACTTTTCTTTCTGTCTTCTAAAGGGCCATGCATTATGGATGAGAACTATTTCTTATTCAGCAGCTGAGAATCACTCTTCTATCAAAAACATCTCTTTCACTGCGTTCTCAGATATCAAAGCCCCTCTCTGAACTCAGCGTTTCCTGGCCTGGCTCCCTGAAGGGGTCTGTTGGACAATGCTCTTGAGTGACAAATGTTTGAAATGTAAAATACACAGGCGAACACACTCCCGCTGTGAATCCACACCGCATTCTTGCTGAAGGTGGTGAACTCCATGCATCATGGGACCCCTGGAGTTATGGTCCTTCTCACCTGAGAGAAGGGGGTCATTTCAAGCCTCAGAACAAATCATTTCTGTCCCGGGTGGATTGTAACGTATTGAAATTTCTGCTCCTGACTCTGCTTGGCATGTTCGTTCACACACTTGCCCCCTCCTCTTTCTTTATTCTCCTAACCCTGCTCTAAAACAAGGGGGAATGAAACAAAAGAGAACCACCGCTGGAAAGAAATGGTCCCAAGATAGCAACAGTAATTACCTAGGCTAATTTTCTTCTTCTATTTCTAAATTTCTATGATTAACATATATTAGCTAGTTTTACTAGTGAGCTACTTTTTTAAAACCTCCTTTAAAACTCTACTCATGGAGACACGAAGACAGGGAAGCGTGCACAAATTTTTAATTACTGCATTGTGAGTTTTTCCTCGTCACAATGAAAAAAGTCACAATACTAATACTGATCATTAATACTTACTGAGCACTATGTCCCAGAAACTGCTTTATGTCCCTTGAATGTCTTATCTATGTGAATTCCCTACAAGACAGGTGCTGTGACAACCCCCACTTTACAGATGAGAGAATGGAGGCACAGGGAGGTTGAGGGACTTTTTCAAGATCACACAGCTGCACCTGCTGGAGCTGGGATTTGAAACCAAAGGCTCTTAGTCGATATCCCTGGCAATAGCCAGCACCAACCTGTCTGCCAGATTTTGACAGCAGAACCTCCCTTCCCCAGAAAAGCTTCCCTGGCTGATGCTGTGAGGACAGAGATGAGCCTTCCCCTACGGAACCTGGCCCAAATGGCCTATTTATAAGCCAAATAAATGATGGTTGCTATTTAAGCCACTAAATTTTGGGGTGGTTTGTTAATGGGCCATGGATCACAGGAGCAATGGCTAGACTCAGGCAGCCCAGGAAATCTTCCTGGGCCTCCTGACGGAAGGGGAGGCTCTCTGCCCTGGGCAAGGGTGCTCTGAAACACGACCTCTCTCAGCACCGGGGCCAAGCAGTCTCTTCCTGCAAGCGACCAGGGCAGCAAAGATTGCTGATCTCATTCACAGCAGGACAGTGTAGGGAGGCAGGATACATGACAGGCGTGTCCAAGGTGTAGCTGGGAGGGTGGTGAGACAGGTTGTCCTGCGTGGGCTGAAAGTAATATCCTCACTGCAAGACACTTTCTGGCTGAAGCAGTCATTGACAGGATTCCCTCAACTATTGTTTCTTCTCCCTTTCTCCATCTGGCTAACTCTCTTTAAGTCAGCATTAGTAGTGTCCTCTCCTCCTCCCCCCTGGCTCTCTCTCTCTCCCTTCCTCTCCGAATTGGAACCAGCAGCAAATCCTATCAGCACTCCCTTCAAAATGTATTCACCACCTTCCTCCCTGGTCCCAACCACAGTCCTCTCTCACCCAGATTGTTGCAGCCGCCTCCTCACGGGTCTCTCTGCTCCTGCCTTGCAGTTTATCCTCCACAAGCAGCCAAGGACATCTTAGTGGGACACAGGCCCGATTATATCAGAGCCCCACAGTGGCTCTGTCTCACCCAATGTCCTTCTGGTGCCCCAAGACCCTGTGAGATGCAGCCTCCTTTCCCCCTCCCATCCCTTGCTCCCTCTGCTCCCGCCACCCAGGTGTCCTCGCTGTTTCTTGCAAGGTCAGGTGCCCTCCACTGCAGGACCCTTACGCTTGCTGCCTCCCTTTTCTGAAATGAGCTTCCCCTAAATATCTCACAGCTGCTCTCCTTCCTTCCTTCACATTGTTACTTCAGTCAACTTCTCAGTAAGTTTGTCCTTCCCACGCACTCCAAAACTTCACTTCATCTCAACACTTATGTTTTCTCGCTAGCATTCATTTGACACTCTATAGATTTTGCTTATCTTCTTTATTTACTGTCTCCCCCACTAATAAATCAAGCCCCTGACAGGAGTGATTTTTATCTGTTTTGTTCACTGTTGCATCCCTAGCACCTGGGACAGAGCCCGGCACTTAATAAGAGCTCAATAAATATTTGTTGAACATATGTTTGGAGTCCTTCAAGACGCAGCCTAGGCCTCCATTGCTCTAGAAAGCCCTTCTTATGAATACGCACCCTTGCTTCCATCCTGGGGTAGGCAATCATCAGAATTAAAGTCATCATCAACCTCATCATTGTCCCTGGCACTTACTGTGACCTCAGGCCATGCCCTGTGTTAAGCTCCTAATGTTCGAATTGCCAGATTAAATACAGGGTATTCAGTTAAATTTGAATTTCATACAAGAGTTTCTAACTGTTTTGAGAGTAAGTATGTCCCATGCAATATTTGGGACATACACTTTAAAAAATCGTTTTTTATCAGACACGTTAAACCCAGGTGTCCTGTATTTTGATTTGCCAGGTCTGGCGACCTTACTTATTGTAGACGTTATCTTGTTTGGGCATCACGAAGTATGGATTATGATTGCCATTTTATAGTCAAGGGAAGGCGGTGTCGTGGAGCAGCAGGGCTGGTGGTGGGAGAGAGAAACTGGGAGAGCTTTGTAATGCAGCCAGAGTGTTCTGTAAAACCTGGGAACACAGAGAAAAACAAAAAGTCGGAACTGTCTGCAATTTCAAATGAAGCAATAAAAAAGAAGTGGCAAGAGTGTCTTAAATCCAAGGAAGGAGAAATGAGCCTCTGCTTCTGAAAAACAGATGAAATAGAGACCTCGGGTAAAACAGATCTTCTCTTGTTGAAGATGAAATGCACCTTCCACAAGAACTACCTAGGTTTTGGGTGGGAGTTGGGGGAGATGGGTCCATGCCACCAAGAGGACCCCAAGGGGAACAGCGTAACGGGCTTTCAGAGCCCCAGGCAGGCCCCCAATGAGGCAGTGTGCTTCACCTTCCGGAGAGGCTGTCGTTCACGGGCTCAGGTGCGCCACCTGCAGGACGGGTGGAGCACGCGCTCCTGGGTTGTCAGTCACACCCTCGCTAAACTTTGCACCCTACTGCTAAACAGCCATGACAATCCATACTCTTTAATTAAATGCAAAAAGTCCCTCCACAATCCGAGCACCCTCCCTGCACTGGAAGTTCCCTAAGATGTAAGTTTCCTCTTTTTTGGCAGTTTTCACACCAACTGGAATACATGTTGTATTTCCCTATTAATGTCTCTCGGTCCCCTCCCCTCCCATAGGACACTCCATAGTGGCAGGGACTTTTGTAAGTCCTGTTCATTGCCACATCTCCAGTATCTAAAACAGTTTCTAGCATGTGAAAAATACCCCATGAATATATGCTGAATGAATGAATAAGTACAGCTTCCTGCTGTGTCCCTAAAAGAAAGAGGCAAGCCCTCTTCCCCCCCCCCCCCGCTTCCCCCATCCCACTGGCTGGAGTTTCTGACTTGGCAGTGGTGTCGGGGTCCATACAGATAAGGGCAACCCCTAGGAATAGCGAAGCAATGGACTAGCAAGTGCCTGGTTCCTTGGCGCTAAGGACCCCAGACCAGCCCTGGACTACTTACTCCTGTGATTCGAGAGAAAATGAATGTTCCTGTCTCAAGCCATTGCTGTTTGGAGCTTCTGATCTTCAAAAGTTATTGCAGCATCTCTTGAGAGGTGCCATGTTGTGTACACCCAGAAGAGTGAGTGCTGGATTCTGCATGGGGTGGGCATCAAAGGACATACCCCAGATAAGAATGTGATGACTGGGTCTTGATAAATGGGCAAAGGAGGTGATGGTATCCCTGGCAGAGGACACAAACCATACAAAGGTCTCAAAGCATGTGAGGCCACATTCTGTCCAGGGACTAGCAAGCCAACCTATGGATTGCCAGGGCCAGGGTAGGTAGGTGAGATACACAGCCGGCTGCAGGCAGCGTCTCATTTGAAGCCTTGAGCAGGCTCAGCTTCAAGAAGTGTGATTTCTGGCTCCAGACGTGCTGGCCTGGGTGAAAGTTCTGTGGGCTCCATCTTGCATGGAAACTGGTAAACCCTGAGATTTGGGTTTAAGAAGAAGGTGGTCCTTTGGGTGTCTGGCATCTTGCATCTCACCTGGCAACTGAGTTACCAGAGAGGAACTGGAAACCAAAGCCACCTGATCCCTCCACTAATAGGGCTTTGTTCCCTGCCTCTCTCAAGAGGTCACATACCTGGAGAGGACCTGGGGACTCAGAAGGAACCTGGACATCCCACCACCAGCAATCATTTCTATCCCCTTCTCATTTCCAAATCCACCTCTGTCAGTCTCCAACTTCACACTGCCTTCTGGATTTGTAAGGGGCATGCAGGTTCTCAGCTGACCACATGCCCTGACTTTTTGTTCAGGAAATACAATTGTTCTACCTATAATCTCCAAAAAGAAATTTTAATATTCTTATAGTGGTTTGAGTCCAAAGAGCTCAGGAATAACTTATACTTAGCCCCCTAAAAACAAGTGACCAAAATGGCCTGGGAGATGTCACATGATAGCCCTACCCAAGAGCATCTTTTGTTCTTTAAAATGTGCTTTTCAATGTACATTCTGGGAGAGAATTGGCCTGGTTCCTGAAACCCTGCTCTAATTATATATAATTTTTATAAATATAGTAATTACAACTCACTATGCCTTGCAGTTTAAATTGAATTGGATTTTTATGGAAGAAGGAGAATTAGGAGGAAAGCATTCTAGCATTTTTGAATTTATTGACCTCACTCCTCATAAGGAAACTGGCTGTTAGCATCTCAAAGACATATCCAGAAACCACTGCCCCTTTGGTGGCCACTTGGGAGTAGAAAAAAAAAGTTCTGCCAACCTCAGAGATCCAAACTTAGAGAACAGACATTATAATGTGGTGGCTGGCCTATAGTTCATTTCCTACTTGTCAATGGGTTTTGTTTGTTCAACATTTTAAAGTTAGAAAATTTCACATAAAAATCTGAATTTTTAGCCTCTATTGACATCTCAAAGTCCAGGTTATGCTAAGCCTGTGTTCCCATCTAATGTGTGTAGTTCTTTATACCAGTGTGAGAATAGACTAATAGCAATGTGAGAAGGGATTAATACAGAAGATTGGCACCAGGAGTGGGGTAGTCATCAGATTTCATCTTGATAGTCCAGGTCAATTACCCCAGCCAACACTGTAAGTCCCCTCTTGGCCTGTTGACTTAGAGGCAGGAAGAGCCCAAAGTGGCCAGGTGGCAATCTTAACTTCCAGTTTAATGGAATAATTGTTGTGTCTCTTGGTGGTAGCATTCCTCCCTCTGCAACTAAGACCTCTAGGCCAGCAGAACATAATGTCATGGGAACAAGAAGCAAAAATTTTGCTAGTGGTTTCCTTGGGGTGATGGTGAGTGGGGCCACTTCCATTTCCACCCCGTGATTCCTGAACCTGTGAACCCTGGCTATGAGAGAAAAGTACCATATAAGATGCTGAATGTTAATAGCTAAGACAACAGGGGAAATGCCTCCAGGGCATGTCAGAGACCTTTGAGGCAGCCCCTCCCATCACAGGCCTGAAGATATGGTTTCCCGGGGCAGGACCAGGGTCCTGCTACTGTGGGTTGCCTCAGGACATGGCATCCTGCATCACACCGCTTCGGCTCCAGCCATGGCTAAAAGGAGCCAAGGTACAGCTCAGGCTGCTGCTCCAGAGGCTACAAGCCCTAAGCCTCAGCAACTTCCATGTGGTGTTAAGCCTGCAAGTGTGCAAAGGGCAAGAGTTGAGGTTTGGGACCCTCCACCTAGATTTCAAAAGATGTATGGAAATGTCTAGATGTCTAGGCAGAAGTCTGCTGCAGGGTTGTAGCCCTCATGAGAACTTCTACTAGGGCAATGAGGAAGGGAAATGTGGGGTTGGAGTCCTCACACAGAGTCCCCACTGGGGAACTGGCTAGTGGTGCTGTGAGAAGATGTAAGACATGTAGTCAAAGTCCCTTCCACCTTGCCTTGTCTCAGATGAGACGCTGGACTTGGACTTTTGAGTTAATGCTGAAATGAGTTAAGTCTTTGGGGGACTGTTGGGAAGGCATACTTGTGCTTTGAAATGTGAGAAGGACGAGATTTGGGAGGAGCCAGGGGTGGAATGATATGGTTTGACTCTCTGTCCCCACCCAAATCTCACGTTGAATTGTAATCCCGAGTGTTGGAGGTAGGGTCTGATAGGAGATGATTGGATCATGGAGGTGGTTTCTAATAGTTTAGCCCTATCTCTTAGTACTGTCGCAGGATACAGTTCTCACAAGATCTGGTAATTTAAAAGTGTATATCACTTCCCCTTTCACTCTCTCTTCCTCCTGCTCCTGCCATGGAGATGTGCCTGCTTCCCCTTCACCTTCTGCCCTGACTGTAAGTTTCCTGTGGCCTCCCAGTCATGCTTCCTGTGCAGGTTGTGAAACTACAAGTCAATTAAACCTCTTTTGTTTATAAATTACCTAGTTTTAGGGAGTTCTTTATAGCAGTGTGAGAATGGACTAATATACCATCTGACAAGAATGGGCTGAAATCAAGGGATAGCTATACCTTTCAGATAAGGTATTTTGGTTTCTGCTTTGCCACAGCTGTTGCTACTCCTGATTCCCTCTCTAGCTCTGCCCATTGTCAACACTCTTAGTATTCTTAAGGTAGAGAAGTCATTCTCTGCATCCATTTCTTCATCAGAAGTGGGAAAATGTAAGATTGTGGGCCAAATATTTCTAGAAAATGGGGTACATTTTATAAGTCTTGAGTTTGTGATAAACATGCCTGTATTTTTATGAACTCAAAATATCTCTGCATCAATATGATCCAGCATCTTTACTTGTGTATCATATTTTGCTTGGTCCTGGTAGGCATGAGAACGTATTATGCCTTCTTTTGTAGATTACAGTATGGTTCTCAGTTCATCATCATTCCCTCTGTCCATGTGATTTTGCTGTCCCTCCACTTGAAGAGGAGGGTATTTTACCACCCTTTGACCTTGGGCTTAGCCATGTGCCCTGTTTCGGCCAGTAGGACTTGGGCAGATGGAACACAAGCAGAGGCCAGTGTAGTTCGCCTTCTGTTTCTGGATTTTTGCCATTGCTGTGACATATACACTTCCAGGTAGCTGCTGGTTCAAAAAGAAAGCAGCTTGGAGCCAAGGCCAAAAGAACATAGCCTTGGTCAGGCAACCCACAGACACCTGAGCAAGAATAAATAATCATTCCTGTAAGTCACCAAATTTTGGAAGGGTTTATTATGCAGTAGCATTGTGACAATAGTTGACTTAGTCATTTGCTATAATAGAATCTCATAATACCCCATTAAGTTAGTGACCTAGACCTTTGAGACCCCAAAATAAAAGATTTCCTTTCCTTTTTGAAACCTCACAATGTTGCAGGCTCATGAAATTAAAACAGACAGCATTTCCTCCCCATGAGGTATGAAACAAAACAAGTTAATTATGGGCTTTTCATGCCAGCCAGTGCCCAGTGACCCCAGCCACTGCTCCCTCTGCATCTCAATTTGGAAGAACTCCAACCGAGTCCCAGTCCATCAGCTTCTTAGTTGGGATTTCTGAATGTCATCAGGGCTGGGGAAACAAATGGCACACACAGATTGGCTTTATCTTGTTTACAAATACAATGCAAAAATGCTAAATGTTATCAACATGCAACTCTAGACAGCCAATCAACCAAAACGCATTGCGCCCTTACCATCTGCCGGGAGAATACACTGGTCCTTGACAAGCCACAATGATGTAATCATCACAAACCTGCATCCAAGACTTTACCACAGAGTCAGGAGATGTGATGTGTATAAACGGCAGTGGGGAGGACCAGTGGGCTCTCTCACTCTGCCTGACCCCTAGTTGCCAGGGTTCTATAGGGTCTCAGGCCTGCCTTCTTCTCCTAGCCCTCTGTACCCTCTTTCCAGACCTCATTCATTCCTAAAGCTTCACATTGGGTCTCTATGTCTATGTCCACTTTCTAAGCCCAGACTCATAAATCCAAGTACATTTTGGACATTTCTATTTTGATCTCTTACAGGCATCTCAAACTTAATATGTCCAAGGTTGATTTATTGACCTTTCTGCCCATACCTGATTTTCCTCCAGTCTTCCCCATAGCAATAAATGGGGTCACCCAGTTACTCCAGGTAGAACCTGAAAGGTATCTATGACATCTCTAGGTGCTACTTCCAGGATCCATGTATTCTCCTAATCCTCTGTGGTTCCTATCCTAGTTCCAGCCATCATTACATCTCACCTCAATGACTATGGCAGCTCAATGGCCCCCACCTCTATTTTTGTTCTCTACCCTTATCCACTCCCCATCCATAGCATGAATGATATTCTGGAAACCTAGAAAGGTATCAAATACCAAATTGTGGGGAAACTCTACTGGTGACTGGGGTGACAAGGATGTTATATGGCCTGCAGTAAGCAATAAAGTATTGTCCCAAGTCCCACACAAGTCTACAGTGTTGCACCTGACATTCCTGTAGGTGAAAAACTGGTTTGAAATTAACTGCTAGAACTTAACTCTGGTTTATATATTGTAAAAAGTATTTTTTGCAAGACTTGAACAAATCCTGGATTTTCCAGGAATGTAACTACCATGTAAATATAAATTGAGGGGACTGCATTTCTCTGTTTTAAACTTTTAAGAAGTACTATTCACCATTTTGCAAAATCCCATCGCCTAGAGAAATGCCAGTGGTGCTGAGTGGCCACTGCCGCACCTCTGGATCTTTCTGCATTCATTGCTGTTGTCTTGTTTTTCCAGTGTTATGTATGGATGGGTGTCAGTGGGAATACTGCTTTTTATCTGTATCAGAGTTTTACAGGAACATTTGCTCAGTGACATATATATTTTACTAGAGGCCAGGCACAGTAGCTCATGCCTGTAATTCCAGCACTTTGGGAAGCAGAGGCAGGTGGATAACCTGAGGTCAGGAGTGCGAGACCAGCCTGGCCAACATGGTGAAATCCGTCTCCACTAAAAATACAAAAACTTAACCAGGCATGGTGGCAGGTGCCCGTAATCCCAGCTATCAGGAGGGTGAGGCAGGAGAATCACTTGAATCCAGGAGGTGGAGGGTGCAGTGAGCTGAGATCGCACCACTGCACTCCAGCCTGGGCAATAAGAGCGAGACTCTGTCTCAAAATTTTATATGAAACTAGAAATCCACCTCATTTTATTTCTCCTACACATTACACTTAGGGCAAATATACACACATACTCTTCCCTGAAATTGTACGTATAGGTAGGTCTTATTAGCTGTTAATTCTGTCACGATGATAAAACAGACATTACGAAATATGTTATAAAGGTGAGCACTGGGCCTACTATAATGGGAACCATAAATTTAGCGGAAAATATCTCTTGGAAGAGGTACAGAAGGAAAGTAGGCTTTCTAGTTATGGGGAGAAATAGACACTGTGGAAAATTAACAGGCCACTTGCAGCAGGAAGGTATTTAAAGATAAGGCAACGGGAAAAATCTTTTAAAAACCTTTAGACACTGAAATGATTTTTGTTCAGAAAACTAAGAAGAAAAGACTTCCTTTATGGTCACAGGGCTTTGTTTTTCTTCTACAGTTTCAAAAGAGAGTTAATGATCCTAGGCTGCCTCCTTGGGTTGTCAGTGTCCCCGACTCAGCCTCTAGGTCTGTTTGGGTTTCCCAGCCTACCCGCTTCTCTTGGAGCTCAGAAAGAGAAACAGAGAAACAAACCAATTTTTAATGTTTCATCAGAGAATCAGGATAACCTGGTCACAACTTCCACGAGGGACTGGGTGAGCTGGGAGCCTGGGTTTCAGGAAGGCAGTTTTATAGAGAAGCCCATTTGGAGGCTTAAATGTTCCTTTTTTCTTTTCCTTTTGCCTGAGGACTAATATCTGTTAAAACCAGCTGTTTTGTTTCATTAAAAATGCACTGAAAATGTATGAAAACAGAAATGTCTCAACTAATTATTCCCTTATCCAACACTGTCATAGAAATCAGAGCACTGGGGCTGCTGAGAAGTGGGGATACCAAAATCCCCCACCGTACACCAAACAGGCCAATCAGTCAAGGAATAAATTGCATCTTGGAGTGGGGCAGGCATACAGGAAAATGATCAACAACTTAGATATAAGGCAATTACTGTTTGCTCTTTTAAAATTATACAAGAACAATTCTGCCTAAGGATTACCCACTGTTCTGGGACGGTGGTTTTCAAAGCGTGGTCTCTGTACCAACAGTATCAGCATCCCCTGGGAATTTGCTGGAAATGCAAATTCTTGGGCCCCATCTCAGACCTACTTAATCAGAAATTCTGTAGGAGGGGCCCAACAAAACCTTAACAAGCCTTTCAGGGGGTTCTGATGCTCCCTGAAATTTGAGAACCACAGCTCCGGGAGAAACGTAGCTTTAACTTCCTACTTTTTCTTGATTGAAGCCAAGGTTCTGAAAAGTTCGAATATAAATAAGTTTGCAAATAACTTTTATCCATAATGACACATATGATTTCTGCCCAGTAGGAAAGATAACCTAAACATTATGGTTTAGTGTTCTATAGGACATTAACCAGTTATCTATTGGACAATAACAAGTATTTAACTTTGTAATTTTATTCCAACATTTTTTCACTGACCATATATATATATATATATATACACACACACTTTATCCTCTCACATCCTGATTTAAGCCAGTGAGTCTGCTAGTTCATTAATAAGTCAAATAAATTTGACACACGGTCACTATATATTTGTATAAAAACCATATCTTTAGCTTTTTGAAAATTAAACTTTGATTAAGAGGACTCTAAGTCACCTTTCTTCTCTTTTTTCCCCTCAGTGTCATCTTGGACCATATTCTTTTGTACTTACAGGCTGGTAATAATAATAATGATAGGGCTAACATTTATTTATACTGTCTAAGCTCTCTACCTGTATTATCACTGCTTTAGTCTTCACAATCACCCTAGGAGGTAAGCTGTATTATTTCCCTCACTTTACAGATGAAGAAACTGAAGCACAGAGAAGCTGGAGTTGTCACTTGTCCTGCAGCTACTAACTGGTAGAATCAAGTTTGGGCCCCAGCTCCGTGGCTGCACAGCTCAGAATCTAGCAACTAGCTATTCCCTTCCACCACCAGAGGAAAATGGGTGTTTCTTAGGTAAGGCACTGATTGCATTTGGGACAGGACAGACTTTTGCCACGCAGGGCTGCTTCTTTCAGGGTAGCGTGTTTAGTGTCCCTAATCCCTGCCTCTAAATGCCAGCAGCATCTTCCTCATTGTAACAAGCAAAAATAACCTCCCTCCCTCTCCCACTCTCAACAAACACACAATTGCCCTAAGGGGTTAATAACAGCTGTTTTATAAACTGTTTCAAACACCTGTGTTCGTGATAGCACAGGCCATCCTTTGAAAAGGTGTTTACACTTTAAGAGCTCAAAGAGCTGGGCTAATCAAAGGAAAGAATCTCCTGCGCTATGAAGCTGAATTAGGGAGCAGGAAGTGGGGGGACCCTCCCAGTACCCCTTAAAATAATAGTTCGGGGGCCTGATGAAGTCATTTGGAAGACCTAACACTGACAAACTGTGGTACACCTTCCTCAATATGTGTCAGCTTAAGAACACTAAATAAAGCATAAAACACAGACATACATCTCCTCTTCAGGTTATAAAATTCCAGGTAAGTTCATTAAGGTGAACTTTTTATTTTATTTTGGTGGGTAATTAGCATATTTTAGATTGCTGTTGGGTGATTTCAGACTGTCATATTCAACTTATCTGCAAAACCACTGAGGTTTGATAGGAAAATACAGTTTCCCAAGTCCTAACCTCTAAGGGAATCCAATTTTATAGGTTCCAGGAAGAGTCCAGGAACTTGTAACTGTAAAAAGCTCTCCATCTGGCAACAGGAATTGTCATACGACTGCTGAGCTATAAACAGGTACATCTGCTCGGGCAACTGTTTAACAATAGACGTGAAAGCTGAACATGGGCCGGGTGTGGTGGCTCATGCCTGTAATCCCAGCACTTTGGGAGGCTGAGGTGGGAGGATCACTTGAGCTCAGAAGTTCAAGACCAGCCTGGGTAACATGGCAAAATCCTGTCTCTACAATAAAATACAAAAAAGTAGCCAGGTGTGGTGGTGTATGCCTGTAGTCCCAGCTACTCAGGAGACTGAGGTGGGAGAATCACCTGAGCCCAGGGAGGTTGAAGCTGCAGTGAGCCGTGATTGCACTGCTGCACTCCAGCTTGGCCAACAGAGCAAGAATACACACACACACACACACACACACACACACAGAGAGAGAGAGAGAGAGAGAGAGAATATTAGTCCATTCTCATGCTGCTATGCTGCTATTAAAGATATACCCGAGACTGGGTAATTTATAAAGGAAAGAGGTTTAATTGACTCACAGTTCAGCATGGCTGGGAGGCCTCAGGAAACTTACAATCATGGTGGAAAGGGAAGGAAACACATTCTTCTTCACATGGTGGCAGCAAGGGGAAATGCAAAGCGAAGCAGGGGTAAAAGCCCTTATAAAACCATCAGATCTCGTGTGAACTTACTCACTATCATGAGAACAGCATGAGGGTAACCACCCCCATGATTCAATTACCTCCTACCGGATCCCTCCCACAACATGCGGGGATTATGGTAACTATAATTCACAATGAGTTTTGGGTGGGGACACAGCCAAACCATATCATATACCCTGTGTATATATATGAAGGGAGGGAATGAAGGAAGGAAGGAAGGAAAAAGACAGAAAGGAAGACAGAAAGACAGAAAGAAAGCTGAACATAAACCCTGTGATCCAGGACTTCCATTCCTAGATATGTACTCAACAGAAATACATACTTAAGTTCACCAAAACATGTAAAATAATGTTCATAGCAACACTATTTGTAATAGCATGAAACTGTAAACAACCCAAATGTCCAACTGTAGAGGAATAGACAGTGTTATATTTGCATAGAGTGGAATATTACACAAACTATGCTATAACATGCAACAACATAGGTAAATCACGAAACGTGGTGGATGAAAAAAGCCAGAAATGAAAAAATATTTACTGTATGATTTTGTTATATGAAATGCAAGAACAGAAAAAAAATTAATCTATGCAATGGAAGTCAGAGAGAGGCTGCCCTCTGGGGAGGTATTATTGACTAGGAAGGGACATGAAGGAGCTTTCAGGAGTGCTAAAATGTTCTATATCTTGATCTATATAGACGTATACATATGCAAAAATCATTAAGAAATACACTTAAGATTTACGTACTTAGAAAGTAAAAAAAAAAAAAGAAAAATAAAGCTCCACAGGTGATTCCGATGCCCCACCAACACTGGAAAAAGGGACCTATTTTACCCACACCAAAAAAAAGTGATTATTCTTAATATTGCTAATTAAGAGCTAAAGTTTCCAGCAGCTCAATCTGCGTTGTTCTGAAATCATAATGGGCAAAAATTTGAGCTCGTAAAATGGGTAAATTAGTTGGTGATTATTTGCTTTGCAGAAGTGTTCCCCATGGGGTTTCTTTAAATGACAGGCTCTCTTAGGTGCATTAAAAAAATAAGATCTAAGTTGCCAAAGGCTATTTATTCACAAATGTTAACAGATTTATGAAGTGATCCCGACCGCTTCAGTGTTTGGGCGAGTGGGGAGTGGATGGAATCTTAATACTCC
Source organism: Macaca thibetana thibetana (assembly GCF_024542745.1). Classification (NCBI taxonomy): domain Eukaryota; kingdom Metazoa; phylum Chordata; class Mammalia; order Primates; family Cercopithecidae; genus Macaca; species Macaca thibetana. The sequence goes on from NC_065587.1 coordinate 48,695,828, forward strand.
AGACAGAAGTCAGAGCTTCTCAAAGCTATAAGAAAGTGCCATCCTGAAACTGCTCTGTGTTTTGAGTATTGTTTTATATGGGTGGAGGGAACACCCACAGAGGATGTTGGAAAAGGACGACAGAAAATCCAATTATCTCAAAAATGTAATGGGCTCAATGTGGAAGGATGAACGTGGTATAACACAGTACATTTCAAACTGCAACATGCATTGGAATCACCTGTGATCTCGCTGCCATGCAGATGCTGAGAAGGAATGAGATTCTGCATTCTGACAAGCTCCAGGATGAAGCTAATGCTGCTGGTCTATGCACCACATTTTGAGTAGGAAGGACACTAGGGAGCTAACTCACATGGATTAGCTCACTTAATTCTCACACTCATACTCTAAATATAGGCTATTATCCCCATTTTATAGATAAGGAAGCTGAGACAGAGAATGGCTAAGTCACTCAGCTAAGGTGGGATTTGAATTCAGGCCTGTCTGACCCTCATTTTTCACAACAAGGGACAGAGCAGAGCTTGAGCTGACAAAGCCTTTCTTCTCCACCCTGTCCTCCCAACCCTCACTCCTCTTCCTCCCATCGTCCCAGAGCTCTGAAGGTAGACAGTCAGCTGGCTTTCAGCCAGCCAGCTTGACTGTCTCTGATTATATTCAATTAGAATTAGAAAGCTATTCTTGGTGATAAAATAGAGATGAGTACCTTGGTAATGTCCTCTCCCCTCCCGGTAGCCCTCTACACCCTTGTCGAGGCTCAAACTCTAGAAGAATACCAATAATTATGAGATGGCCAGATGCTGAGACGCAGAATTTACCCTCACTCCTCCAGGAATGACCTTGGTACCAATTGCCTGCATAAGTCCTTCTTGCAATGTTGCAGGTCTTTTATGCATCTGTTAACATTTGAATCTTGCAATGTTTCCCCTTCCCCTCCAGCCCATCCCACAATTACACAGCAGTGGAGGGTATAAGAGTGCTTCTTTTTAAAACATTGAATTTACAGCTAACTTCTCTACTTTTCCTCTTGTACACACACCACATGCCATTTTAACAGGTGAGTTCCCAGGGTGTCAAATGGTCTCCATGGTGAGAAGAGGTTGTAAACACAGAGTGATTAAACTTCCAAGGTACAACAGCATCCAAAACTGTGGTGGCCACCCACCACTCCTGTCTCACTCTGAGAACTCTAATCACAGACATAACAGTGCCTGCAGGTGGCTGTGGATCTCAAACAGGTGCTGGTTCCACCAGCAGTGCTGGGCTTCCCTGGAGGCTCTCATTCCAGGTTCCCATATAGCAACGCGCAAGGTTCTGAGTTGACACCACTGCAAAGGCATTGGCTGGATAATGTTTAGAAAAAGAGATTCCTCCCTCTGCTTCCCCTGGGCCTTCTTGGTAGGTACATCAAGGGGACCAGAAACACACCAACCAAAAAATAAAAACCAGGAGTAACTATATTAATTTCATACAACACTGACTTCAGAACAAAGTTCCAGGGAGAAAAATAAAATGACTTGGCATAACAGTAGAGGTGTCAATTTTCTAAGAAGGCATAACCCTTCTAAACATGTGTGTACCCAGTAACAGAGCATCAGAATACACAAGACAAAAAGTAGTAGAATTGAAAAGGAGAAATAGACATATCCACACATATAGTTGGACACATCAGCATTCCTCTCTTAATAACTGACTCAACAAATAGGCAGAAAATCAGCATTGACATAGAAGACAAACAATATCACCAACCAACTGGACCCAATTAACATTTATAAAACATTCTATCCAACAACAGAAGAATGCACATTTGCCTCAAGTGTGTGTGAAACACTCACCAAGATATACACACTCATCATAATCTGGTCCATAAAGCAAACCTTAACAAACGTAAGAGAATTGTAATCATAACAATTATGTTCCTGAATTATAACAAACTAGTCTAGAAACCAGTAAGAGAAAGACAGCTGGAAAATCCCCCGAATATTTGAAAATGAAATAATACACTTTTAAATAACTTGTTGAGACTCAAGAGGAAATGACAAGGGAAATTTTAAAATATTTGGATGGAAAGAAAATGAAAATAAAACATATCAAGATTTGTGGAATACAGCTAAAGCCATGGTTAGATGGAGATTCACAGCATTAAAATGTTTACATTTGAAAAAAGGAAAAAGCTAAAATCGGTAACGAAAGCTTTTACTTCAATAAACTAGAGAAAGAAAAGTCAATTTAAATTCAAAGGAAGCAGAAGAAATAACAAAGAGAAAAGCAGAAATCAATAAAATTGAAAACAGAAAAGAATGGAGACAAATAATAAAACCAAAGCTCATTCTTAGAGTAGATGGATAAAACTGATAAATCTCTAGCAAGAGTGACCAAGAAAAGTGACAAAGGAAACAAATTAGCAATATCTGAAATTAAAGAGGGCACATCACTTCTGAAGTCACAGACCTAAAGGGATAATAAAGGAATACTGTGACCAACTCCACTTCCTTAAATTCAACAACTTAGATGAAATGAAACAATTCCTTGAAAGATACCAAATATCAAAACTCACTCAAAAAGAAACGGATAACCTGAATTGTCCTATGCCTATTAAAGAAATTGAGGCCAGACACAGTGGCTCATGCCTGTAATCCCAGCACTTTGGGAGGCCGAGGCAGGCGGATCACCAGGTCAAGAGATTGAGACCATCCTGGCCAACATGGCGAAACCCGCCTCTACTAAAAATACAAAAATTAGATGGTCGTGGTGGCGGCTAATAGTCTCAGCTACTCAGGAGGCTATGGCAGGAGAATTGCTTGAACCTGGGAGGTGGAGGTTGCAGTGAGCTGACTTCACGCCCCTGCACTCCAGCCTCATGACAGAATGAGACTTGGTCTGAAGAAAAGAAGGAAAGAAAGAGAGAGAGAGAGAGGAAAGAAAGAAAGAAAGGAAAGAGAGAAAGAAAGAAAAGAAAGAAAGAGAGGGAGAGAGAGAAAGAAAGAAATTGAATATGGAGTTAAAAAAACCTTCCAGGAAAAAAAAAAGGAAAAAAATACTCCAGGCCCAGATGGTTTTACTGGCAAATTCTTCCAAAAATTTACAGAAAAAAAAAATACCAGTTCTATAAAATCTCCAGAAAACAGAAGAGAATATTTCCCAACTCATTTAAAAAGGCCAGCATTACCCTAACACTAAACCAAAGACAAAGAATACAGACAAAAAAACAACAAAACAATAACAACAACAGCAAAAACCCATTATTCTCTCAGCAAGGCTTATTCTCCCAGCATTCCTTGTAGTTGGGGCCTCATCATGTGACACAGATCCCACCAATCAGATAGCACCATGTGATATTTCAATTGAGAAGTGAGCAAATGGCCAGGCACAGTGGTTCACACCTGTAATCCCAGCACTTTGGAAGGCCCAGATAGGTGGATTGCTTGAGCGCAGGAGTTCAAGTGCAGAAGTAGATTGGGCAACGTGATGAAACCCCGTCTCTACAAAAAATAAAAATATTAGCTGAGCGTGGTGGTGGCACTTATACATTTGTCAAAACTCAGCCTGTACAAGTAAATGGGCACATTGTACTGTATGAAAATTATACTAAAAACCCAGAATCCTCTCAGCTACTCGGGAGGCTGAGACTGGGGAATCTCTTGAGAACAGGAGGCAGAGGTTGCAGTGAGCTGAGATTGTGCCACTGCACTCCAGCCTGGACAACAGAGTAAGACCCTGTCTCAAAAAAAAAAAAAAAAAAAAAAAGTGAGCAAATGAAGACATTGGTGTCCAGAGAATCTAATTCCTATGGAGGGTGTATGGCTTTCAGGGACAGCAGAGGCTGTGGTATTCAGTGAAATTGTAGCTTTATTCTTGGCTGCATAGTTCCCAGGCTGACTCTGGCACTCCTGGAGATGCTGTGAGCTACGTAATCACCTTTAGTTCTCTTCCTGCTTAAGTGCTAGAGTAGATTCTGTTATTTGCAACTAAGATGCCAGACTAACAAGAGGGAAAATAAAAGACAGTGAAACAGAAAACGATGAAACAGTGTGATAAGGAATTTAAGAAGGGGATGTTTGGGCCATAGATGAAGAGAATGGTCCCCTGTGAGGCACTTCAGCAGACTGGTCATGAGCAGGGTTCTTAAGGTCAAAGTTCTGGATTCAAACTCTGGCTCTGCTATTACTTAGCTGTGTGGTATTAGCTCAGTTGCTCAACCTCTCTGAGCATTAGTTTCCTTTTTTCTAAAATGGGACAATGATACCTAACTCAGAGGAGGATTGTAATAATAGAATAAGCTTTGTAAGGCGAAGGCTTATTCAACATGGTTAAAAACTCATTAAATAGCAGTTATTAAATAGCATTATCACCAACCCAGTTAGCAATGCTGGGGAAAAGTCAGGGAAGGAATGTCAGAGGAGAGCACATTTAAGCCAGTTATTGAAGAATCAGCCTAAGAGTCAGCACATGACCAACAAGCCTATGGTACTGGATTATCTGGGAAAAGGAGATTGGTATATGGATGCAACGGAACTAACTCTTATCTTAAAAACAACATGAATCACAAAAGCATTTATGCTGAATGAAAGACACCAGATACAAAAGAGTACATTGTATATGATTACATTTCTATGAAATCCTAAAACAGGCAAAATAGATTTATACTGATAGAAAGAATGTAGTGGTTGCCTAAGGTGGTTTGCAGGGGGTGACACAGAGCAAGAGGACTCTTTGTGGAGTGACAGACAAGCTTCACATCTTGATTATGGTGGTGGTTACATGGGTGTATGCATTTGTCAAAACGCAGCCTGTACAAGTAAATGGGCACATTGTACTATATGAAAATTATACTGAACACCCAGAATCCTCTCACCTCTATCCCTTGACAACCCCTACCAACAGCAGTTACATTTTCACTTCTGCCGTCTCTACCTGCAAATTGATAGCTCCAAGCTACACAGTTCCCAGCACATCATTACAGCTTGTTAACTTGGAGTCACCCAGACAAATTTCTCTTCCTCCCATTCAATTTTGAATTAAGTCAGAAAAAGACAGATTAGCAAAACATTACCAGAGTTAGAATTTATGACAAGCAGCTAATTTTTCCAGGACCTTCACTAACATCTCCCCTCAGAGATGACTCAATAGAAGCACTCATCCCCAGGCTGCCTGCCCCCAAAGTCTTCCCCGACTGCATCAATCATAGTTTCACTCCACAAATGCTTTGTAGAGCACCTACTATGTGCCAGACACTGGAGTCTGGGCATACAGTTGTGATTAGTGAGTGGGTGTTTGGGGTGCAGTGGGGAACAAGGCCAAGTTAAAACAGATTATAGGACAGCATGGGAATTGCTGTGTTAGAGAATAGATCAAAGCATTGAAGGAATGCAGAGAAGTAGGGGGAAAAGAAATCAAGGAAGCCATCTGGAGGAGGTGACCCTTGAGATAAGTTTTGAAGGAGGAGTAGGAGCTGGATAGGTCCTGCTTTTTGAGAGACTATGAATAACTATTCTTTGGAAGAGTTCCTACAATGTGCCAAATTCTGGGCTGGACTCTTTACATAATTTATCTCATTTCCATGATCACAACTACTCTCCCCATCTTCCAGATGAAGAAACTAATTCTCAAAGGTAAAATGGCTTGTTAAAGGTTACTCAGATGATGATTAGTACTTATGGCTAACTATTTCAAACTACTTTCTCTTTGCCAGGTCCTGGCTGGGCACAGTGGCTCACACTTGTAATCCTAGCACTTTGGGAGGCCAAGGCGAGTGGATCACTTGAGATCAGGAGTTCAAGACCAGCCTGGCCAGCATGGTGAAGCCTTATCTCTACTATATATACAAAAAATTAGCTGGGTGTGGGGATGCACATCTGTAGTCCCAGCTACTCGGGAGGCTGAGGTGGGAGAATCGCTTGAACTTGGGAGGCGGAGGTTGCAGTGAGCCAAGATCATGCCACTGCACTCCAGCCTGGGCAACAGAGGGAGATTCTGTCTCAAAAATAAAATAAAATAAAACTAGTTAGAGATGTTTGCCAGGTCCCAATCTGAGTTATTGCACCAAATTCTTTTGACAGTCTTACAAGGTAGATATTATTATTAGAGTCTTTTATACTTGAAGAAACTGAGGCTCAGTAAGGTTAAGTGATTTACCCTAGATTCCGTGGCTAAAAGCAATGGATCTGGGGTACAAACTCAGGCAGTCTACCTCCAAAGCACACGTTCTCAGGCATGACACTACACTGCCAGATTTACTCCAGGGTCTGTGTTCTCAGCCATGAAAATAAATCTCTTAGGAAGGTGATGTACAGGTTAAACGAGGGAGACCCTATAAAGCTCTTAGCATGTGTGTGGCACCCCATAAGTACCCTGTCCTCCTGGCTGCTGTTACTAAGGATTGATACTCAGGCACTCAAAGTGCCCATCCATCCAACATATGCTTACCGAATGTCTGCCACATGCCAGGCACCATGCTGGGCACTGCAGGTGCAGCGATGGAGAAGAGTCCAAGAGTCCAGGGAGCTTGCAGTCCACAGAGTGTGTGCAACCCCATTCAAGACTGCTTGCATCCTAAGGATGAACCAACACTCACAGCAGGAGGTACAACTGGATTCCTACTCTGGTCTCAAGATATATTTTTCCAAAAAAGCTCAGCAGAGGAAAAAGTCTGGGAAAAGAAATACTGCAAAATGCTAATAATGATTGCCTTTGGGTGGCAGGACGATGGATGAGTTTTTTTTTTTTTTCTCTTTAATGCTTTCCTGCATTTTACAATTTTTCTCCAAGGGAAAAATGTCAAAAAGGTGAGAAATGAGGATCATCTAGGAGCAGGAACAAAAGGGCCTGTGGGCATGTCTCTGATTGCCTATCTGACTTGCTCTATCCTCACAACCCTGCTACTGGGATCAGTTCTTGGAGGAGCCGAGGCCACTTCCCCACCCAAGCCCCCTTCTCTGGTCTTCTGCAGCATGAGTGACACACTTTCCTCATGTTCCATCTCCACGTCACCCCCTTCCCTTTAGTTTTCTCCCCTTCTTGACATTCAATTTCATCCAGAAAAATAATGAGACACGGGTTTCTAAATTGGAATGAATAAATGACATTCCTATTCATTATTTAATCTGCTCTCAGACTTGAATGAACACTTCCAGGGGTAATTACTGCAAGACTCCAAATTCATTTCTAGGAAGCAGTTGCCGGCGGCCTGCACAGAAGGTACCGACACCATTCAATATTTATGAAGCAACATTTCCCAAGAATATCAGGCCAGGAAGGCAACTGTAGAAACATCACCCAGTGAATATGAAAACTGGTTGCTTGGGGTTTTTTTCCCCCTAGTGTTTCGGCAAAGAAAAGGACTTAGTTCTCTCCTCCCCTCTCCCCAAGGCAAACACACAAACACACTGATTTGGGCTTTTCATCAGCCTGACTCCTAGTGTGTTAGGGGACCAGAAGGGAGCAGCCATACAACATGGACCCCAAATACCAAAAAGAGTCCAGGGAGGTCACGTCTTCATAGGTTGCCGTACCACAACTTCTCTGATGGAATTCAACCACGCAAACATTTCCTGATTATCTACACGGCAGGTGCGCAGTATGTTTTAAAAACATGATATAAAAGCACCAACCGGCCGAGCACGGTGGCTCAAGCCTGTAATCCCAGCACTTTGGGAGGCCGAGACGGGCGGATCACGAGGTCGGGAGATCAAGACCATCCTGGCTAACACAGTGAAACCCCGTCTCTACTAAAAAATACAAAAAACTAGCCGGGCGAGCTGGCGGGCGCCTGTAGTCCCAGCTACTCAGGAGGCTGAGGCAGGAGAATGGCGTAAACCCGGGAGGCGGAGCTTGCAGTGAGCTGAGATCCGGCCACTGCACTCCAGCCTGGGCGACAGAGCGAGACTCCGTCTCAAAAAAAAAAAAAAAAAAAAAAAGCACCAACCATAAAAGAAGAAATGTATAAATTGATCTTAATGAAAATTAGAACCTTCTGTTCATCAAAAGGTCCCATGAAGAAAATAAGGAGGCAAGCCACAAACTGGGAGAAAACATCCACGATACATTTATCTGACAAAAGATATGTATCCTGAATATCTAATGAAGTCTTACAACTTAATGAGAAGACAAAATACCAATAGTAGAATAAACAAAACATTTGAACAGACTCTTCAAAAAAGAAAGTGTACAGATGGCCAATAAACACATTCAAAAGATGCTCAGTATCTTCAGTCATCAGGGAAATGCAAGCTAAAACTGCAATGAAATACTACTACATATCCATTAGAATAGCAAAAGTTTTAAAGATACCTGACAATACCAAGTGTTGGTGAAGATGTGGGGCAACTGGAACTTCCACACATTGCAGGTGGAAATGTAAAATGGTACATCCACTTTGGAAAGCAGTTTAGCATTTACTGTAAAGGTAAATATATACTTATCATATGACCAAGCAATTTCACTCTTTGAGTATTTATACTGGAGAATGAAAATATATGTCCACAAAAAGGCTTGTCCGTGAATGTTCATAGCAGCTTTACTCATAATAGCCAATAACTGTAAGATAGAAATCAACAGGTGAATGAATAAACAGTTTGAGATATACTCATAAGATAGAATATGACTTAGTAATAATAAGGAACAAACTACCAATATAAGCAGTAAAATGAATTATGTGTGAAACATAATGCTGAATGAAAGAAGCCAGATAGAAAGAGCCCAAGTGGTAAGATTCCATAAACTTTAAGAAGAGGCAAAACTAACATACAATGACAGAAAATGGATTGGTGGTCAGGCGTGGTGGCTCATGCCAGCACTTTGGGAGGCTGAGACAGGAGGATTGCCTGAACCCAGGAGTTCAAGACCAGCCTGGGCAACATGATGAGACTCTGTCTCTCTTTTTAAAAAAGGAAAATGGATTGGTGGGTTCCTGGATTAGGTGGGGGATGGGAGTTGTCCACCAAGGGATACTAGGGAGTTTTTCTGGAATGATGGAAATGTTCTATATCTTGATTGAGATGATGGTTACAAGGGGGTTGCCATTTGTTACAATTTATCAAACTCATATTTAAAGTGTGTACCTTTTATGATGTACACATCATACCTAATAAAGTCCGTTAAATTTTAAAAAGAAAAGCCATTTCCTCCAGTTCTAAGATTTAATAATTTTTTTTTTTTTTTTTGAGATGGAGTCTCACTCCGTCACCCAAGCTGGAAAGCAGAGGCGCGATCTTGGCTCACTGGCTCACTGCAACCTTTGCCTCCTGGGTTCAAGAGATTCTCAAGCCTCAGGCTCCCGAGTAGCTGAGGTTACAGGTGGGTGCCACTACGCCCAGCAAATTTTTTTACTTTTAGTACAGACAAGGTTTCACCACGTTGGCCAGGACGATCTTGAATTCCTGACCTCCAGGGATCTGCCCACCTCAGCCTAAAATCCCAAAGTGCTGGGATTACAGGCGTGAGCCACCACACTCGGTCGTATTTAATAAATTCTAAGAGTTATCCAGTATTCTCCTTATAAGAAAATGAAGTGGGCTATACACACAGACCAATACTTTCCAAGCATGCCCAAGCCCAAAATCTACACCTCAATACTCTATGAGCTTTTGTTAAATCCTAACTGGTGTGTTGCATGTCAGGAAGCAATGCAGCAAAACAGTGAAGAGCACAGCTTTGGGAGCAGATAATTCTGCATCCAATTCCTGCTTTTAACAATACTGGTGGGCAAAGAACATTGAGATTATAGGAGTCCCTTGCTGATATGCAGTAGTTGTTACACTTTCTTCTATGGTAACAGACCACTAAACTTTGGCTGGGAATATGGCTTCCTAGAATGAAGACTACATTTTCCATGCTTCCTTGCACCTCAGCGTGGCCCTGCACTATTGGCCAGAATTAGTGAAAAGTAGAGTTATATCAGGCCCCTTCCAGAAGCCTCTTTAAGAGATGGTGTGCATGTCCCTTTGGTCCTCGCCATTCCTTTCTCTGTCTCGTGGGCCTGGAATTCACACACTTCCATATTGGGTCAAGAGGCCACACACAGCAGGGCAAGAGTCGAGGTGTCTATGGCATTGACTGAGAACCGCCAGACCTCCCAGCCCTGGGTTCTTGTGCTTGGATAATTACAGCAGAGAAATAAGCATCCCTTTTCCTTGTTTTGAATTTCTGTCAACTTGAGCTCAGCCCAATCCTAACTGAAATGTCTGTGTCTCTGCAAATTTGTGTGTGTAAGATCTGGGTTTATAAAGGCATGAAAGGGCTTAACAAGCTGTTTTAGGAGTTGAAAGCAGCTCAACCTGTCTGGAATATGGCATTTGAGGGAGGAAGAAGGGAGGATAAGGGGAGAAAGGCAACTAGGGAGGTTGGCAGAGATGAATTCACCGAGGGCTCTGTGGGCAGGTTAACGGGTTGGGCCTTGGTCTAAAAAGTAATGAAAAACAGCAGCTGACTAACTGGCATTTTTAGACCAATTCCTCTATCTGCTCCAGGGAGAACCAACTGTAGGGAGCAATGCAGGGAGTCTAGGCAGGAGTCTCCTCCAGGACCCAGGTGGCCTTGACCAGGCTGCCCTCTTATCTTGCATGCAGTGTGGCAGCTAATGAAAAAACTCACTTACCATTCCTTAGAGAGGCAGACATCTCAAACCCACACGCCCACAGAGGCCCTGTAAGGGAAGCAGGTAGGAGGCAGGACAAGGTTGAGGGTCCGGGAGCATTAGTTGCTGGACAGCCTGCACCCCCCACAAGACAGCCCCCCTGGCTCCCGCCCACCCATCAGTTGTCGCCCTGCAGAAGACAGTCCTGGAGTCACCGAGGCTGCCAGGTTTTCAGGAGGAGCTCGAAAGATGGATTATTATGGGAACCTAATTTTTTTTAGGCAGGCGGACCGTTCTTGTGAGTAGCAAAACAAACTTGTCCTTGGGCAGAAGCTGACTTGCAGGCTGCCAGTTTGAGGCCTCAAACTACCTTCCCTTCTCTCTCTTTCTGCTTCTCCCAAGCCCACCTCCAAAATTTCAGTGGGAAAACTCTAAAACTTGCCCCAGGGGCAGTAAATGCAGATAACACTTTCTTTGAGATCAGCAACTCCAGGGTTCCAATCAGTGTGCTGGATCACTTCTTTTTTGGGAAATTAACACAAGGAAGAAATTGATATTTCCCTATGAAATTCCAAGGATGCTCAGAAACCCTGGGAATGTGCTATCTGCTAGACAGGAGGCTTGGCCCCGAGGAACAGGGACGCTGGCCCTGCCTAACCCACACTCTCCACTTGAGATCTCTCTGCTCCTTTCCTCTCTCCCTGAATGGGTCCTTGAAAGCAGCTGGCTGAGGACAGAGGTGATGCTTTGTGGATACATCATAATCTCCTGCAACTGCCTATGGGAACTGCCTGCTCCAGACACAGTCTGATAACCCTTTTGTTCCAGATGTATTATGACAAAACTGAAAACATGGGCCTCTAGGGAGACTCTAATCCAGCTGAGCAGATGGAGAAGTAGCACACAGACATTCCAGGGGTACAGACCCGGGATCAGGCCACAGGCCAAACCTGGCCTACTACCTGATTTTGCAAATAAAGTTTTATTGGCACACAGTTGCACCTTTGTTACGTGTCATCCATGGCTGCTTTCCTGCAACAATGGCAGAGTTGAGAAGTGGCAAGAGAGGCTGGCAATATAGCCCCCAAAGCCTAACATATTTGTTATCTGGTCCTTTATAGAACATGTTTGCCCTGGAATAGAGCAAAAAACAGCAGGTATTCAGGGTGGATTTTGTACCCATTGCTGTGTTAGGGACAGCACACACATTGGATCATTTAACCCTCAAATAATTCTTTAGAGGGAAGGTTTATTATTGCCCCCCCATTTTATTTTACTTATTTTTATTTTATTTGTTTTTAGAGGTGGGGTCTTGCTCTGTCACCCAGGCTGTAGTGCAGTGGTGCTATCACAGTTCACTGTAACCTCAGACTCCTGGACTCAAGCGATCCTCCTGTCTCAGCCCCCAGAGTAGCTGGGACTACAGGCATGCATCACCACACCTGGTTCATTTTTTAATTTTAATTTTTAGACCTTGGATCTTGTTATGTTGCCCAGGTTGGTATCATACTATCCTCGTACCTCAGAGCCTCTCAAAGTGCTGAGATTACATATGTGAGCCACCATGCCTGGCATATCCCACCATGATAGAGAAAAGAGGTTTGGTGAGGCTAGCTGACCCAAGGATGCCACAGGGAACCAGTGGAGGGTTCATACTAAGCCCAGCCTTTCCACTACACCAGTGGGCATCAACAGAGATGGAACTGCCCCCAATAGGGCATTTTGAAAATGCACAGGAGCATTTTAGGGGCACCATTGGCATTTAGAGGGTGAGCGCAAGGGCTATCAACTGCCCTGCCATGCACAGCACAGTCCTGCAGGAAAAGAGAATTGCCCCAAGTCCCCCATACTCCCCAAGTAAAACACATGTTCATAAGTATCTGAGGCCAAGTCTGATTCCATTTTGCACAAAGTGTTTTGGGCATGGTTTCTATCCACATGATCCTCCCAGGAATTCAACTCCCATTACCATGTAAATAAGGGAGTATTGTACTTTCTTTTTCTCAGAATTTTACCAAAATTTGCTCACCATTTCATCAAATCATGTCCCTATCGCAGCATTGCTTGTGATATTTGAGCCACAGTAGAACACACCTGTGTTAAAGCAGTATTTCTAAGCTGATTCTAATTCGGTAGACCTGGAGTCTGGCTTGGGGGTTTATTATTACTGCTTTAGTGGCCCTGTACTCCTGAGTGATTCTGGTGCTGCTGGACAATGGACCACACTTTGAGAAATGCTGTATTAAGGATGTCAAACCAGTGTTTTGATTCATTTTGGTTTTGCTGGAATGTCAGGATCTCTCTGGGTTAAGAAAAGAAGGGAATGTCAAACACAGAAAGAGCTACTGAGTGTCAGGGAGAGGGTCTTTAGCTAGGTTAGGATTTCTGTCAAGGCCAACGTGGTCCATGCTTGTTATCCTGGAGGGTCAAGGGGAAGGAGCAATGCCAGCCTGTCCAAGAAACCTGCTGTGTAAATGCCATCTTTGAAATTTGCCCTTCGTGTTTGATGGAGATTATTCAACACCAGCGCCATCAGACAGGCTCTTTGCCACCATGCACTGGAGAGAACTGGAATCCCTGGGACTAGAACTCAGTGTCCGGAACAAGCGCATCTCACTGAGACTCCACAAAATGACTTTCCATGACCCTTGCTTGTACCCAGGAGCCACAGACCATTTGGAACTTCTCTGTGGACAAACTCATGCTTAATGACCCATTTTCCTGTGCCCTTGGAAAATGGTCTCAGGCACACAAGAGTCACTTAAAATCAGAGTCCACCAACTTGAATGAAATAGCCCTGGGCCACCAACACAAGTCCCAAGCCTGGCTTCTACCCCAGGCAGAGCAAGCAGTGGCCTCGGGGGAAAGCAATTATTTAGGGTTGCAGCAAGGACATGTGCTACTGTCAAGGAGCCTCTAAGTTCCCTCCCGATCCCAACAACCTCTGCAAACACTCAAGCTCCCAGGATACTGAATGCCCAGGTAGGAGATCATTAAACCATGTTCCCCATGCTGGCCTCAGCTTTGAAGAACAGTCCACAAGCACACTAATACCCAAGGTCCAGCCAGGACATGAGCTGGTCTGCTCAACCCTGACTCTCTCCCTGGGACAGGAACTGACATTTAGCGAAACTGCAAGTGCACCAGCTCCACACACACCATCTCACTGAACTCTCAGGACATTCGTTCCAAGTGGGTACCGCAGCGTCCCCATTTTATGGATGGTCACACCGAGGCTCAGACAGGTTAAACAATATTTCCAGGGTCATAGGGCTCGCAAATGGCTAAACCCGGGCTCTTCACCAGCCTGTCATATTGCTTATTTCAGTGGACAAGGGCATGAGACCTGGAGCCAGGGTGCCTGCACTCAAATTGTGGCTCTTATGTTGGCTCCATAACCCTGGGCAAACTACTTTCCTTCTCTGTGCCCCAGTGACCTCATCTGTAAAGTGGGAATCATCTTACACACCTCATAAGTAAGGTGTGTAACTTACATATATGTGATTGAATAACCCACATATACTGCTTGGTACAGAGCCCAGCACTTTCTAAGGACACAATACATATGAATTGGATATCATTTGGGTGTGTGTCCTCTGTAAACCTCATGTTGAAATGTGATCCCCGATGTTGGAGATGGAGCTTGGTGGGAGGTGTTTTGGTCATGGGGGTGGATTCCTTCATGAATGACTTGGCGTCGTCCCTGCAGTAATGAGTCAGTTCTCACTCTATTAGTTCACATGACAGCTGCTGTTTAAAGAGCCTGGCACCTACTCCCTTTTCTCTTGCTCCCTGTCTCGCCATGCTACACACCTGCTCCCCGTTCACCTTCCACTATGATTATAAGCTTCCTGAGGCCCTCCCCAGAAGCAGATGCTGGTGCAATGCTTCCTGTACAGCCTGCAGAATGGTGAGCCAAATAAACCTCTCTTCTTTGTAAATTACCCAGCCTCAGGTATTGCTTCATAGCAATGCAAAACAGACTGATGCAGTTCTTGTGGTAACAGGGGTTCGATTACTAGAACCCATTTATGCCAAATGCAACTCTGACTCAGAAGAGGAAGGCCTAGAAGGGGCCAGTGCCATCAACACAGAGCCATTCCCCTCATCTCACCAGACCAACTAAGTGACAACCACAAAGTGCTCCCAACTCTGTGAAGGAGAGGAGGTGCACATGGCACGTTCCTGGATGTGCGCACGATACACTGGTTGCAGTCATTTAACTAAACAGTGCTACAAGGGGGCACTTTGTTTGATGGGGCAAGCTGTCCTAGGGGAAACATCTTAAGAAAATGGCAGGAGGGCCTTTATTTTAAAAAGTCATCCTCCCTCTACTTCTATGTATACATATATCCAAAAGAACTGAAAGTAGGGACTGGAACAGATATTTGTCCACCCCGCACTTTGAAAGGCTGAAGTGGGCAGATTCCTTGAGCCCCAGAATTCGAAACCAGCCTAGACAACACGGTGAGACCCCATCTCTACAAAATTTACACAAAATTAATACAAAAATTAGCCAGTGTGGTGATGCATGCACTTATAGTCCCAGGGACTATTTCAGAGGCTGAGATGGGAGGATCACCTGAACCTGGGAGGTGGAGGTTGCAGGGAGCTGAGATCGCACCACCGCCCTCTAGCCTGGGCAACAATAGTAACAACAACCAAGTTAAGATGGTAAATTTGATGTTGTTCGTATTATATTACATTAAAAAAATAAAAATAAAAAACACACTTACTAAGTAAAGAAGCCAGTCACAAAGACTACGATTCCATTTATGTGAGATGTCCAGATAGGCCAATCCATAGATACAGAAAGCAGATCTTTCTGCTTTGGGGGAGTTGGCGCAATGGGGAGTGACTGCCAATGGGCCCAGGGTTTCTTTTTTGGGATACTGAAAAATGTTCTGAAATTAATAGTGGCTATGTCTACACTACTGTGAATGTACTAACAACTCCTGAATTCTCTATTTTAAAGGAGGGAATCTTATGGTATGTGAAATATATCTTAATATAATTGGCTATAAAAAGGAAAGTTGCTATCGGGAAAAAAAATCATCCTCTCCTCTGCTCACTTTCCCCACAGTGGTCCCTGTGCTCTTGGCATGAGGCCTTTGCAAACGCCATTCTCTCTGCCCGGAATGCCTTTCACTCCCAGTCCACACCTACCCTGTGCATGATTCATACTTTCTCATCCTTCAAGCGTAAGTTTCATTTCCAGGAACTCCTTGCCTCCCTGGGACCCAGAGAGCCTGGAACTCCCCTCAGAAGACTCACAGGCTCACGTGTGTTCCCTCCTCCCAGCAGCAACACCAAGGCTCCATCATGCTCCACAAATGGATGACTCCACCTCTCAGCAATTACGGGGCTGGAGGGCAAGTGACAGGTTTCCCTGGCCTCACTTTTCCTCACCTACAAGATAGAGCTAACACTGTTTTTCTCATGGAAGTTTATGAGTGGTGGCCGGGTGTGGTGGCTCACGCCTGTAATCCCAGCACTTTGGGAGGCCGAGGCGGGTGGGTCACTTGAGGTCAGGAGTTTGAGATCAGCCTGGCCAACATGGTGAAACCCTGTCTCTACTAAAAATACAAAAATTTGCTGGGCATGATGGCCCATGCCTGTAATCCTAGTTATCTAAGGAGGCTGAGGCAGGAGAATCGCTTGTACCCGGGAAGCGGAGGTTTCAGTGAGCCGAGATCGTACCACTGCACTCTGGCCTGGGTGACAGAGTGAGACTCTGTCTCAAAAAAAAAAAAAAAAAAAAAAAAAAAAAAAAAAAGAAAAATTGTGGAGCCCTTCTGAAGTATCCGCAGTTGGTGGTGACTTCATAAATAGCAGGAAAGAGCCTCATTTGGTGATGAACCCGAGCGGAAACGAGCAACGCGTAAGTCAGTCAAGGCTGAATTCCGAGGTCAAGTGGGGCTGAATGTGCATTTTAAATTCAACTCGTCTTTCAAGGATTATCTATTGAGCAAACATTATGTGCCAGACACGGTCCCAGGCGCTGGGGGCACAGCAGTGAACAACACAGACAGGACAGATTGCACAGGGGTGTAGTGACAGGCGAGGGCAAGGGACGCTCATCCACTCAACAGTACTGCTAAGCTCCCACTTGGCCGGGGCCCTGCTCTAGGCACTGGGGAGCTGGCAGTGGCCAAGAGAGAAAAGAGCTCCCGCCCTGCAGAGCTGGCACCCAGTGCGAGGACAGATGATATGGAGCAAGGTCACTTCAAATTGTGGCAGATTCCATGAAGCAAGTGAACAAAGTGACAGGATAGAAAAGAAACAGGAGCAGTGGAATAGCTTGCAAAGAAACAGCCTTTTGGAGTAGTCTCACTGAAGCTGAAGACCCAGGCATGTGAAGAGATGGGACAGAGAATTCCAGGACAAACAAACAGCCAGTGCAGAGGTCCTGAGGCAGGAACTGCTTACTTTGATGGGGGCAGGGGATGCTGTTGGAAAAGTGAGCAGAGTGCAGATGCCATGCAGCCTGGAAAGACAGGGTGAGGAATTTGAGTTTTATCCCAAGAGCAATGGGAACACATCAAAAAAGGTAAAATGGAAAGAACTCGGGGTGTTCCGAGAACAAGAAGACCTGCCTTCTCCGAGCACAGCATACATCCTGGGGAAATGAAGCGAACCCAGGCCCAGTCATTTATAGTTTCTGCTTGCAGAACCAAAGACACCAGTGTATTTTAGCAGCATGAGCAATGCCGGATTTCAACATTACTAAGGCAGGATGAATAGGGGCAGGGAGAGACTGGAGTCAGGGAGGCTGGGGAAGCGCTTCTATTAGATCAACTGTGAATTGATGGAGACCTGGATGAGGGGGCTGGTGGGCGGACTGGAGAGGAAGGGAGAGAGAAAAGCCTGGATTAAGGAATTAAAGAATTGGAAGAACTGAAGATGGAAGTCAGGGGGCAGGTTTGGTCACCAGCAGAGGAAAAAGTCCCAGATGCCCCTGGCGTCCTGGGGAGAGTGTGCAGGACTGGACTCATCTGGAAAGAGAGACTCTCATGTTTCCTTTTACCATCAAAACACATGCACAGAACAAAATGCACAGATGAATGGGACATGCTGGGCTGAAATAAAGATTCTGTGACTCTCTCAATTATTTAAACATATTTAAATTATTTAATTATTCTTTAGCAAAAGGGGAAGCCTAGACGGAAATGTGTACTAACACACTGTGACATGTTATTTAAAATCCCAGGCAGTCCTTTCCTTTCCCTCTGTGACCAAATCAAATGACGCTAGATGCCTTCTGTAGGTCACATATTCTCTTCTTGGTCTTAGCGGCTATTTCTGCTCCTCATCCTCTCCAGCCCAACTCCCCATTCTCACTTCCAGCTGAAAGCTTTGCAGGCCATTTAAAAAATCCTTCCAGACCCACGTGAACCCCCAGCTACTATCCCACTTCTCTGCTCCCATTGACAGATGAACACCTTATCACAGCAGGCTCTATTTGCTGCCTCCTGGTCGCCTCCCCACATTGTGTCTTGGGCCCACTTCCATCAGGCATTCTTCCCCATTCACAAGGAGACAGCCTTAGTTAAGGTCACCCGTGACTTCCATGTTGCCAATCCAGTGATTCCTTCTCAATTATAAGACAGGGTAGTCGATGGTACAATTAACAGAGTTGTCCTGGGCCAGGTGCAGTGGCTCATGCCTAAAATCCCAGCATTTTGGGAGGCCAAGGTGGGAGGATCACTCAAGCCCGGGAGTTTGAGAGCAGCCTGGGCAACATAACGAGGCCCCACATCTATTTAAAAAAAAAAAAGAGAGAGAGAGAGACAAGAGAGTTGTCCTGTGTGTCGAGCACATGAACAGTGGCAGTTATGCCCATTTGACAAATAAGGAAACAGAGGTAACATAGAGATAAGAAGGCATTTGCCTGAGATTGGATGTCAAATGAGTTCTAGGCACCAAGGGAAGCAGGGAAGGGAGTGATACCAAATGCACGAGGTGCAGACCTGCCCCCAAGGATGTTTCCAGCAACCCTGCTGCAAAACAGGCAGGCCATAACCCCATACAGATTCCCCAGTAGCCTTCAAATCACACCACAGGCCCAACCTGTCCTATAGCAGAAAAAGCAGGAGGCAGAAGACCGTGGCTTAAGTCCCAGGACCCCTCATGTCACTGCCTGTTGATGTGGGGACCCTGAGCAAGTCACCTGACATCTGAGTCTCGGTTCTGGAAATTGCAAAATGAGATGTGAATTCTGGCCCTGCCTTCCTCACGAAGGGGCTGTGACAGTCCAGGGAGATGACGCGAGTGATAAATGTTTGGCACACTGGGAAGTGGCGGAATATGACTATTTCCGCGCCGGCCCCATCTGCCGCTCTGCTCAGCACCCACAGCAGCAGATATGTCACATGACATTTCCATGAATTCTTGCCATTAGGAATTCCCAACACCCACGCTTTTTCCCTCCTGAAAGTTCTGCTGCACAAAAGAGGCAGAGAACAAGCCACCCCCTCCTCTGCTTCTCTGGATAATCCCCCAAGCATCTCTCCCCTACACCACTCCTTCCTGCCCATCAAGCGTCTGCGGAATTCCAGCTACTCCAACATGCAAACAGTTCACACCAGAGATGACCAGTGGTTTGGAAAAGCCAGATCATTTGCCATTTCTCCTTTGTAAAAGGTCTTTGGGGACACGATTAACACAAGCTAAGATGGGAGGAAAGGACAGAAATGAGAGCCCCACGGTTTGGTTTGTTTGTTTGTTTGGGTTTTTTTAATGTTTTCAATGAGCTGACTGTGACTTGAAACACGAGGCCGGACCTGCGCAGCCGGCAAGCTATGATGAATAACACTGCCAGTGAGAGTCCTTTTTTGTTTATTCACATCCCGCTTGTGCCCTAAGAGCAGGGCATGATGTATGGCAAGTGTATTAATGTTCCCCACAGGGCAGGACACCACATGGTTTAGTAAGTGGCTTGAGCCATCCCACCCAAGCTGGCCATTTGCTCCTGCGTGCAGATTGCCCCTCTCGACACTGGCCTCGGTGCCTCTCAACAACCTCCATGACAAGAGCTGCTATTCATGGAGCACCTCCAAGGTGCCAGGCGCGGTTAGAGGTACCTACCATGTGTTAGTGAATTTAATAAATCTTCACCAATTTCTCTTTCAGGTTGGAATATCGCTCCCATTTTATTGCTGGAGAAACTGAAGTTTGGAGAGGGGCAGTCACAGGGGCCAGGGACACGGGGTTACCATCAGTCAAGGCTGGAACTTAAACCCAGGTCATGTGCCTCTCAAAACCATGCTGCTCTCAAATACTCCACCAAGGGAATTCAGACTCCAGTGCTCTCTGGGACAGGCAGGTAAAGTGAAGGCAGGCCAGATGGGGATGGTGGTGAACTGACGACACACACCCATCTAAGGGGAAATACAGCCACTCTGAGGTACCCCTAATGACTTGCATGAATCTCACGTGCATTCAGCCACAGGTGAAAGAAGCCATCTTGCAAAAGCAAAACTATAGGAACCAAAAACAGATGAAGTGGCTGCTAGGAGCTGAGGGTCAGGGGGAGCTTGACCATGAAGAGGCATCAGGAGGGAATTTGGGGGACAGTAGAAACACTCTGCACCTTGGTGGTGGTTGCACAACGGGATGTTCATCAAAGCTCCTATGACCAAAAGCTAAAAAGCCTGAAATTAACCATATGTAAAGTAGATTTTAAACAAAACGGGACAAAATAGCAAATCTGTGGACTGGGTCCAAGCTGCGGGCTGCTGTTTTGTAATCTCTGCCCCACCCTCCACATCATTAACATCCATCACACACGGCGATGAACATGCAGGGCTCGTGGGTGTGACTGATAGGGGAAGAGGTGAGCGGAAGGTACTGACTCGCTGGGACTCGAACGCTTTCTAGTTTCATCACTTACTGGTGGGGTGACCCTGAGCAAATAGCTTTCTCTCTCTAAGCCTCAGTCCTCTCTGTTTCAAAGAGGGGTGAGGACACTTTTCTTTGCATTGCTGTTGTCAAAATTAGATGAGATCCTAGAGATAATATTCCCAGCACACGGCAGATGCTCAATAAATTTTCCTGTCCTTGGAAATGTCCATGGCCTCCCAGGAGTCACATGGGCCCAGCGATCATCTCCTTTTATGACTAGATTTCCCAGGGGCCCCTCCTAGGTCATCTTAGCCCACCTAGAAGCTGGGAAAAAGCCAGCTAGGCCCAGGACTTGCTCTTTCTCCTGCTAGCTTCCCTGGGGAGTCCCTAGCGTAGCCACCCACAGAGACCAGGTGGGATATGTAACTGCCCAGCCCCGGCCCACATTGCCACGGGTGAGGTCATCGAACCAGTTGGCTTTGGGGCTTAACAGGAAGACAGAACAGCGAGGTAGTTAAAAGCGGGGGCTCTGGAGGCAAACAGACCTGGTGGGTTCAAGTCTTTTTTTGTTTTGTTTTTTGGAGACAGAGTCTTGCTCTGTCGCCCAGGCTGGAGTGCAGTGGCGTGATCTCGGCTCACTGCAACCTCTACCTACCAGGTTCAAGCAATTCTTATTCCTCAGCCTCCTGAGTAGCTGGGATTACAGGCATATGTCACTAAGCCCGGCTCATTTTTCCATTTTTAGTAGAGATGGAGTTTCGCCATGATGGCCAGGCTGGTCTCCAACTCCCGGCCTCAAGCGATCCTCCCACCTCAGCCTTCCAAAGTGCTGGAATTACAGGTGTGAGCCACAGCACCTAGCTGGGTTCAAGTCTCAACTCCCACTTGTCAGCTAAAAGACATTGAACAGCTGGCTTGTGCTCCCTGAGCTTTGATTTCCCATCTGTAAAACAAGGATGCAAGGAGCACCTGGTTCTCAGACCTGTGGAGAGGATCAAGTGTGATGATGCTGCCACGTCTGGGCACACCATAGAGCCCAGCCGACTTGCCTGGATCTTCCAGATCAAATGCTGCTGAGTATTACTCTGCCCAGGAATCCCTCTGTGGATGAGTATTTATAAGGATGACATAAGATAAAGTTCCCAGTGAAGTATGTGGCACTTAACAGATGCTTGATAAATTGCAGGTAATTTTATGATAATCTTGGTTGCTACTGGTGAAAGATCACGCCCCAGAGGCATCAGAGCAGGCATAGGCCATGTCCAGATGGGATAGCTGGCTGGGCAAGGTGGTTTACATGTGTAATCCCAGTACTTTGGGAGGCCAAGGTGGCAGATCATGAGGTTAGGAGTTTGAGACCAGCCTGGCCAACATGGCGAAACCCCATCCCTACTAAAAATACAAAAATTAGCTGGGCGTGGTGGTGGGCGCCTGTAGTCCCCACTACTCAGAGGCTGAGGCAGGATAATTGCTTGAACCCAGGAGGTGGAAGTTGCAGTGAGCTGAGATTGTGCCACTGCATTCCAGCCTGGGCAATACAGTGAGACTCCATCTAAAAAAAAAAAAAAAAAAAAAAAAAAGGGATCACTGGATTCTTGAATCCAAAATGCCATATATTACTACAAAAACAAGAAGTACCTGGGCCATATCGTAGTCCCAGACATGAATCAAAAGAAACCCGGGGCCTCCAAATATCCAGCAGACACTACGCATTGATCCCCCCAAGAGTGAAAGGACAATATTCTGGAAACAGACCCCCCTTACAGGAGGTCACCGAGCGAGTCAGAAACGAAACCCACAGAAGGAGAGAGCCTCGGTTTCTCGACTGAGGCACAGAGTACAGCCAACTCCTCCCAGACTGTCATAAGCAGGCCACCCCTGACCTCATGAAGGGAATCCATAATCATAGTAGGTAGGATAATTAGGCAGTCGAAGAAAGGAAGGCTGGGAGAGAAAAATCAGATTATCAGCTGCACTGACGGCCAGGAAGGAAATCTTTCTCCCCCATCTTGGGTCGTTAACCAGCTGTGTGAATGGTTCAACTCGACACTCAGCAGGAGCCCATCTGGGCAATAGTATCACTGTATGTTCTTTTCTAACTCTAACTCAGTATTATGCAAACTTGAGTAGAGGTCTCTAGAGTCACACGTAGCATTAGGATGATGGATGGATTTAGGTTTTACTACTCAGAGTTTGTTGGCTGAGCATTTTTCTCCTGGACCGAGAGAGAGAAGGGTCTAACACTCTTCCTCCTCCTTGCTGCAGTTATTTCTACCTCTGCAATCAACGCACCCCTGGGTTGCACCTCTCCCACCCCCAATACACACACACACCAGCTGGGAGGGAACAGGCAGGAACAGTAAGGAAGGCTGCTCAGCCCACAGGGACTCTGCCCAGTGCCTCCCTTACTCGTCACAAGTCAGGCGGGGAAGATGAGGGAGTATTTGGTTTTAAGCCACTCTGCTCTCTGACCATCTAAAGGATTCCTTTTTCTTACTTGCCAGTCTCCTGGGCAACCCTGGGATAAGCCAAACTCTCTCTGGCTGTCTTTTCTGCTCAGTCTAGTGCTCATCATTCAAGCCTGTCCAAAAACCTCCTCCTCCGAGAAGTCCTTCTTGAGTCTTTCACTGTGGATCTCATCTTTCCTTCAAAATTCTTTTTTTTTTTTTTCAAGATTTTCTAAAAACCATTGTACAGATGTCAAGAGCTCTGTGTATAGCAATGAACAAGACACATCCCTACCCAGGAGGTGCTTTCTGAAAACTGGTTGCCATGTGACTCAGTCTCTGGTTCCATCCCATCTTATGGTGTCTTCATCTGGCACAGGTGGTGTGGGTGAGCAGGAGAATCAGGAAGATCCAAGGTTCAAGTATTAGCGCTGCTTCCTCCTTCCTGTGTGACTGTAAGCAAGCCATTGAGCCTCTCTGACTGTCTTCCTCGCTTGGAAAAATGTGGATAATAGTAATTACCACTTAGGGCTGTTGTAACCAATGGGTTAATGCAGGTCAAGGGCTTCAAATACTGCCTGGTACATGTAAGTGCTCAGTAAGAATTATCCTGTTATCCTTATAACAGGCGCTTGATACATTGTTAATATTTTTATTAGTAAATTTCAATTTAATAGTAAATGATTTTCTTCAAGTGTCTTGTCAGTTCCTTATCAGCAGTAATGGCCCTCTGGCCCCTACAATGCCTGCCAGCAGAAAACAGAACCATTTGGAGTTTAATATTTGTTGATGGTGAATGAGCTTTTGCTCCAGTATAAAGATTAATAGCTGCAAGTGTTTTCCAAACAATAGCAGCCAGTCTTTGTTAACATGCGCTGGCTTAGTATGTGGCTTGTTATTTACAGACATCATGTCACGGAGCCCTCGCAGTGGTCCTAGGAGTTTGTTCCTGGACCCCAGGTCCGAGGCCACAGGAACACTTCCTCCCTTCCACTCCTACAACCTTTCCTGCCTGGGCCTCTCAGCCTTCTGGAATTTTTATGTCTCCCTTCCCCAACTCCTTACCTGGATAAGACCACAGGCTCGGGAGTCAGGCAGGCCTGGTTGGAATCCAGCTCTAAGCATCTTTCAAAGGGGGCTATTCAAATGCTTTCTCTAAAAAGGTAACTAAAGATGATATGACTTAACCCATCAGTGAAGCCTGGTACGTTGTAAATGCAATAAATGTTAACTCGCTATCGCCGTCATTGCCCTAATTGGTGGTGTCAGTAGCATTTACAGAATTAAAGCCGAGGACTCTGTCTTGTTTCTCCGTAAGACAAGGCGTTACAGACTTATCTCTATAACCCAAGTCCGCACGTTGACACGGTCCCCGGGTGATTCATGCGCATGTTCAAGTTTAAGAGGCACTGACACAGAAGGCCAAAGTTGCAAACTCGTATGTCCGCAGCGGCTAGAAGCAGCAGGAATAAATTAATGAAGTGATCACTGAGGGCTTTGAGGAGATTGAGCAATGTGACTCCTCACAGCTCCTTCAGATTGGACCAAAGGTAGGCACCTGACTTGAAGCCAGAAAAGCCACTGGCTGGCTGGGAGCCAATCAGATTGAGTCTCTTGTCCAACTCTGGGAGAGGAGTAGAGGGATGTTGTTGGTCAGACCCAGGTGGGCCTGAGGTTGAGTTGAGTAGTCTTGAGCCCTGGGCATTCCCACGGTCTGGGGAAATCAAGCCAGAGACAGGAGCAGGCCCGCAGCTAGCAGCAGAAGTGGGCAACCGTGTGGCCCCCTGGAGAGACAGACAACAGGCTGGGCTGACCGCCATTCCTGAGATGGAGCAACTGATTCCTACAGTGTCCCTCTGTCCCGTTCAACCAAACAATCTCTCCAAGCACTTCAAAATACCCTTCAGGCATGAGAAGGCGGGAATTAAATAAATCGCTTAAATAGAAAATTATTCAGTGGCTAAAAGAGATAAGGATAATCCTCGTGTACTGACACACAAAGATCTCAAAGGCTTTATTTAAAAGTAAAAAGTTGGCCCAACGTAGCGGCTCACTCCTGTAATCCCAGCACTTTGGGAGGCTGAGGTGTGCGGATCACCGGGGTCAGGAGTTCAAGACCAGCCTGACCAACATGGCGAAATCCCATCTCTACTAAAAACACAAAAATTAGCCGGGCATGGTGGCAGGTGCCTGTAGTCCCAGCTACTCAGGAGGCTGAGGCAGGAGAATTGCTTGAACCCAGGAAGCAGAGGTTGCAGTGAGCCGAGATCGCGCCCCTGCAGTCCAGCCTGGGCAACAAGAAGACTCTGTCTCAAAAAAGAAAAAGAAGAAAAATACTTTATAACCTCAGGGGCCGACAGTCGAGGTAAGCACGTGCAACAAAGTATTAAATATATGTGTTAATGTATGCATTAAAAATATATTTTTTAATTGGCTTCAGTGATTGAGTTAACTCCAACTTCTTCCAACTCCTTTCTCCTCTACAGGAACCATTTTCAATCTCGTTAGTCATCTTGGCCACACCTCCCTGGGCCCCTATCCGTGTCTTTGCATGTTTTTTTTTTTTTTTTTTTTTTTTTAAACAAGTGACCAAAGTGGGGTTTGGAATTCCACTGAAGGCCTGGTGCAGGGTGTGGCTTTATTCATCACAATCTTTGGAACACGCCCCCAGAATCTTGCTGACTCCATTCAGGGACAGTCAACAATGACCATCAACCCCAATTTCAATTTGGGGGTCTTTTGTCTGATCCATCCTCTTTTATCCTGCCTCCAGATTGCATGAGCTTTGTTGTGGCTCTTTTCTGGGCACCTGGGGATATTATTAAAATTAAGTGACATTTATCGAGTCCCTACTATGTGCAAGAACTGTGCCAGACCCTTCATGTCTATAAACTCGTTTGGTCCTTCCAGCAACAGCTCTGTAGGGGGTAACATTATCTTTGTTTCATAGGTGAAGAGACTGGGGCTCAGTGAGCTGTGACATGTCATTGGTCACACAGCTGGGGACGGACAGAGCTGGGGTTTGAACCCATGTTCTTCCCACGCCACGTGGAAACCACTGTTTTTGTTCATAAAACAGTATAATTTCATCTCATTCTGTTTTTAGAATATCATTTTCCTCTGTTGTTCAAAGCTCTTTGAATTCTATTTCTGTCTTCCAGGATATTAACGCTGCCTCTTAAATATCATCTACATGTTTAATGAAGCAGATTCTCAAATCCTTCATCCAGGTTGTCAGCAAGAACATTAAGCGGGAGTGTTCCCAGGAGTTTCTGGAGAGTCAATTACTATTTGGTTGAGATTCTCAAACTACTTGTTCACTAACCTATCAATCACTTTGTAATATTTATTGACCACTTCCTGTGCCTCTGCTAGGAGGTGTCAGGAGTAGTCCTCAGCTACAAGAATCTCACAGTCTAATTGCACAATGCAGTGTGGTTAGGACCACATTTGCCCACAGGGCCAATAAAAATGACAGGGAAAAATGTTGACTGTAACGTTATCTATAATAGTAAGCTCTCTAAATATCACATTAGTAAACTATGGTATGACTATTTCATGGAAGGTTAGACAGCCATTATGGTATTTTTGTAAGCATTTGAAACATGGAGAAAAAAATAATGTTAAGGCTACAGTATTATCTTTATGGTATGTTTACAGGCCCCTCCTGTAATATTGAGCAATGGTCAAAAGTAAAATCCCAGGGTTAAATTATTTGATTATGAAAATAAAATACATAAGGTAATTAAATACCTTTACAAACTTTAAGTATATAAAACCCAACAAGATGTAAAAGCTGTGTGATAGATAAAACTTTGGTGAGATGGTGTTTAGGTGGGCTGGACTGAGACTTAATATATCAATTCAGTGAAATGTGGACCAAAGATATCCATTCTGCTAATTTCCCTAAAGCAAGCAGAAGCATTAATCAATGTTCCAGAGAATTTCCGTTTGCATTATAAATTAGTGTCAGCTGTTTCTAAAATTATCTTGACCAATCAAGCCACATTTTGAGTAGCAAGATTCCCCATAAGGCACATAACCTTGGCCTTAATATTGTAATAACAACAACATCACTAATTAGAATAACAAGGTCTTCTCTGATCGCACTTTTAAAATTGCAATCCCCCAAATGCTTAACCCTTGTCCCTGCATTGTTTCCCCAAAGCACTTACCACCTCTGTCACATCACCGTTTTTCATTGTTTCTTGAGATGCCCTTTGCTGTGAGACACACTATTATTTTATGTACCACTAACAGTGAAACCAAAAATGCCATTTAAATGACATGAAGCCTTAACAAGAGTCCTGAATTCAAATGAATCAGTTCCATCAGCCTCTCAACATTTTAAAAGTTTGTTCATCTTTCCAAGGGATTTGATCATTTCCCTTGTGTTTACTCATGCTGATTGGCTAATGGTAGGTGAGTGTTCTGCACTACTTATCTCAATAATCAAATGCAACACAGTTGCATCTTCCTTGAGTACCTTCCCTGCTTATGTCATACAAAGTACATGGGTGTTGGTTTATAAGAAAAAAATGGAATTATGATTGTCACTCCAATGATAAACATTGGCTTCAGTAACATCAGGCAAATGCCCTGCTGTCTGTTCCCCTGCCCTTCTGCATACATGGTACCAATGCTGAGTCAGATGGGTATAGTGTTAAGATATCTTAAATGGAAATTTAAATCCCCACACATATAATAGTTCCAACAGTGTGCTCAGCTCAACAAAAGCAACAGCCATCTGAGTGACCTTAATGATGATTTCACAGGAACATACAATGGCAACTATATCTTGACTATTGCCCCCACCAAGAGCAGGCATGAGCCAGCAGCAGTTCCATCGACTGCAAAATTATCCCAGTTTCAAAGGTATGAAAATGGGGGACGGGGCTGCATTTCAGAATTTATGAAATCTGCCATTTATGTTACTTGTTTTCATTCCCTGCCCCAACTTAGAAGGGAAGCTCTTTGAGGCAAGGGATTTTCATGTCTTCTATTCTCTGCCATATTTTCAAACTCTAGAACAGCAACAGGGACAGAGCAGCCAATATCTGCTGAATGAATGGCTCAGTTTTGCTCTCGATCTGGTCCAATATCAGAACTGTGTCTATTCAGATTGTATTCTATGGACAGTCCTACATTCGAGCTTTGCTCCCTACTATGCAAATCTTATCTATAATAATTTGGCATAGATACCTCATGCATCAGATGTCACATGTAAGATTATGCCAACATAAAACTTTTACGTACAAATAGAATTTGAAGTTTATTTTACAAGGTTTGCATTTTGACCTCAAACACAATCATTGGCCAACATTTGTTGAATGTGGTTGTTATATTCAGGATGCAATACTACATTCTCAGGGTGCAAAAAGGAACAAGCAAGTGAGAGAGTCAAAGCGTGTTTGTAAAAATACATGGGCTGGAACAACTCCTGTTCTGTGCTGACCCAAGCCAATACTGGCCATACCTGATGTCCTTGCTGTTCTCCCTAGCCTCATACCCTCGAAAGAGGACCTTGCAATCCCCCCTCCAAACAGCCACTGCCCCTGTGCCAGTTGCAGGAAGAGGATGTGGAGGGTGAAGGCCAATGCTGAGCAGACCCGGCTATCATTTCTAGAACCATCCTCTGCTTTTCAAAATGTCAAGTCTGTTCTACTGGATTAGAGTCACAGCCTTTTCCATTCCTCACCCGACATTTCCCCTAAACCCAATTTGCATTTTATAATTACAAAAACGATGCATGCTTGGGAGTCTGTAATTATTTCAAAATTAAAAACTAAAAAGTGACACATGCTTATTGAATTAAAATTATAAAAATTAAGCAGACAAATATGAAGTGAAAGTTTCCCATCCATCTCTCAGAGGCAAACCCTGTTTCATTTGTTAAATGTCCTTCCAGACTTCTTTCTACATGTACCCAATTTGTGTAAGTTCTCCTGTTGTGAAAGTGGAACCATTCTATACGCACTATTCTGGAATAAACTCTCACCATTTATTGAGGGCATCACATCCATATTCATATCCATGTCTATAGTACAGATATATCTGTACTATATCCGTATCTATACTATAGCTATCTATATCTACAGCCATAGCTGCAGCTACCTCATGTTTTTCCTTTAGAAATCTTTCGTTGGGAAGCTTTGTAAAACTTGTGTATGGTTCTATTGTATGCCTGTACCCCAAGTTTATTCAAGCAAATCTTCTTTATGGATCATTTCCACAGGAGGCGATAAATCACATATACACATATAAATTTTGCCTTTTGTATTTCTGTAGAATACATTTCTAGAAGTAATTTCTGACATGCATTTTTTAATTGATGATACTGATCAATCACCCTCCAAAAAAACTGCACTGTGAGATCCTCCCCTACTTTTTTTTTTTTTTTTTTTTTTGAGATGGAGTCTTGCTCTGTCACCCAGGGTGGAGCGCAGTGCTGTGATCTTGGCTCATTGCAACCTTCATCTCCCAGGACAAGCAATTCTCCTGGCTCAGCCTCCTGAGTAGCTGGGATTGTACGCACATGCACCACGCCTGGCTAATTTTTATATTTTCAGTAGAAATGGGGTTTCACCATGTTGGCCAAGCTAGTCTCGAACTCCTGATCTCAAGTGATCTGCTGAAATGCCTCCTAACGTGCTGGAATTTCAGGTGTGAGCCACAGCACCCAGCCTAGATCCCCATTCTTTTCATGTGCATTGAAATACCAGTTGAGTACCTTTTATGTACCAGATTCTCTTGCAGGTGCTGGGGAAACAGCTGTGAACAAAAGGAAGTCCCTGCCCTGGTGGAGCTTGTCATCTAGAGAAGGGAGCTGGACAGTGAACAAATACAGAAGCTATGGGTCACATGATGATAGAAGCTATGGGGGAAAAAAAAAGCAGAGTAAGGGATGGGGAGTAGCTGGGAGAGTGGGGGCCATTCAGATGAAAGAGCCAGGATACCTCCTTGAGAAGTGAAGGAACTGGGGCTGGGGAGATGCAGGTATCTGGGGGAAGAACATTCCAGACAAATGGAAAACATGCCCACCAAACAAGCCAAGGCTCTCTACCAAAACTCTCACCAGTGTGGCCATAGTCGTGACTTCTCTGTCTTCAGAAATTGGAGGTAAAATAGATACATTTTATTTGAAGTAAAACTTTTTTTTCCTCATTTCGTGACCATTTGTAATCCGTTTTGGGGAATTGCCTGTTCTGTGACCTTTGCCATTTTTCTCTAGCGGTGTCTGACTTTCCCTCACAGATTTCTAAGAGTGCTTTCTACTTGAAGGATATTAAGACTTTGTCAATTAGGGTGCAAATATTTCCCAGATCTGCGATTTTTCTTCTGATGTGATCCTCATGTCTTTTTCCATAGGGAAATTGAAAAGTTTTATGTAAACAAAGGTACTAATCTTGGATTATTTGGGATTTTGTGGCTTTTCAAATGGCCTTTCCCAGCCCAGAATTATATGAATAGTTTCCAAAACTTTGAGTCCTTTTGTATTTTATTACAAAAGGATTAAACTCACCATGGGTAGTTCTAATGTGTGTTAATATGTTTAAGACTGGAATTTTTTGTGGGGGGTGGTAGAAGTATATGGTACGAGGTGGGAAATTTCACTTTTTTTTTTCAATGGATATTCCAATTATTCTAACCTTGTTTATCAAACAACAACTGGGTGGTTCGAACTCTGAGGCTGGGTTATCTCAGCTAGAAAATAGCTCCACCCTTCACCAGCTTTGGGACCTCAAAGATGTCCCTTCACCTCTGTATCCCAGAACTCTCATCTGTAAAATGGGGTAATACCAGTGTCTGCTCCTACAATGGACCTACGATAATGTGGGACTTCAGTGAGGCTCCAAGTGAGCACAAGGTGAGTCTTGCAACTTGCCCTGGTGCAGGACACACGTCCTGTTGAAGTTAGAACTTGCTTCAGACTCAGAGAGCAATGCTCTTCTGAGAAACATGAACAACCAAAGCCGTGTTATCTCCTGTATTAGCCAACCATTTATGCTGAAAATGATCCCATAGAAGGGAAGGGAAAGACAGGGCACTCCAGGGTTCCCTTTCCTCTCAGTCCTTCCTTAATCATCAACAAGTCGAAGATGAGGAGTTGGTAACACGTGAGCATAGCAAGAAGTGAAATAAAGGCAGTTGTTAGTTTTGGACAAGTTTTAACTCTTCTGCTAAGAATGAAATATATATCCACGTACAGACTACAAAATAGGAATGGTGTGTTTTCAGTGATTCCACAGATGAGTTAACCGCTTCTATATTTGCATTCTTAACTGGCATGTAATATAAAGATGAACAGTAAAATTCATGCTAAACGTTTTTTTTCTTTACTTGAAAGGACACTAAGTAACAAAAAACACTATGATGAGAGAGAGAGAGAGACTATGAAAGAAAAAGAAACAATGTTTTTGTACCTTTAGTGATACCTTTTTTTGCTTTTTGATCAAGAGTCTTACATCTTCATTTCGCAATGGCCCCTGCTAATTATGTGGCCAGCTCCATCCTGGCACATAGCAGGCACTCCGTAAATGTCTGAATAAATCAATGAATGCCCCTGTAGTAAATACTGATAAAGCCCGGGGGATGGGGTAGTAGCTGGCACAAGTAAGGTGAACGTGTGCTTCTCTGCCAGCTCTCAGACAGCAGCACAACCATTAACCCAGCTCCATGCTCTGTTATCAGCAGAAGTCCACGTGGGGCAGGAACTTCTCTAACAAGAGCCTTTTGTTTTCTTTCTTTCTTCTCTTTTCTTTCTTTCTTTCTTTTTTTTTTTTTTTTTTTTTTTTTTTTTTTTTTTTGGAGATAGAGTCTTGCTCTGTCGCCCAGGCTGGAGTGCAGTGGCACAATCTCAGCTTACTATAATCTCCGCCTCCCAGGTTCAAGCGATTTTTCTGCCTCAGCCTCCCGAGCAGCTGGGACTACAGGCATGTGCCACCACACCAGGCTAATTTTTGTATTTTTAATAGACATGGGGTTTCGCCATGTTGGCCAGGCTGGTCTCGAACTCCTGACTTCAGGAGATCCGCCTGCCTCCCAAAGTTCTGGGATTACAGGCGTGAGCCACCACGCCTGGCCCAAGAGCCTTTTCTATCCATTGCC
Source organism: Macaca thibetana thibetana (assembly GCF_024542745.1). Lineage (NCBI taxonomy): Eukaryota > Metazoa > Chordata > Mammalia > Primates > Cercopithecidae > Macaca > Macaca thibetana. The sequence continues at coordinate 48,727,796 of NC_065587.1, forward strand.
ATTCTCCTTGCAATCCCCATAGGCCAACAGAGCTCGGGGGCTTGGACGTGAAGAACACCTTCCTGGTAAGATGCTCCCCAAGATTTGTCCCCATATCTGAACTCCCTGTGCCCCATGGCTGTTCACTGCAGCCTTTAGTTCCCAGACCCGCCACTCTGCAGACTGCTTCCTATCTGCTTCTCTGAGTCAAGGACTGCTCTTGTGCATTTTCTAAAAGTAAGGGCTAAAAGCCACATGATGGCCTGGGCACAGTGGCTCACGCCTGTAATCCCAGCACTTTGGGAGGCCGAGGTGGATGGATGGCTTGAGCCCAGAAGTTTAAGACCAGCTTGGGCAATATGATGAAAACCCAACTGTACAAAATTATACATATTTTGTGTGTACGTAATCACAACCCAAAGCAGCCAGGTGTGGTGGTGCACGCCTGTAGTCCTAGCTACTTGGAAAGCTGAGTGGGGAGGATCACCTGAGTCCAGGGAGGCAGAGGCTGCAGTGAGCGGTGATCGTGCCGCTGCACTCCAGCCAGAGTGACAGAGCAAGAGCCAGACCCTGTCTCAAAAAAAAAAAAAAAAAAAAAAAAAGTTACAGCCACACAATGATCTGCCCAATTCATTGAGGAAGCTGGAGATGCCATGGACTTCACACTTTCAACCTTCCGCATCTTTAACCACATCCTGTTATCAGCCGGCAGTCTAGCTGGGAAGTGCTCCAGCCAGCTCTTTGTGGCTTATCTTTGCTGAAAAGACTAAAGAAGAGAAAATAATCTCCTTCAGACTCTTCACTTAATGGTTTCCCCTTCCAGACACAGAGGAGCAGTCTTTCCTCCCAGCCCCCTCTATTCTTCCACCCAGCATCGTGGAACCGTGTGCTTTTGTGTTCTTTCTGTCCTTCGCAGGTTGTAGCTTTGGTCTTTCTAATCTACCCTTCCAGAGGAGTGCTATTTAGTTAGGAGCATTTCTAACAAAAGCCAGGTTTCTGTCCACTTCCCCGGGCATTCTGGTTTGCCCTTGAACTCAGTATCAAGTTCTGGGCTTAGCCAGTGTGGCATCTTGCTCCCCTCCTACTGATCTTCTTGCACCACCATTGTGAGGACCACATGTGTACAGGCACGTGCAGAGAGATCCTATCAGTCACAGCTACCGTGGGCTGAGCCACTGAGTGCCTGGCTGGTCTACACGCATCATCTCATTGTTTTCTCAGAACAACCCCCTATGAGGGGAAAGATTATAATCGCCATGTCACAGAAGAACCAACCAAAGCGCAGAGTCGTTAGGAAACGGCTCATGAGTGATGGGTGGGAAACAAACCCAGGACCCTGACTCTCAAGCCCATGCCCCTCCACTCCCCACGCTCTTCCGTCCACACCTGGGCACACGCACGCCTGAGCATCCCAGTGGCCAAGCACGAGGTCTCCCTTAACAGCAGCTCCTCCTGGCCCCGAAATCATTCTGCATTCTTCCCAGTATCCTTTTGTTCTCCTTTACCTGCTGACATTCACTAGGTGCAGATTTAAGAATTCCTCTTCCTCTTTTTAGATTTTCCCTTCCCTCCCATAGATCTGTTTGAATCCAACCCCCTCCAGCACTTTCCCAGACCAGAAAGTGCCTCAGAGCACACAGGGAACCCCATCACACCCCAATATGGATCCCTGGAGCCCCAGATCCACTAAGTGAGGACCTCGAGGTGAGCCCAGGCATCTGCATTTTAATGCAAGTCCAGGACTCTGCCCCAGCAGGTGCACATACACTGGTGTTTGGGAACCACTGAGTCCTTTACCTCACTGGTGCTGCACAGGAATCACCTGGAGTTCTTATTGAAATGCAGATTCTGGTTCAGCAGGGCTGGGGTTGCGCCTGGGCCTGAGATTCTGTTGATACAGCAGATTCCGGGGCCACACATTGAGTAGTGAGGGTTTAGGTCAGTGATTCTCAGCCCTGACTAAACATTGGCATCACCTGGGGAGCTCTTAGCTCTAAGCTGCCTGGGCCCTGCCCCCAGGAATCATACAATTGTTTTAGAATCAAGCCAGTGTCCCCCTGCTCAACGTGCTGAATCTGACTTGTGCTGGCTTGGGAAAGCCTAATGTTACATTTTTAGGAATTGTGTGAACCAGTTGATAAACAGAACCACTATTAACCATCAAACTATATAAACAGAATTAAATAAATTATATTTAAAAGAAAGACAGTACATAATTACAACCCAATACTTCCTAATCATTTAACTGCATTTCACTCCTTCTATGCTGTTAAGGGTATTTGTGTCTATTTGATTATTTGCATACCTGTGTGGTGGAAGGGCTACTTCGTATTTCTTCCTAGTTCCGTGCCCACTCAGTGACATCAGCCTTGGTGGGAGTGTTTCTGCCTCGGAAAACTGCAAACGCTACAGATCAGGGTTTACTGCCCCAGAAAGCTGGTAGTTAGACATTTACCAGTGCACCTGCAGCCCTCATTACCTACAGACATTATAATCACCTGAGGTGCTTGATAAAAGTGCAGACAGCTGGCATCTACCTAAGATTCCTGAATCCAACTCTCTGGGCATGGGAACTGGGGATCTGGGACCTTTTTAGAATAAGTGACCCAGGTGATTTCTTATCTACAGTGAAGTTACTTTAGAATAATGATCAAACCCTCCTAATTAGCAAAACTCAAGTTGGATTAAGATGCTCACTGGGCACCCATTTCTTTTTGCTCTAAGAAATTATTTCCAAGGCCTTTTGAAAGCCTTTTTATCTGAAATTCCTATTCCATCAAAATTCTGGGCAGAGCACTTTTTCTCCCCAAGACATGAGCAGGATGTTGTATCAGGAAGCTCAGTGGAGGCCTTGTCACCTAGTTGTCCTTGCATCCGACCTCACACCCAAAAGCATCAGCCTCTCATTTTTCCCTAATAAGGATGGTGTGTTGGCCAGAATTTTCCATGCTCCAATGTCTCATCAGGCTTATGTCCAAGCTCAGACCATTTTGAAATGGTTAGAAAGAACTGAGTGAAGAAACTAGGCTATTACATAAAAGTTTTGCCAACCAGGTGTCGTGGTGGATGTCTGTAATTGCAGATTCTCAGGAGGCTAAAGCGGGAGGATTGCTTGAGCCCAGGAGTTTGAGGCTGTGCTGTGATGGTCCCTGTGAATAACCACTGTGCTCTGACCTGTGTGATGTAGCAAGATCCCATCTTTAAAAGAAAAAGAAGCTCTGCCAAGCTGTATCCTGTAAATCTTAATTGAAATTTGTCAAGGTTTGACCATCCCTGGGATCATGAAACTGGGGAAAAGTGCTGGGAATGATCCTATAACCCTTGTGTTCTAACCAACAGTTATTAAGCCCAATAGTTCCCTCACTTTAGGGATTTCCTCACTTGTTTCTCCAGCAAACTGACAAATAGGTATCACCATGTTACAAATGAGGAAATGGTTTAAGAAATTTACCAGATGAGTGACATTCTTCAAGTCTTAACCTGTAATGATGTATGTGAGTTTTCTATTGCTACATAACAAGTTACCACAAACCAGTAACTTAGAACCACACACATTTATTATTTTAAAGTTTCCACAGCTCTGGGGTCCAGGAAAAAGGGTTAATTGGATCCTCTGCTCAGGGGCTTCCCAGGCTGAAATCAAGGTGTTGGCTGAAGTTGCAATTCCCATCTGAGTTTCTGCTAAAGCCAAGTACCACTTAGATTATTATTTACTTAAATTTTTCATTAATGAACTCACTTTTTATAGAACTCAGTCTTGCCCTAAGCAATATTATCCATTCAATTGCCAAGTTTGACCATCAAAATTCCCTTTTTTCTTAATACATTCAAATAAACATACCACTATTTAAAAAGTTTTAACTGTTGCATCTAAAATTGTGTGCACTGATTGTACCCACACCACGCTTTACAATTATTTCCCATACCACACCTGGACTTCATGACACTACATCCTACACTAACAGCCCCCAAGTACCTACAAATGATTTCTGTTGTCAACCAGCTTCAGAGAATCTACAAGGTCCAAGACCCGGGTAAGTGGGGAGCCTGCAGACAGGTGCATGTTTTTTCATAAAGAGACCTCCATACATTTGGTAGACACATTATCAGCATTGGAAATTAATTTTCACAACGTGTCCTCAAGTGTATGTGACGTTTTGAGAAGCTTAGAAGACATCTTCCAGTATGCCATGTCATTTGATCTTCACAAATTGTGAGGTAGCCACCATCATCCCCACCTCATAGGTAAGGAAATTGAGACTTGGGAAAGTTATAGAACAGACTGAAATGCAAACTTATAGGTCTTCTGATTCCATTCAGCAATGTTTTCCATAGCATCATCACTCTTTCCAAACAACCTGCTAGTTCTCCACCAGCGACCATTTTTCTTTCTCTCTTAGTGACAGAGTTTGCATTCCTAACAGCTATTCGTTGTGGCTGAGCACATGGCCACTAGGAATAAAGACTGCATTTCCCAGCTTTCTTTGCAGCTAGGAGTGGTCATGTGACTCAATGCTGGCCAATAAGGATGTGAGTGGAAGAGATGAGAAGAGTCCTTCAAGTGAGTGATCTTTCTTTGTCCTTTCTCCTTCCTGATGGCTGGAATGCAGCCGTGATGGCAGGAGCTGTAACAGCCCTCTTGGACAATGAGTTGACCTTGGGAAATGGAAGATATGCATAGGGAAGCAACAGGCCACCTGGAGACTTTATGGAGCAGACTGCCCTGCCCACCTTACACTGCCTCCCCCTGGACTGTTACAAGAGAGAGAGACAAACTTCTACCTTATTTAAGCTACTGTTATTTGAGTCTCTGTTATTCACAGCCAGACCTTTTTATAACAAATATAAAGTCATAATGAGGAAGGAAAATGCCAAAGCTTCAATGTCCCCATTTTAAAGAACAAGTCCCTTTTTTCTTGGAAACAGAACACCTGGCCCACAGTGGGACTGTGGGAGAAGAGAGGTGACTTGAGTCAGGATCCCCAGATGGCACCTGGTAAACATTTACCCACTCAGGTAGAGCCTGGATTCAAGGCTTCAGGACCTGTCACCTACAAGCAACCTGGGACCACAAAGCAGTTTGTTCTGATAGCTCCTCTTAATGATGTGTTTCCTGTAAGCCAGCTCCTCACCAATAACTCAGAAACACAAAATCAAAGCAGCCCTACCATGCACTGGCAAATATCGATCAAAGCCAACAAGGCTGGCAGAATTCTGACACCTCCTTCCCTGAGCTTACCCGAGAATTTGGGAAATAGTGTATGACAGTAATAAAGAGCAATTCAAACTTCATTAGGGGATGGAGGGAAAATGAGCCCAAGCCAAATAATGCCCACCCAGAGATGGCGGGGAGAGAGGGAGTCATTTTTGGCAGGAACACGTTGGACAGGCACGGAAGGTGATGTTGGATAGAGGAAGGAAAGAACGGACGTTTCTTGAAGCATCTCCAATGTTGACTCAATTCTATTGGGTCTATAGAGCTGGTTCAGCCCCTGGAGTTCTACCATGGCATTTTCTCACTTCTTGAATTGTTATTTTGTACATTAACAATAACTAGAGGTGGAATCCTTCCCAACAGCAGCCACCTCTAGCCCCAGCTCCCCACTGGATTCCTCCCAGGCAGCTTTCCATGATGCTGCCAATATGTGATTTCTCTATTATTGATTCTCACTGCCATTTTCCATTAGCTCCAGCAAGGGAGATGAGACTGGTGACCTGGTAGAAAGAAAAGCAATCTATTGGATACCAGTATTCAGAACTGGGGAAATACCGATGCTGTTTGACTTAGGGTGGGGTTACATCGTGATAAACCCACTGTAAGTTGAAAATACTGTAAGTCTGAAATGCATTTAACACAACTAACCTACCGAACATCATAGCTTAGCCTAGCCTATCTTAAGTGTGCTCAGAACACTTACATTAGCCTACAGTTGGGCAAAGTCATCTAACACAAAGCCTATTTTATAACAACATCTTGAATATCTCATGCAATTTATCAAACACTGTACTGAAAGTGAAAAACGGAATCGTTGTATGGGTATGGTTTCTTCTGAATGTGCATTGCTTTTGAAACATCATAAAGTCATAAGTCAAACAGTCATAAATCAAGGGCCATCTGCAATGGTGACCATTATATTACTATTTATTTCTTGCTCACAATGTGTCAGTCATTGTGTTGGGTAATTGATATCTTTATTGGCTAATGTTTATGAAGTATTCACTATACACCAGACCCTATGTTAAACACACATTTTACATATATTAACTCATTTAATCCTCTCAATAGCCCTAAAAGGTAGGTACTATTCTTATCCCTATGTTACGGATGAGGAAACTGAGGTATAGCAGTGGGGAAATTTCTCAATCACATAGCTAGGAGGTGAATAAAGTCAAGACTGAAATACAAAGCACTTCCTGCCACCTGAGGGGCATAAAACATGAACAAGTACAGAACTGTTCATTCAGTGAAAACTTAGCTTGGGGCGGAGCAAGCAAGACAGAAACATTTGCACACCCACGACTACATCCTCTTACCCAGCCTTATCTTTCTCAGAACTTACCACTATAATATGAATTGTTCACGGTCACGATCCTACCTTCACATATCAACTCCGTGAAGACACTATTTTTTTTCTTTCTTTTTTTTTTGACAGAGTCTTGCTCTGACACCTAGGCTGGAGTGCAGTGACGCAATCTGGGCTAACTGCAACTCCACCTCCCAGGCTCAAGTGAGTCTCGTGCCTCAGCCTCCCAGGCAGCTGGGATTACAGGTGTGCACCAGCTAATTTTTGTATTTTTAGAAGAGATGGGGTTTCGTCATGTTGGCCAGGCTGGCCTCGAACTCGTGGTCTCAAGCAATCAGCCCACCTTGGTCTCCCAAAGTGCTGGGATTATAGGTGTGAGCCATTTTGCCCAGCCTTTTTTTCCTGTTTTCTTCAGTGCTATTTCCCAAGCTCCTAGGACAGTGCTAAGCACATAGTAGGTGCTCAGTTAATATTGGAGGAAGGAGAAAGAAAGAGGGTTGGAGGAAGGGGAGAAAATGTCAAAGAATGTTTAAGAGCATGGAGAAAAAAAAGCTCTGAGGACAGACAGCGTTATAGGGGAAAGAGGGGATAGGCAAGTAGGTCACAGAATAAGCCACTGGGCTCACACTTGAGTGAGAGTACAAGGAAAAACTCTGAAATAGGCTATGATTGGAAACAATGGCCCATAAAACCACATTGAAAATGATACAAAGAAATTAACAGTTGGCCTTAGCTCGGGCAGACAACAGGGCGTGGTGGGGACAACATCAAAGTGGAGAAGCCATGCTTTTTCTGGCGGGGTGATGCTGGGGGAGGCCAGGGGGCTGTGTTTGATTCCAATCAATTCGTCACACTGGAAAAATTGGATTTTTTGCAGCCTCCAAATCATATTTTTGTGAAATATTTCAACTTTTTATATTGGCCTCAAATTCCAAGTTATTGTAAAATGCTATAGGAATGAGACGGGGGTCGAGGAGTTAGACTAACCCACCCACACAAAATTATAAAATCTGGGCCACATATTTTTAAAAACAACTACTTGAAGGCTCTGGAGAACAACCAGAAACAGAGAAACAAGAGGAGACTACCCTTAAAGACAGGAAGCAGTGGGGGATTTGCATATTAGTGACTTTTTGCCTGAGGGTACTCGCCAATCCACAAGCAGCTAAGAGTGACAAAAAGCTGCAGTTTACCAGCTGGAGGAGTCAAAGGTAGAGCGCTGGAAAGCAGCTGGAAGATTAGGTGGTCAATCCCGGGAGAGGAGGAACTGCCACTGGAATTAGCCCTCACATCTCTATATAAAATGCAACCAAATTCTTAGCTGACTACAAAACTACACCGGCCAGGGAAGACCCAGGAACTACAGTGAAAAAGCAGCAGCGAGAAACTGAGAGAACTGAGTCAGAGTTCCTGCTGACATTGAGGGAGGTGGAGTTTGGAGGATGAGCCTATCCAAATTAATTGCCTTCTAGAACTCTTCAAAGGAGCACAACAGAACCCAGAATCTCTACACCATATCATTCATGACATCTAGTAGTGAATTGTAAGTCATTAAACACACAAAGAAGCAGGAAAAGGTGGATCATCATCAAGGAAAACAAGCATTTAATGGAAAAGAATCCCAGATGTTGCAATAATTTCAGGCAAGAAATTTAAGGCAGCTATTACAAACATGTTCGGGGACTTAATGTCACCTAATATAAATGTAACTGGAGTCTCAGAAGAAGAGGAGAGAGTGCATGGGCAAGAAAAAATTTGAAGAATTAAAATGGCCAAACACTTCCCAAATTTGGTAAGAGACATCAACTTACAAGTCCAAGAAGTTCAGCAAACTTAAATAAGATAAATACAATAAAAGCTCTACATAGGCACATTACAGTCAAATTCCTGAAATCCAAATATAAAGAAAAAGCCTTGAAAGTAGTCAGAGAAAAGCAACGTATTATATACTAGCAGATAATGATAAGAATTATGGCTGACTTCTCATTAGAACCAATTAAGGCCAGAAGAGGAGGGAGTAACGTCTTTATGACGTTCAAAGAAAAAAACCAAGAATCCATAATTCTTTATCAAATGAAATTATCCTTCAAAAATGAAAACAAGCCTGGGCACAGTGCCTCATGCCTGTAATCCCAACACTTTGGGACGCCAAGGCAGGAGAATCACTTGAGCCCAGGAGTTTGAGACCAGCCTTGGCAAGGAAGAGAGGCCCTGTCTCTACAAAATAATAAAAAATAAAAATTAGCTGGGCATGGTGGTACATGCCTGTAGTCCTAGCTTCCTGGGAGGCTGAAGCAGGAGTATCACTTGAGCCCAGAAGTTAGAGTTTATAGCAAGCTATGACTGTGCCACTGAACTCCAGCCTAGGTGACAGGGCAAGACTCTTTCTCAAAAAAAAAAAAAAAAAAAGCAAAGAAAAGAAAGCAAAATAAAGATATTTCAAATAAAAAAAGACAGAGAGAATTCATCACCGTAATCTATAATCTTCTCCTATAAGAACAACTATAGAAAACTTTTCATTCTGAAATGATATCAAATGGTAATTAACCTACAGGAGGAAATGACAATCACCAAAAACAGCAAATGTTTCAAACTGCCCCATCATCTCATGAAATATGTGAAAGAGAAAACAGATAAAAGAGGCACGTATGTGAAATCTTGTCCCTCAAACAGTAGAGCTTTAAACATCTCCGATGTCTGCCTCCCAGGTGTGAAGGCAGTGGTGTGCTCCAGGACAGGGGAGATAATCCTATGAGGGTCTTTCCCTCTCCCTTCACTTTTTGGTCCCTGCAGACAAGTTTTGAGGGGCAAACCCTGAGGTTTTGTAATCTAGGCCATGCTGAAGACTCACCTGGCATGTCCATAGCCCCTGAGCATTGAGGGTGAGGCTGGCTTGGGAAGTTACACGGATCCTGCTGCCTCTGTGCTTACAAGCAGGTCGAAAGTCTCAGCCAGGCGCAGTAGCTCACATCTGTAATCCCAGCACTTTGGGAGGCCGAGGCAGGTGGATCACTTGAGCCTAGGAGTTCAAGATCAGTCTGGGCAACATGGTGAAACCCCATCTCTACAAAAAATACAAAAACTAGCCAGGCATGGTGGTGCAGTGGTGGCTCACGCCTGTAATCCCAGCACTTTGGGAGGCTGTGGTGGGAGGATCACTTGAGTCCAGAAGATTGAGGCTACAGTAAGCCAAGACTGTGCCACTGCACTCCAGCCTGGGCAACAGAGCAAGCCCCTGTCTTAAAAAAAAAAAAAAAAAAAAAAAAGAAAGAAAGAAAAGAAAATAATAGTCTCCCAAGCCCAAGCCCAAGGCCAAGGCAACACAGCTGGGAACAGGAAACCCACAGGAGGCAACCTGCTTGCTCTAGGAAAAGGCCCAAAGAGGTCAGGACACCTGAGTTCTAGTTTGGAATCTTCCAGACTCACTGAGCTGTTCTTCAGCCTCTCTTTCTCAAAAAGGAGAGATTGATTGAGGGGGAAAAAAAAAGGTGATCTCAACCTTTTCTACCTTGCTGTACTGTTGTGAAGTTCAAACATGCATCAGCTTGCTGGAAATGCTTGAAGCTCTTTAGAAATACAAAGGATTTTTATGAAGAAGGGCCCCTCCCATACACATGCTATACTGTTTTCGGTGTATAAAAATCCAAAAGACAGCTGGGTTAAAAACACTTGGGATTGGTGAAGATGTGAAGAAATTGCAACCCTTATGCATTGCTGGTGGGAATGTAAATGGTGCACCCACTGTAGAAAACAGTAGAGTCATTTCTCAAAAAACTAAGCATAGAGTTACCATATGACCCAGCAATTCTGATTCTAGGTATACAACCAACAGAACTGAAGGCAGGGTCTCAAACAGATACATAGACACTAGTGTTGATAGCAGCATTATTCACAATAGTCAAAAGGCAGAAGCAACCCAAATGCCTATCAAGAGAAGAATGGATAAACAAAATGTGCTACATCTATACAATGGAATATTATGCAGCCTTTAAAAAGGAAGGAAATTGTAACACATGCTACAACATGGATAAACCTTAAGGACATTATGCTAAGTAAAATAAGGCAGACACAAAAGGACAAATATTGCATAATTCCATTTATATGAAGTACTGAAAATAGTCAAATTCATAGAGACAGAAAGCAGAATGGTGGTTTCCAGGGGCTGAGAGGCGGGAGTTCATGGGTACAGTTTCAGTTCGGGAAGACGAAAAGACTCTAGAGATGGATAGTGGTAATGGTTGCACAACAATACAATTATACTTAGTGCATTGTACACTTAAAATGGTTAATTTTGTGTTATGCACAAGGGTGTGAATGTACTTAATGAATTACGCACTTAAAGTGGTCAATTTTTTGTATATTTCACCATAATTTTTTTTTAACTTTCAAAAAGCAGCTGGAAGCCCCCAGGACACAATGGATTTTTTAAACTGAAATTTCCCTGGGGTATAGACTCTGGTGTTCCAGATATGGAGGCCAATCCAACATCACTCACAAGCCTTGGGGCAATAGGGACAGCAGTTGTGCCCAGGGTCTAGAAAGAAGAGAGATGTAGCCAGGCACATGTGGTCATTTCCTCTGTCCAGAGCCTCCTTCTCACTCAATGTTCCTCCAAGGCACAATTTCATTTTGGTAGTTTCCAGTGTACCCTTTCCCTCCTACACCAGACTGGCCATGTGTAATATTAAAACTAATGGCAGAAACAGCAATTACTTTTGTACCGACCAAATATTTATTAATAAAGCCATTTATTGGGTGAACTCATTTAGTCCTTGCAACCCCAAGAGGTGGGGGTACTGCCATTGCCTTCATGTCGTAGAAGAGGAAACAGGCACAGAAGTGTTCAGTCATCTGCCCAAGGTCACTTACACGTGCAGTGGGGGACAGAGATGAGACACAAATCAGGGGGGCTGGCTCTATAGCCACCTTCTCAATCATAACTCTTGCTGCCATTCTAAGACAAGCTACACATCTCAGGAGTGAAGGCTCTTCCAAAGGCAGGTGAGTTTCCACTGTTGATTTGTTTGACTTTTTTGTGAAGTGAGTCCTCATCAGAGAAGCCACAGGCTATGAGGATGCCAAAATCAATAGCAGCTTTCTCGTATTGAATGCTTTCCACATCCCAAACACCATCTCCTCTAACCCTCACACAAATGCTGCCAGATGGGAAGGTATTGGCCCGATTTCACAGATGGAGACGGAGAGGCTCATAGTCATTAGCTAACTTGCCTGAGTCTATGCCTAATCTGGGATTAAAAGCCAGATCTGGCCGATTTCAGAGCCTCTACACCTAAACCCAACGATGGTCCACAGGGCCAATTTTGCATTTAGCCCTTGGCAATATCTAGAGACATTTTTGGTTGTCCTCTGGGGGGTGCCACTGGCATTTGGTGGGTGGAGGTCACAGATGCCGCTAAACATCCCACAGTGCACAGGACATTCCCACGACGGAGAACCATCCGGCTTAGAATGTCACCCGTGCTGAGGCTGAGACACCCTGCCGAAGCCCTAGGCTGTGATTAAAGGCAGTGCAGGGAATCTCAGTTTTAAGTTTTTAAAATTTCCCTCAAGGCCTTAAAATACACACCACAGCACGTCAGCCGTGACTATCTCTGGGTGGTGAGAGTGCTGGTGAGTTTTATTTTTCTCTTTTGGCAAAATTGCATTTTCTAAATTATCTGCAATGAATATGCATTAGTCTCGTAATCAAGTAAGTTTCAGCTTTTCCAAGAAGTCCTTGGGCTCTGGGAGTTGGAGAACCCTTCTGGGTTGGCATTTCATGATCCAATGTGAAGTTTCAGGAAGGTGAATCTCAGCAAAGGGGCCAGGGGCAAGGTCTGGCTCAGCCAGTTACTGGATGCCCACCCTTGGACTTTGCCCCTGGGAGCCTGGTTCCTTGTTGGTGACATGGAGATGATACCTCTTGGGTTGTGTTACCGTAGTTTTTCTGGGTGCCTGACCAGGTGCCAGGCACTATGGAGCGAAGCATTTTATCCACATCTGCTCATTTCAACTCCCCACAAGCTCATGAGATTGGCTACTGAACCCAGGAGGGAGAAGCAGCTTGCCTGAGGTCATGGACATGGTAGGTGGCAAAACTAAGACTCAAACCAAAAGGCATTTGATTCCCAAAAGCCTGTCATAAAATACAGACCCAAATGATGGCAGTGTTTGCTATTCCTGCCCCTGGAGGGGGCGCTTTGCAAAGACTGCCTTCATAAGACAGTTGAAGAATCTCTCATGCAGCTGGCATCCTTCAGCTCCCAGGGCACAAAGAGCTGTGTCTTATCTGTTCAACATCTGAACATCAGTCCACTTCAACATCTGAACTGATTCAAGGAAGCTGCCTGGCTTAAGTCCTCCTAGGCAGGGGAGACAGACCCTGGTCAGTTGAAAAAGAGGAAAGAAGTAAACCTGGGGGCCGGAGGAGGCTGGCAGAGCTCCTCTGTCTTCTCTCTGACTTATCTTGCAAAGAAAACGTCCTTGGTGTTAGCCCTGTCCTCATCTGGCTGTGGGCTGAGCTCAGGTGAACACTCTGAAGTACTGGCACTCCACCAAATGCTACCCGTCAGCTCTGGGATGCGACCCCGTGGAGGCAGGCTAACCAGGGTTAGCAGGTGTTTTATATAAGTATATCTTGTGCAATATTTGGGACATCCTCATACTAAAGAATTATTTGTTGTTTATTTGAAGTCCAAATCTAACTGGGTGTCCTGTATCTTACATGGCAACCCTTCCAATGGGCCCTCGATGTCTGAGAGTAAGGGAGGAAAAGGGTCAAGGGCTGCAGTGCTGGCCTTTATCAGGACAACTCTATCAGGACTAGGCCAGGATGACACCCTTCACGTCTGTGCTGGGATCTGGGATCTGATCCTCTCTGATTCAGCCTTCACATCTTTTTTTTTAATTTTTATTTTTTAAGATGCTGTCTCACTCTATTGCCCAGGCTGGAGTGCAATGGTGTGATCATAGCTCACTGCAGCCTTGACCTCCTGGCTCAAGTGATCCTCCTGCCTCAGCCTCCCAAGTAGCTGGGAGTACAGGCATGCACCACCACACCCAGCTAATTATCACTATTATTATTATTATTATTATTTGTAGAGATGGTGGGGGGTGGGGTCTCACTATGTTTCCCAGGCTGGTCTCGAACTCCTGGTCTCAAGCAATCCTCCCACCTTGGCCTCCCAAAGTGTGGGAATTACAGGCATCATCATGCCTGGCCTTCCACGTCTTTCTCAAAGGCATATTTTTTCCTTTTCTTCCCTGCATAATATCCCTCTCTTGGCTTCCCATTACCCTGAGCTAAACCCTTAGCTGAGCCCTGTGCACTACTGTCCCCCCAGGGCCTGGATATATAAGGTGCTTGGTAAACCTCTGTTGAAAGAATGCATAAGAAGATGGCCCCAGCCATCCACAGCCTTGGTGCTTATTCCTGCTGCCTCGCGCATCCCACGGGGGCCATATAGAGCTTCTTTCTTTTTCCACCATCACCTGCCTCCAGCCCACCCCACCCCTGTGCCTTCCCCCAACTCATCCTCATCTCAGCTTTCCTTGTCTTCCACCTCGGGGGTTAGCAGAGAAAAGAATGCCTAACCCCTCTGGCAATGCAGAGTGGTATTGCTCTGAGCGCGCTGGTGTTCAGTTCATCCTCCCGACATCAGGTGAGGTGGGTAATTCCTGCTGCCAGTCCCCTTTTTACAGCTAGTAAGGGTTAGGCGAGAATTCTGAGCCAAGCCAGTCTGGCTGCTGGGCCCACGCTTGTGCCGGCTCCCTCTTAATGCCCTGCGTGTAGAACTTTCTATCCAGGCTTTGATTGCTCATTTACCTCTCCTACTCCTCTGCTCCCCATGTGCTCCATGGAGGGAGGAACCACTCCATCCTCCACATCTGTCATTAGCATCTGATAATAACAAGAATCCTATCAACCAACATTTATTGAGTACTTATTATATTCCAAGGACTTTCTAAATGTTTGATGTGTTTAATGCAATTCCCGCAAGTCATAAGTACTGTTGGTATCCCCATTTTACAGATGAAGAAACTGAGGCACAGAAAGGCTGGGTTAGCAGCTCCAGCCACACAGCCAGTGGCACAGCTGGGAGTCCAACTCTAGCAACCCAGCACCAGAGCTACCCTCACAGCCTCCACACCAAGCATTCAGGAGTGCTTGCTGGTGTGCTTGAGTAAAGAAAGGAGATTTTGTAGTTACTTAACAGGACCTTGAGAACAAACTAGTGAAATAAAGAGAGGGTCATTGTGGAGGGGAAAGAACTGAGGGCCACCCCTCAGCTGGCTGTGGAATGAGAATGCACTCCCATCTCTAAATGCCAGCACAAGCTGCATCCTTTCAAGGATTCTTTAAGCCCCAATACTAACATGGCTTGATCATTATAAACAATAAACCATCACACCAATAGCTGACGCTCACTGAGAGCATGTAATGTACCTGCAGAGTGCTGAGGGCTTCACACGCCCTCTTCGATGAGACTTCTGAGCAGATACTGTTATCCCCATCTGATCAGCGAGGTTCGAAATGGGGAAGTGACTCTCCCGGGGTCCTGTGGCTTCCTGGTGACAGGGCTGGCATTGGAGTCCCAGCCTGTGTTACTCTAAAGGACAGGCAGGGATGCAGCTTTCTTCTCTGTCCTCAGGAAACAGCCACATGTCATCAGGAAGCTACGTTTTTTTTACAGACGGATCTCTAACGAAACTTATTTACCTCTCTTAGCTCCATATTTTCCAGGATAAGGATTCAAACCAACTGAAATAAACATTTCTTCGCTGCCTTTTTTTTTTTTTTTAATCAACTGATGGCTGTTGAGCTCCCACTCGGTGTGAGACACTGCCCTGGATGCTGGGCATACACGGTTAGCAGCACCAAGGCATAGCTTGTGGGCTAGTGCAGGAGAGCCAAGGAAACAGATAAAATACCAGGTGATGACCCGTCAATGGTGTACACCGAGGGGCGAGGGGAGCCCACCGAAGACACCCAATCCCCTGAACAGAAAGGAAAACACAGAACCCAAGATGAGCCATCAAGCGTTTGAGTTGGCGTTCACCAGAGAAACGGATCCAACAGGATATAGAGAGATTTATAACAGGAGATTCATTATGAGTATTTGCTCACATGATTCTGAAGGCCAAGAAGTCCTGTGATGTGCCCTTTGCAAGCTGGAGATCCAGGAAAGCCAGTGATGTAATTCAGTTCAAGTTCAGAGCCTGGGGTACAATTCCCAGTCTGAGTCTGGAGGCCAGAGGACCAGGAGCACCAGCGTCTGAGAACGGGAGAAGATGGAGGTCCCACCTCCAACGGAGGAAGCGGATTCATGCTTCTTCCACCTTTTTGTTCTCCTGGGACTCTCAGTGGACTGGATGATGCATGCCTACATTGGGGAGGGCGGTCTCCCTTACTCAGTCTATGGATTCCAATGCCCAGCTCTTCTGGAAACCCCCTCACAGACACACCTAGAAATCATGTTTAATCAACAATCTGGGCTTCCCTTAGCCCAGTCAAGTTGACACATAAATAACCATGACATGAAGAATGAGAAGGAATCACCCAGGAAAAAGGGAAGGGACAGAGGGACAGCACGTGTGAAGGCAAGGAGTGAATCTTGCGGAAAGCCTGCTGTGAGTACTAACGTGCCTCTGTCCTTGAAGCATGGGCTGTGCAGTGGGGCGTGGGGAAGCCTGAGAAGTCAGGGTAAGGACTTGACTTTGAGGGTGGTGGGGAGTCACACAAGGCAGGTGTGGAGCCACAGTTCCCACTGTGGTCCATCCATGCACCCCTCCTCGTGGGCTGGTCCATTGGAGTTAGGTAGGGCCATGTAACTACTTCTGGCCAATGGACTGTGAGCAGAAGGGAGCTGTGTTCCTTCTGGGCTGAAGCATTTAAGAGCCAGTGCATAAGCTTATGGGTCTCCTCCCCTGCTACAGGGACCCTGGAGCCACGTGTAGCTATAGGATGGAAGCCACGTGTAGCTTGGAGACTGGAGCTACCCATCCACAGGGAGCTTCCATGGAGAGGCTCTAGATCCACTGTAGCCTCTGCATGAATGAAAAGTAAACATCCAGGTTAAGCCACAGAGATTCTGAAATTTGTTGACAGTAGTGTTGTCTAGCCTGACTAGATCTGAGGGTGGAGGGCAGGTCAAGTTTGGTGACTCATGCCTGGGGAGATGCTTTGGTTAGACAGGCTTAATGGGTATCAAATATTTAAGTTTGGAGATAGCGTCTGCAAATTAGTTCATTCCCACTGGGATTCAATTCCAGCCTCTGCTCCACAAACTGAAACCTCTGTCTTGTACTTTGTGGGTACGTGGTAAGCAAGTGGTCAAACCAAGAGAAGAATCGGGGACCGGACAATCTGTAAGCCAACCTCAGACTCAGCCCCCAGTGGAGAAACAGATGGGAGACCCCTCCAAGGGCTTCTGTCCATCCCTATTCTGCCTTGGTCCACCATCAGCCAGCTGGTCAGCCCCTTTCTCCTCTGCCTCCATGCACTAACACTTATCCCAGCCTGGAGTGGGATGTGTGCATTCTGGCCGATGAGTTGTATAAGCAGGTCTCCTCAAAGGCTACTAGAAAGTGAATCTTTCAGATCGAAAGACTTCGGCTTACAAAGAGAGCCTCTCGCCTATGCCCTGCCTCCTCCGTAGGATGCAGAAGAGGATCAGAGACACAACAACTGGAGCTGTGGAAACCATCTTAGGGTTGGAGATAACAAATTCAAGGACAGACGGCCAACCCAGAAAGGAGACTGGGAAAGGACCTAATTCCCTGATGACATTTTTATGACGTGCGGTATCTTGGTACTTCTGCCCAGACATCTTGTTAAGACAGGAGTGAATATTCTTATCCTTTTAGCTGCTATTACTCGGGGGTTTTGGAGCCCAACAGACCCTAACAAACATGCTTTTTACCTTTAGAAATCAATCAGTCAATCAATAGTGTAAATGGTTATCTCAGCTCAGGAGGATGGGTTCCACCAGAGATTCGGGGAAAAAGCCAGTTGTCTCTGTAAGCTTGTTGTCATATCCTCCTCTGACATGTCTGGAGTCTGAGAGGCAGAGGAGACTGAGCTGGATGTTTTTGCATCTCCTTAGTTTAGAACACTGGCTACTGTTCCTGTGGGTCACGGGCATTCAAGGTCTGTGTTAAAAGCTTCAATCCCCATGCCACTATCTGGGGCTGATCTGATGCCAACTGCTCTTACTTTTCTCATCTCCTTCCCTGCGCTCCGGGTACAGCCCACAGCCATCTGTGAAGGGCGCTTTGCAGGCATCATTCTTATCAATGCTTTATGCATCTGCAGGAGGCAGCAGAACCCATGCCCAGGCTGCTGCAGCCTCCCATACACAAATCCCCGCTCCTCCTTCCAGTCAGGCCCTAGGTCCTTCTCCTTTCTGCATCAACAAGCAGAATGCTGAGGCTAGCAGAGAGCACATCAATGTTTTCTTGGTTTCTCGTTATTTTGTCTCCAGCCATCCCACAGATACTAATCTTAAATTCCTAGTATATAAGAGTGAAAGGGGCTGGACGCAGGGGCTCATGCCTATAATCCCAGCACTTTGGGAGGCCGAGGCAGGCAGATCACCTGAGGTCAGGAGTTCGAGACCAGCCTAGCCAACATGGTGAAACTCCGTCTCTACTAAAAATACAAAAAATTAGCTGGGTGTGGTGGCACATGCCTGTAATCCCAGCTACTTAGGAGGCTGAGGCAGGAGAATAGCTTGAACCCAGGAGGTGGAGGTTGCAGTGAGCCAAGATCGTGCCACTGCACTCCAGCCTGGGCAATGAGAGCAAAACTCCGTCTAAAAACAAAAAAAAAGAGTGAAAGGGACTTGGCTTTAGGGAGCAGAGAGCCCAGGGCATTCATTTCACAGATGGGAAGAGTGAGGCCCAGAGAGGAAGTGGTGTTGGCCCATATTCATGCTATGATTTAGAGTCAAAGCCAGAACTAAAATCCAGCTCTCCATGGGTATAGGATAATCTCTTAAACATAGAATAATCTCTTAAACATAAACAGATATATATACACCTATATGCACATGCAAGTATAATAATCAAGTAGAAGGCTATCCCTTCTTGTTTTTTTCAGTGAGATCATAAACTGCTTGTGGTCAAGTGTGCATATGGTAGAAACTGTATTCAAATGGGGTTGATTATTTAAAGGGGCTTATTGGCTCTCATAAGTGAAAACTCTAGGGACACATCTAACTGGATCCAGAAGGCTAAGAGATCCCCTCTGGATGTTGCATCTCCAAGCTCTGCTGCTTTCCACACAGGTTGACCCACCCCGGAACTGCTAACCTCGGTCAGAGGACATGGTGCTTAGCCCCCTCCTCAGCCACCTGAACCGGAGTGGGTATGTCCTCCAAAAGAGCACTGGTGCTGTTATCAGAAGATGTGGGAAAGAGAGATTTATAACATCAGATGCCCGCCACAGTAAGGAATGTACCTTAGCATCCCTTCATTTCCCCTATAGGTCCCTATAAACACTAAAAATAAAGCATACCTGACTCCCACACATGAATGAATGAATGAATGAATGAATGAATGAATGAATGAATGAATGTGTGTTGAATAAGCCCTCACTGAGTTGCTGATTATTAGCACTGGTGCTGTACACTTATGCTACCATCTCCAAGGACTGCCCTGTGTCTCTTCATCTTTCCCCACGCCCACCCCATGCTCTCTGCAAGATACTGGAGCAGCCCACAGGTAGGAAAGGCAGCAAGTTACCCATTTGGATTGCTCTAATGAATCAAGAAATGCCCCTGTCAAATGCTGGCCAGAAGCTGCTCTGCTAAGCGCTCTCTGCTGTGGGAAGGCCGACTTTAGCCGCACAAAGAGCTGTTTCACAGTTGGTAAGGCCACAGGTTGTATCTGAAAGACCTGGGTTCAGGTTCCAGCTCTGCACCTTATTAGCTGAGGGTCCTTCTGCACATTCCCCGCCTCTCTGAGCCTCAGTGTCCTTATCAATAAGGTGAGGATGATACCAGACCCTACCTGGGAGGAATCGTGTGAGGGTCACG